>NC_138770.1:359685322-360178952 GCF_965119305.1 Pelophylax lessonae
AAAGACAAACGGCTGATGTAAACACAGCCGTCTGTCATTCTCCCTGAAGTAATCACAGAGGCTATGTGATCCTGCTATATAGGATCGCATGTCTCCTGTGATTACTTCACAAGCCACGCCCCCTGACAGTTAGAATCAAACCTCTAGGGACACATTTAACCCACTGATCACAAGTAATGTTAACCCCTTCCCAGCCAGTGTCAATTTTACAATAACCGTGCATATTTTTAGCACTGATTACTGTAGTAATGTCACTGGTCCCCCCAAAAGTGTCAAAAATGTCAGTTAGGGGTCTGATCTGTCTGCCGCAATGTCGAAGTGCCGCAAAAAAAAAAAAAAAAAAAATTGCAGATCGCCGCCATTACTAGTAAAAAAAAAAAAAAAACTATAACAATGACATAAATCTTTCCTGTAGTTAGTAAACACATTAACTTTTGGGCAAACCAATCAAAATACGCTTATTGTTATTTTTTTTTACCAAAAACATGTAGCAGAAAACAAATTGGCCTAAAATGTTAAAACATTTAGATTTTTACTTTTTTTTTTGAGAATTTCTTCTAAAAGAAGGTGAAAAATATTGTAATTTTTTTTGAAAATTGTCACTCTTTTTTTGTTTGTAGCGCAAAAAAAAAAAAAAAAAAAAAAAAAAAAAATCGCACAGGTGATCAAATACCACTAAAAGAAAGCTCCATTTGTGGGGGGGGAAAAAACGTCAACTTCGTTTGGGTATAGCGCTGCACGACTGCGCAATTGTCGGTTAACCACTTGCCGACCGCCGCACGACTATCTACGTGGGCGGTCAGCCCCTCACAGGCAAAGTGACGTAGGTCTACGTCGCTCGCCTGTGAGGGTTTAGGGAGCGAGCGCGCGCCGCCGGAGGCGCGCTCCCGCTCCCGCGTGGTCACGGACCCCCCCGCGCGCGTGACCGGCGGACCCGATCGCCGCCGGCCACTCTGCGATCGGCGGGGGAGAGGGAGAAAGTCAGGCAGCTTGTGTAAACAAGCTGCCTGTCATTCTCCTCTCTGTATGAGAGCTGATCACATGGATCTACTATGTAGATCCATTGATCACTCTGCATACAGTTGAAGCCCCAGCCAATCACAGTTAGAAGCACGCCCCTAGGGACACACACAGCCCCTCCCTCTCAAATAAAGTTAACCCCTTCACTACCAGTGTATTTTTACAGTAACAGTGCATATATATAGCACTGATTACTGTAGAAATGTCACTGGTAACCCCAAAAGTGTCAAAAATGTCAGTCAAGGGTCCGATCTGTCCGCCGCATTGTCGCAGTACCGCAAAAAAAATCGCAGATCGCCGCCATTACGCGTTAAAAAAAAAAACAACAAAAATGACAAAAATCTTTCCCTTTGTTAGTAAACGCAATAACTTTTGCGCAAACCAATCAAAATACGCTTTTTGCGATTTTTTTTACCAAACATAGGTAGCATAAAACAAATTGGCCGAAAATATTAAAAAATTTTGATTTTTACATTTATTTTTGGGGGAATTTCATATAAAAAAAAGGGAAAAATATTGCTATTTTTGCAAAATTTACGCTCTTTTTTTGTTTATAGCGCGTGATCAAAAAATCGCACAGGTGATCAAATACCGCCAAAAGAAAGCTCTGTTTGTGGGGAAAAAAGGACGCCAAATTCGTTTAGGTACAGCGTCGCACGACCGCGCAATTGTCCGTTAAAGTCACGCAGTGCCGAATCGCAAAATACCCCCTGGTCAGGAAGGGGGTAAAATCTTCCGGGGCTTAAGTGGTTAAAGTAACGCAATGCTGAATCGCAAAATAGGGCCTGGTCATTGAGCAGCCAAATCCTCCGTTCCTTATGTGGTTAAGGTAAAAAATGTTTTTAGGTTTAACATCATTTTAAGGCTGCCAATTTATAAGTATGGGCAGCCTAATGCACCAACAAAAAATTCTGTAACGCAGTGCAGCAAAACGCACGCTAGTGAGATACTGTGTGCTTTGCAGTTGTAGTATGCTGCAACATAGGTGCATTGGTAAGGTGCATAGAGGTGCCATTAAGAATAAACAGTGCTGCAGCCCACCAATGCAAATAATGCGTTACCATGTTGCAACAGTGTGAACTCTGTGTTAAAGTGTTTTTCTGCAATTCCTGTAATAATTTAGATACAAAATAACAATCAAACATGGTAGATATTTCTTAAAAAATAATCTTGTTGCCAGCCACAAGATTTTGCCCACAGGATGTCTACACTGTGGCAGCTGCCAGCTTTAAAAATTAGGCATGTATCCATGGTGGGGGACGGTGGGTCTCTTTAGGTAAGGAGATCTTGGCATTTATCCTTTAACCCTCACTTGCATCAAATCAGTGTATTAACATTTACCAGTATGATGCCCCTTGCTAATGATGGTATATTAACCACGTAAAGACCAGAAGGTTTTACCCTCTTAATGACCAGGCCATTTTTTTGCGATATTGCACTGTTACTTTAACTGACAATTGCGTGGACGTGCAACGCTGTACCCAAATAAAATGTATGTCTTTTTTTCCCCCCACAAATAGAGCTTTCTTTGGTGGTATTTGCACCTCTGCAGTTTTTATTTTTTTGCACTATAAACAAAAAAGAGGGACAATTCTGAAAAATAAACAATATTTTTTACTTTCGGCTATAAAACATTCCCAATAAAAAAAAAATTAAAAAACAAAATGTTTCATCAGTTTAAGCCAAAATGTATTCTGCTACATATTTTTAGCAAAAAAAAAACCCAATAAGAGTATATTGATTGGTTTGCGCAAAAGGTATCGTGTCTACAGATAGATTTATGTCATTTTTATTTATTTTTTTAATAGTAATGGTGACGATCAGCGTTTTTTAGCGGGACTGCAACATTGCAGCAGACAGATCAGACACCTAACTGACACTTTTGAGGGGACCAGTGGCATTACTATAGTAACCAGTGCTAAAAATATGCACTGTTACTGTACTGACATTGGCTGGGTAGAGGTTAACACCAGGGGCGATCAAAGGATTAAATGTGCTCCTAGGGGATGCTTTCTAACTGTATGGGGGATTGACTCACTAGATTAAAACAGAGACCTGTGTTCCTAAATAAGAGGAACACAGGATCCCTGTGTTCATCTCTGACAGAACAGCGGTCTGCCTAGTTTACATAGGCAGACCCCCGTTCTACCTCCATGGGGAGCGATCACGGGTGGCCGGTGGACATCGCGTCCGGCGGACCCGCTGATTGGCTCCCCCTCTGGCCAATCTGCACGCCCCCACTATCTATTAATGAAGCAATGTAAAGGTATGTCATTTTGCGTAATAGAGCCGACCTGCCACAGTAAAACTACAGCGGCTGGTCGGCAAGTGGTTCTTGGTTTCAATACCATCAGTGAGAGTCAATTAGGTTCCCAGTGATGCTCAGCAGCCAGAGTAAATTTTTGCATTAACCCCCAAATATAAAAAAAAAAAATCTACTTATTGGAGACACAGGCAGCAATAAAAAAAAAAAAAATCAGTTCTAGTCCCTCACCACTCTAGCTAAATCTAAAAAACTGATTTGCCTTTAGTTAAACTTTAAGTTACCCAATATATGCTGAAACTGCTAATTTTGGCCTGGGCACCAATGACATACAGTCATAAAAAGGTTATGTAAAATACGAAACATTTTGATGAAAGTAATGATCATAAAGTTGCAATTAGGAACTATAGGATGCATGTGACGATCAGCTGGATTTACAAATATTATAGCGCAAACTAGAAATGATCTTAGGCTTACACAATAGACAGTATAAAGCAAACATTGTCAATGAAACCTTACTGGAATATATAAATAAATCTTACTGTTGATGAACAAGAATGGCTCCACATGACTGGCAGTAAAATGTGTATTGTTCATCGCATTTTAGCATTTCCTTAACGGTTGAAGTATTTTCTGTAAAACAAGTAATATAATAGGTAATAAACAATTTATTGAAACTTCAAAAAAAAGTTACAGATTGACGATTAAAATGACAAGCATATGAGCGTGACACTAAACAGCTGTTCATACACAAGAACAATTAATAACTTCACACCTAGAAAACATACAAGCCAAGAACAAAATGCAGGACTGAGCTAAGAGAGAATGGGGTGATGAGAATGTTGTGGCCACCATTCTCAGGGGATTCTGGGTACAAAGCTCTACGAGGAGGTACAATGAGACACTGTAATGTCACAGATATCTTCAGGAAGTGACCAGAAGCTAAGGTAAGTCTTTTTTTCATCTAAAGATTTAAATGTATTTTACCCATTAAAGTGATTGTAAAGTCCTGTTTTTTTTTTTTTTTTTTTTCTATAAAAATAACAAACCTGTTATACTTAGCTCCTCTCTGCAGTTGTTTTACACAGAGCAGCCCAGATCCTCCTCTTCTCGGGTCCCTCTTTGATGCTCCTGCCCCTCCCTCCTGTTGAGTGCCTCCACAGCAAGCAGCCGAGTCGAAGCTCAGTGTGTGCATTCAGACACGGAGCCGTGGTTCAGCCCTGCCCCTTCTCTCCTCACTGGCTCTGATTGACAGCATTGGGGGCCAATGGCACCGCTGCTGTGTCTCAGCCAATAAGGAGGGAGAGTCCCAGATGGCTGAGGCACTCATGGACATCGTTGGATGGCGAGGGGGCCCAGGTAAGTGTTAGGGGGTGCTGGGGGGGCTGCTGCACACAAAAGGCTCTTTAAGTTTTTGCATAGAATGCTCCTTACCCTTTTATAGCTGCTGCTTCTTATTATTATCAATTTTAAATACACCTATTTTATTTATTTATATACCATTAGGCGCGGGGAATATACCTCTGGTATATTTTTTACTACATAGAATGCATTAAGATAAAAAACCTTCTGACTTTACAACCACTTTAAACTACTTAGGCTCCGTTCACATCTAGGCGTTTTGGGGCGTTTTTGGGGCATTTTTCTGCTCTAGGATCAGCTCTCAAAACGCCCAACAAGACAAATCCTATTCATTTCAATGGCCCCTGTTCACATCTGAGCATTTTGACGCTGTATACAAAACGCCCAACGCTCAAAAAAGTACATGAGCTTCTTTTTGGGCAGATTACAGGCGTTTTCCATTGATCTCTATTCAATCTAAAAACGCCTGCACAAAAATCGCGGTAAAAATCGCGGTAAAATCGCGGTAAAAAACGCCGCAAAAATCGCGGTAAAATCGCGGTAAAAAACGCGCGAAAAACGCTACGCTCAGGTGTGAATGTAGCCTTAAGGATTTGAAACAAAAGAGATACAAAGTTTTTAGGACAATTCTCTCATGCCCAGCTACTTTAAAGGAGATGTAAAGCCAAAGCTCGTTTGGCTTTGCATCTCCTATTGATCACAGAAGTGCAGTTCGTTCTACACTCCTGTGACCAGTTTTCAGCAGAGAGCGGTCCGAAGTCCTCTCTCTGCTGACGTCACAGATGTCGGTCCAGGCACCGCATCATCACGACCACGGAGTCGGGATCCACCAGGTGCCTGGACCAACACCCGGCTCAGCCACTCAACGAGCCTCTGAGACCCTGAGCTGCCCGCTCCCCGCCCCTCCACGGCTCAGTGCTCCAATGAGCGAGGAGAGGGCAGAACAGAGAGCTGCTGACTGACAGTCAACATCTCTCTGCTCGGGGAGCTGTCAGAACCAAGCGATTGGCGGTGTTCAGTCGTTCAGTTCTCAGTGCAGAGGCACGGGGGGGACCGATGCTGCATCCACCCAGGTAAGTATAAATGGGAAAAAAAGGAAACCCCATACTTCTCTTTTAACTCTGCTGCTGCTTCTGCTCACTCTGCTCTAATACTGACAATTAACAGTAGTCAAAATGGACGCTTTTGTATTACACAACTGGAGCAGCTGTCAAAATGCACCGGCTCCTGTATAAACTAATCTAAAGGCATTTTTGGAAGGGTAATGTGTAGATCAAAGTTGTGACCTTTGACTAGCATATGCAATTACTTACAGAAACCCCCAACGTTTAAAATTGTTTTTTTTTTTTATAAGTTCGTATTTTAAAGTTACAGCCTAAAACCAACCATAAATTATGCAATTTTCTTTCCTTCCACCACAGGTGGAAAGGTGCCTCAAGACTATCCATAATTTTGGAGGGTGCCTCAAGACTGTCCATAATTTTGGAGGGTGCCTCAAGACTGTCCATAATTTTGGAGGGTGCCTCAAGATTGTCCATAATTTTGGAGGGTGCCTCAAGACTGTCCATAATTTTGGAGGGTGCCTCAAGATTGTCCATAATTTTGGAGGGTGCCTCAAGACTGTCCATAATTTTGGAGGGTGCCTCAAGATTGTCCATAATTTTAAAGGGTGCATTGACTGAAAATGGTTGAGAAACACTGGTATAAACTATTATTATCTCCTATTAAAGTATAACTAAAGGCAAAACATTTTTCAATTTTGGATAGAGTAAGGGAGGGTTATAACCCCGGTCAGATTTCTTTTCACCCATTATGGAGATTTTCCTTCACTTCCTATCCCATAGCCAAACAGGAAGTGAGAGAAAATCTCTGCAATGGGAATCCATTGGGTGTGTGAATGGGTTTTTAGGACTGATTCACATGAGCACTGTGCCTGTGCAGTGTGAAGCGGTGATTTTTTTTCTTTTATGTGGTTGGAGCTGTGTGCAGGCACTCTATGTTACGCTACAGGGATAAAGACAGCCGCAGGGTGTAATTTGACAGGTATGTGGATTAAGGTATATGGCTCCAAACAAAGAAAGTGTGCATTTTGGGCCACTCATCCACACCTGTTACCATTAAAGAGGTTGTAAACTCTTTTTTTATTTTCTTTTTTCTTACTTACCCTGCAAGAGAAACACATAATGAGCTAGTATGCGATGCATACTAGCTCATTATGAAATACTTACCTTAGAACGAGCCCCCGCCGTGCCGTCCGCTTAGCCGCCCGTCTTCCGGGATCGCGGCATCCGGCCATCTGATTGGCCGGAGCCGCGGTGACGTCACTCCCGCGCACGCGCGCGGGAGCCGACAGTCACGGCACGGAGTTCTGAAGGAACGGCACGAGCGGCCGTTCCTTCAGTGCGCCTGCGCCAGTGACGTCACTGGATGCTTCTAAGGTAAATATCTCCTAAACGGTGCATGTTTAGGAGATATTTACAGTACCTATAGGTAAGCCTTATTATAGGCTTACCTATAGGTACAAGTTGTAGAGGAGGGTTTACTTCCTCTTTAAGACCTGTGTCTGCGTTCGTAAAGCCCCTGCATCCCCATAGAGCAGTGGTTCTCAACTCCGGTCCTCGGGGCCCACTAACAGGCCTGATTTTAAGTATTACCTTGGGGAGATGCAGACTACAATACTGAAATCACTGAGCAGCAAATGAGATCACCTGTGATGTAATTTAGTTATCTTGCAAACCTGGCCTGTTAGTGTGTCCCAAGGACCAACAAACTGCTTATTTATGCTGTATAGGTCAGAGGACCCGTGAATAAGCCATTAATCATATATATACGTATATATATATATATTTTTTTTATAATTTCATAAAAAATTTTCATCATTTTAGTGTTTTTCATATTTTTTTCAATTTTTTTTATAACAGCCTTGTTGGAGTGGGGGGGGGGGGGTCTTTGGTGATACAGTATATCAGGAATCTAAGCAAAACCCTTACATATCACTTTTGAGATTGCAAAAGTGATTGAGGACACAGTCTTTAATCTCTAGGTCTGCAGCCTCAGCTGCACACAATGAACAGGAAGAGCTCTGCAAGTCTTCCTGTTTATTTACAAACTGAAGCAAAGTAAACACAATTTGCTATGCTTCAGTTATAAATGAACATAGTGAGTGATCAGTACCGATCACTCACTGTGTTTGCTCAGAAAAGGAAGGGGCTGCTGAACTGATGGGGTCCAGGTCCTGTACAGGGGGACCAGTTCATACCCCTGTTTGCAGCCCTATACATTATATGTGCTTGATGTAGTATCCCCTCCCCCCCAAAAAAAAAAAAAACAACAGGCAGTGGACACCCATTCTTACTGTCCCCCAACCCCCCCCCCCCCACCCCAAGCTGCAAAGGCAGCTGTACAGGGGTAGGCAAATGCATGCATTTTGGCAAAATGCCTGTTAAACATCCTCTGAATTGCTCTTCAGAAGGCTACAGTTAGTATAAACAAGGCTTCTTATCTGTGTTATTTTACAGATAAGAGTGTATATTATCTTTTTTACAAGTTTCCTGAAACAACAGAGTAACTTTAAAAGGAAAGAGTGACGGTCAATAAGGTAAAAGGTTTAGCCAAGTACATTTTTTCAATCCAATTAGCCAAACCAAAGAGGGGACTCAACACATCTGAAGAACGTAAAGCAGATATGAAAGTCACGTGTGGTTAAGGATACCCAAGTGTGTGTCCTCTACACCTCCTATCATTGGATTCATGTCACTACTGAAGCAGGAGAACACAAGCTGGATCACGTGCTGTAACAGAAGGAACACAATGAAACCAAGGCCAATAAGTTTTAAGAACTGCACAATTCTTTTGCAAGTATAAAAGGGCCAAAGGGATTCATATTATTTTCAGCTAAGATAGTGTCTGAAGCAGTTGTTCAATAGCACCTTTCTCTCCGTGATGCTCATTAGAAGAACTGTAGGTTGGTAAAATGATTGATTTTCTTTGCTGCTGGAGCGCTTCTGAATTAGAGAGAAAAGAAGACTTAACATAAGATTACACAAGGAAACAGTGCCCCCAGCTGGCCAATTACAACCACACAAAGCCTTTCACTCTAAACATATTACAGAATGTGATGACCAATTTTACATTATATGCTATAATGATGCCTTCATATTAGAACTTGTTTTCATTTTTTAATGGGCTACCCTTGGAACTAGGATGTAAAGAATTAAAGCAATCATGGTTTCTACAGGTTAATATAAATATTTATTTTAGCAATATAGGCAATATAACAGCTTATGCAGTGCAAGCACACTGCTCAATAAATTAAAGGAACACTTTGAAAACATATTAGATCTCAATGGGGAAAAATATCATGCTGGATATCTACTGTATACTGATATGGACTGGATAATGTGTTAGGAATGAAAGGATGCCACATCGTTTAATGGAAATGAAAATGATCAACCTACAAAGGAGTAAATTCAAAGACACCCCAAAAATCAAAGTGAAAAAATGATGCAGCAGGTTAGTCCATTTTGCTGAAATTTCATTGCAGCAACTCAAAATGGTACTCAGTAGTTTGTATGGTCCCCACCTGCTTGTATGCATGGCTTACAATGTCGGGGCATGCTCCTAATGAGACGACAGATGGTATCCTGGGGTATTTCCTCCCTGATCTGGACCAGGGCATTACTGAGCTCCTAAACAGACTGAGGTGAAACCTAACGGTGTCAGATGGCCTGAAACATAATGTCCCACAGGTGTTCTATTGGATTTAGGTCAGGTGAGCGTGGGGGGCCAAAGATATAAATTCCTTCATCCTCCAGGAACTGGCTGCATACTATTGCCACGAGGCTGGGCATTGTGCACCATGAGGAACCCAGGACCCACTGTACCAGCGTAGGGTCTGACAATGGGTCCAAGGATTTCATCCCGAAAGCTAATGGCAGTCAGGGTGTCATTGTCTAGCCTGTAGAGGTCTGTGCGTCCCTCCATGGATATGCCTCCCAGACCATCCCTGACCCACCACCAAACCGGTCATGCTGAACGATGTTACAGGCAGCATAACGTTCTCCATGACTTCTTCAGACCCTTTCACGTCTGTCACATGTGCTCAGGGTGAACCTGCTCTCATCTGTGAAAAGCACAGGCCACCAGTGGAAGGCCTTCCAATTCTGGTGTTCAATGGCAAATGCCAATCCATCTCCATAGTGCTGGGCAGTGAGCACAGGGCCCACTAGAGGACGCTGGGCCCTTAGGCTACCCTCATGAAGTCAGTTTCTGATTGTTTGGTCAGAGACATTCACACCAAAGGCCTGCTTGAGGTCATTTTGTAGGGTTCTGGCAGTGCTCACCCTGTTCCTGTTTGCACAAAGGAGCAGATACCGGTCCTGCTGATGGGTTAAGGACCTTCTATGACCTGTCAAACTCTCCTAGAGTAACTGCCTGTCTCCTGGAATCTCCTCCATGCTCTTATGACTGTGCTGGGAGACACACCTTCTGGCAATGGCACATATTGATGTGCTGTCCTGGAGGAGTTGGAGGCACGTAACCTGACCATGGTAATCATGGATCAGCAGCCGTGGTTACTTTGATCAGCAACCAAAGGGGGGACACAGGAACAGGCAGGATCAACCAGGTTTTTACAGCACAGAAAAGGAAAAATTACAACGAAAAAGCACAAAGCACTATACAATTTAGTGTGTTTTAAAGGAACAGGATCCTTTTTTTTGTTTTTTAGGGTTACAACCTCTTTAACCACTTAGCAACCCCCTGCGCATATATATACTGTGGTAGGGCAGTCACTATAGAATCATGTATCTGTACGTGATTCTACTCTTCTGGGTCTGGGGCGCGTGCTGCCAGTGACCTGCCGATTGTTCAGGAGACAGACAGAATGACGATCTGCCTATGTAAACAAGGCACATCACCGTTCTGTGACGAGGGAAGACAGTGATCTTCTGTATCTGCTAAGCAGTAATACAGATCTCTGCCTTCCTACAGTCAAAGCACACCCACACAGTTAGTAAGCACTCCCTAGGAACGCACTGATCCCTTTGATCGCCCCTGATGTTAACCCCTTCCCTGCCAGTGTCTTTAATACAGTGACAGTGCATTTTTTGGCACTGATCACTGTATTAGTGTCACTGGTCCCCAAAAACTGTGTTAGGTGTCTGATTTGTCCTCCGCAATATCGCAGTCATGCGATATTGACGCAGATTGACGCCTTTATTAGTAATAAGTAAATAAAAAGAAATGTGTTTTTTTTTAAACTTTTTTTATTGGATGTGTTTTATAGCAGAAAGTAAAATCTATATATATATGTTTTTCAAAATTGTCAGTCTGTGTATAGAGATATATATCCCGAACTATTCGCCGGCGAACAGTTCCCGGCGAACATGGCTTGTTCGCGTTCTCCTCCGCGGGCGAACATATGCGATGTTCGGTCCGCCCCCTATACATCATCATTGAGCAAACTTTGACCCTGTACCTCACAGTCAGCAGACACATTCCAGCTAATCAGCATACCCTCCCTCCCACCTCCTATAAAAAAGCAAGGACAGCATCCATCTTAGATTCATTCTGAAGCTGCAGAGTTAGTTAGAGCAGGGAGAGTGCTGCTGCTGCTGCTGAATTAATAGGGAAATCATTAGTGTGACGAGACCAATCTCGCCACTGGGCGTTGGAGAAGCCTGGTTGCTCGCCTCCTGCAATGGGACTATGGACCCTCTCATCAGCCCAGGCTAAACGTAAACCCCATGGCAATTTGACTGTGTTTGTGGCATCTGAGCGCTGTTTGGATATGTTGAGCGCTCAGATCCAGGCTATCTGGGGATGGGTTGAATGTAGGGGTTCTGTTCAGTAGACTGGGAGTTATGCATTTTTATGTCTTTTTGTGTTTCTTTAAACATGTGGCTAATGGAGCCTTGCCTCTCCTGGAAGCTAAAACGTATTCCTGTAAACTGTAAGGAACAGGAAGCCAACTCCTAATATGGGCATTACAGGAAGTTCTGAGGAGACGGGCGGTCTATTGACACTCAGAGTAATGTGTATTGAGGGCTCGTTAGGGAACCATTGTTCTGTGTCTGACTATTGTGTACATTGATTGCCCCCTGGGCTTCTGTCTCCTTGCATTGGTCAAAGCTATCTGACCAATCCCTGTTGACTCATTTTCAAGCCCTCATTTGCATATGCTGGAGAGGACCTTAGTGAGAACTGCAAGTACTTTACAATTGACCAATGGGAAAGCGGTTTTGGGGGAAGGATGTTCCAATTTCTGTATAAAAGTGTGCTCTGTTCTTCCAATAAATGTTGTTCCTGTTTTACCCTCATCTCGGGGCTTTGTCTCGTTATTGGGGGAATCTGCTGCAGGGATTGCTATGGTCTTCCATACTCCCTTAGAGAATCACTAAGCTCTTGTAAGAGCTTGTGTAAGAGCTTGTTCTGCTGCACTCTCTGGGGAAAGAGAGGTTCACCCACAGGAACCTGGGGCCTTGTCGTTGGTCCAGGGTGGGTAGGAGATGCCAAGACCCTAACCAAGCTGCGGCGGTTCGTGGAGTCTGAAGTGCTTACGGTGTCTGGTGGAGTGCTTGGAGCCCTCGGGAAGCACTAGGAGCATCTGTCAACGGAGGTACCTGCTCAGGGGTGCCCTGTTCTGTAACAATTAGCTAGGCCAGTGTTCTGTGTCCACTCCTGCTATAAGGACAGCATCCTGACAGCACCCCAAAAAGCCCTTTTTAGGGCTGGTATATCAGTCTGCTTATATATATATATTATATATATACACACACACACACACACACACAGACTGTACTGTGTGCAAACCACTCATATCGGGTGGCACAGTACCTTGCAGATAAAAAAAAGTCATTTAATTTTTACCCTTTAATATAATTGCAGTTGCCTGCCAGTGTGTGTCAGGCCCACTGACTGAACTGTGCTCACTGCCAGTGCCCACAACTCCTATAGGGTGGCACAGCACTTTGCAGATAAAAAAGTAATTTAATTTTTTCTCTGTAATATAATTGCAGTTGCCTGCCAGTGAGTGTCAGGTCCACAGACCGTACTGTGCCCACTGCCCACCACTCGTATAGGGTGGCACAGCACCTTGCAGATAAAAAAGTAATTTCATTTTTCCTCTGTAATATAATTGCAGTTGCCTGCCAGTGAGTGTCAGACCCACAGACTGTACTGTGCCCACTACTCATATAGGGTGGCACAGCACCTTGCAGATAAAAAATTAATTTAATTTTACCTCTGTAATATAATTGCAGTTGCCTGCCAGTTAGTGTCAGGTCCACAGACCGTACTGTGCCCACTGCCCACCACTCATACAGGGTGGCACAGCACCTTTCAGATAAAAAAGCAATTACATTTTTCCTCTGTAATATAATTGCAGTTGCCTGCCAGTGAGTGTCAGGCCCACAGACTGTACTGTGCCCACTGCAAATGGACTATTTGCGGTTGTTTGCGGTGCGTTAAACGGGGAGTTTGGTCTGTCACTGTGAAGCGGGCGTAACCCTTACACTACCTGATCGATACAACATCATACCTGATCGTATTCACACACTGGATGATTTAAAGCACATTATTCCAAACAGTTTAGGAATGTTAGGCGATTTATGCCCTTTATGGATTAAAACCCGACTCTGCGTCAACTACGTAATTTTCCATGGGAATTTTGCCATGGATCCCCCTCCGGCATGCCACAGTCCAGGTGTTAGTCCCCTTGAAACAACATTTCCATCACTATTGTGGCCAGAAAGAGTCTCTGTGGGTTTTAAAATTCGCCTGCCTATTGAAGTCTATGGCGGTTCGCCCGTTCGCGAACATTTGCGGAAGTTCGCGAATATAAAATTTTATGTTCGCAACATCTCTATCTGTGTATAGCACAACAAATAAAAACTGCAGAGGTGATCAAATACCACCAAAAGAAAGCTATTTGTGGGGAAAAAAAGGACAAATTTTATTTAGGTACAGCGTCGCACGACCGCAAAATTGCCAAAGAAGCGCAGTGCGATATTGCAAAAAATGGCCTGGTCATGAAGGTGAAGTGGTTAAATACTAAAGAGGGCCTGTGTTCTCCAAGTTCAGCAGTAATTATGTTATAGTTTATGTTTGCACATCTTGTAAAGCTTACAAGGAATGAAATGACTGTATGCTTTAATTCTTTGTCAATAAAGGCTTCTTGCACATGGGCAGTCAAGGATTGGTAAAAATAGGTGATTGAACTGTGGTTTTACTGGATCTAAAACGTGATGGTCTCTTCTTTCCTCCCCATCTTCCTCGCCATGCACAGTTCCAGCACTGGGTGGGCTCTTTCTGTAAGTAGGGTCTCTGAATGTAAAGGGGGGGCTCTGGTGGTAAAGGGGGGGCTCTGATGGAAAGGGGGGGATCTGATGGTAAAGGGGGGACCCTGATAATAAAGGGGGACTCTGAAGGTAAAGGGGGGACCCTAATGGTAAAGGGAAGACCCTGATAATAAAGGGGGGCTCTGATGGTAAAGGGGGACTTTAAAAAGGTAAAGTTTTTTTTTTATCCAGCAGTCACTGGATTGTGAGAAATTGGGCAGCTCAGTTTTAAAAACCATTTCTTACAGTAACTTCTTGCAGACACCTTCACTAAGGCCCCTTTCACACAGCTGGCCTGATCAGATCTGTCTGTCACTTTTCCAGGCAGACCTGATGGAAAGGTCCATGCATCGCTATGGACAGGTGGATGTAAACAGACCCTCTTTACCACATCCCCTTCAAGCAACGCCCAATAATTAGCATAATTTAAGCCACGCCCATCATTGCTGCGGCCTCAGACACAACCACAAAATGAATGCCTGCCCCTAATTAATATATGACTCTGCCTTTGCTGGGTTTCTGAAAAAAAAAAGTGTCCCTAATAATTTTTTGGAAATGTTAGCAACTATGATATGGTAGGTCCAGCCCTGAGTTTTCTTGGGGAGAAACCACCACTAACATTATCCTGGCACGTTTCCAAAACCCTGCCTCCCTCAGAAAACACAGCATCCTTACCTCTGATGTTTAATCTATCCCCATACATAGCCCTACCACCAGTAAAGTGAACAGTCTCAGATGATACACAGAGATGAGACATAAGTTTTAAATGTATATCTGCTGTCTTCAGCTTTCTATAATCTTTAGAAAGTGCCAAATCGAGTTATAAATCGTTCTGCCTGTATAAGAAGTGGGAGGAGAGTCTGGGCATACACTGTGAGAAAGTTGATTGGAAGAAAGCCATACACCCCCCCATCAAAATAGGCAAAGGACCAAAGAAACTTGCAGAGTTGTGCTGTGAATAGACAAGCTCTCTGCTTATCTATCTCCAAGTCCCTTTTCCGAAAACAAATTTTCAGCTGCTTTTACCTCCTGTGTCGGAGAGCTTGTAAGAAGTCATCATGCTGATAGAAAAAGGGAGCAGCAGAAAGACATGGGACTCAAAGCAGAGGGATAAGAAAACACTACAGATACAGTAAAAGTCACAAAAGTGAGTACAACCCTCACATTTTTGTACATATATTATATCTTTTCATGTGACAACACTGAAGAAATTATACTTTGCTACAATGTAAATTAGTGAGTGTACAGCTTGTATAACAGTGTAAATTTGCTGTCCCCTCAAAATAACTCAACACACAGCCGTTAAAGTCTAAACCGCAGGCAACAAAAGGGAGCACACCCATAAGTGGAAATGTCCAAAATGGGCCCAAAGTGTCAATCTTTTGTGTGGCCACCATAATTTTTCAGCACTGCCCTAACCCTCTTGGGTATGGAGTTCAGCTTCACAGGTTGCGGATTTTTTTGTGCATCGTCTTTTTAAGAGGCTTCCTTCTGGGATGACAGCCATGCAGACCAATTTAATGCAGTGTGTGGCATATGGTATGAGCACTGACAGGCTGACCCCCCACCCCTTCAACCTCTGCAGCAATGCTGGCAGCACTCATACGTCTATTTCCCAAAGACAACCTCTGGATATGATGCTGAGCACATACACTCAACTTCTTTGGTCAATCATGGCGAGGCCTGTTCTCAGTGGAACCTGCACTGTTTAAAACCTGTATGGTCTTGGCCACCGTGCTGCAGCTCAGTTTCAGGGTCTTAGCAATCTTCTTCTAGCCTAGGCCATCTTCAAGTAGAGCAACAATTCTTTTTTTCAGATCCGCAGGGAGTTCTTTGCCTTTTCCTGCTGCCTACCTTGTAAGGTTTATTTTAGATTTGGAAATAGCTCCAAATATCATGGTTTTGACACATCATCAAAAATTATGTTTTTACAAAAATTACTCAAATTTTTGAGTTGTTACCAATCTTAAAGTGATACTAAACATGCACTGTTTATTTTGGATTGTATTGTCCCTTCTATTTCTGTATTTGGATGAAGGCACTGCAATTATTTTAATTGTTATTACTATTATTATACAGGATTTATATAGTGCCAACAGTTTAAGCAGCACTGTATTTTAATAATTATCTTTTTCCTAATCAATATACAGCTGTCACAAGACCCAACTCCTTTCTAGCCTGTCTGCAGGGAAACACAAGCAGGAGGAGCTTCTAGTACTCTGCTGCAGGTCACATGTTAAAAAAAAAAAAGAACACCTTTGGAATACAGATCAAAAAAATAAAATCATATCAAAATGGTTTTAAATTATACAAATGTATAACAGAAATCAAATCTATAATATTGTTTAGCAATACATGATGTGGGTGGGTTTTTGCCAGTCACAGGCTGTCACGCCCCTCCAACCTGTGTCTTAGAACAAAAGAGAGGTGAAGCCTCCATTATTCTACATGTAATATCCCACCCAATTGTGTTTAGCTGATTAGGGAGAGAGTGGAATGTCATTTACCACTGTATATACACCCACATGTGTGATTCCATAGTCACATGGGCTGCTCAAATGTGATAGGGAGGTTAATGCTCAGCATAGAAAGAGTATTTGCAGAGTTGCCACCACAGCTGCAAAATCCCTAGCTGAATTGGGGACATGAACTGAAGGGTGAGATAAAGAGAAGCAGGATCAACCAGGTTTTTTTCAGAATAAAGAAAACAAATCTCATAGTGACAGAATGTCCAACAGCATGCAATACACCATTTATTGATAGTTTTTTTCATGATGTGGGTTTAGTGACACTAAGTCTTGGTTCACATCCCAAGATTGATACAAAGGAAAACTCCAAAGAAAAGTTATACCCAACAAAGGTCAACAAAAATATACTGTATAGTTCCAAAAGCTCTGGAGGACTTAAGGGCCATACACACTAGAAGATTTTCTGAAGACTTTTTCCTTCAGATTTACCTTTTCTATGTAGTGCAAGGGCCTGCCAGATTGCATACAAATTGAAAGTGTTTAGGTTTGACCACATATTATATGGTTTTGGTAAATCTAAAGGAAAAAGTCTTCTGAAAATCTTATAGTGTGTATAGCCCATTAGGGTGCGCAACATTGCTAAATTAGGCAACATAGCTGCCTAAATTCCCCTAGAGCCCTACTAAATGCAACTGACAACATTCCACTGTGGGTTCTACTGCATATAATTGGCAGCTACCTGACTCACATTACATCACTTCTATGGCTTCCATGGGCATTGCGTCCCATTATTTATCTTCAATGTGCCAACGCTGTTTGGACTTCTGGGATTCAGCATGCTATTCCAGCAACACCATGTCTCCACATCTGCCACTTATAGGTCTATTGGGGTTCGCACTCTTCCCTCAAGCATACAATGACCAAAAAAGCATTCAGGTGGTGGGAAGTCAAGGGTCTCACCGATTAGGTCAATGCTGTTGGAAAATCTGTAATACAATTTCTGTCTTTTCAAAAAAGGTACAAGGCCATGGCATGAGAAAACTTCAGATATATTCAGTACACTTCTCTCATATGCCGTGATTTTTAATAAAAATGTATTGAAAGTGAAACATTACATTTCATCATTAGGCAAAAATAACACTCTCTCTTCTTACTAACCATAAAAGCTCATCTGTCACCAAGATTCCTACAAATGGGGCCTTATTTTACAGCTGTACCAGTGTCTATCCACCACTGCAAATATCTTATATTCTTAAATGAGAGGAAGGGGATGAACAGACCAAGGTATAATGTACCATATCAATAGCAAATTATAGGAAGGCGCCTGGCTCTTTTTAAAGATATATCTGAACCTGCTGCCCTTTTAATTGTGAAAACAATATAAAATATGGGACGTAGATGAAAAAGGCGCTGGTGATCTTTTATATTTACTGGAATAAAACTTGTTCAGGGTAGCACGTGTATTAAATATGTATTAAAAGTGCTTATTAGTGAATAAATTATTATAATTAAAAGTAATAGATATATTTTAAAGTGCACAACTCAAAATTAAAAAATATTTCTGTTGCTTATTGGTAAATAAATATATAAATAGTTATATATAAATAAATAGATAAATATATTGTACATGCAACAAGCAAATCAATTATATAAATATATAATATTCCGTGCAGCAAGCAAATAAAAGTGCTTAATAGTGCGTGCATAAAAAACTCATCAAATATAAACAGATATATTCGTGCTCTCCAGTGAAAAATAATTATATAGCAAGTGTCTCTGCAATTCGTGCAAAAAATATGCTCCTTAAAGTGCTTCAGGTGGTGGGGTGTGACACACGTGGCCTCTTACCAGCTTCCAATGAGTCACAATGACTCCCAACGCCTGTGATCCCTTTAATTGGGTGGATCAGACCTCTCCTCGATATCTTTTGGGATGGATATCTGCTCCTACATTAGGCATGTATGGACCATATAGTCCGCATAAAGATAAACAAAAAAAGCCTCCAATAGTGAAATATTGTATGCTTTATTTGAAAATTAATAAAAAGGTATACAGTTGGTCCCTTACTATTAGTTGTGCCCTCCTGGCACTGGGCAATTCGGCAGTACACAAAATCTTTCAGTAGTGGGGAATCGTATCCGAGGATCTGCAGCTTCCTCTTAGTTTTCCTCTCACTGTGCTGTGTGCGGCGGTCGGCGAGCGTCCCTGCCTCTGCTACGAATGCCTATGTGTTTTGCTTCCGGGTTTGTCAGTAACCACAATGCATTTCGCATCTGTGCGTCATCAGGCGGCTACTGTTCCCCGGAGTCTCTTTCCTTAAGTGTCACGGACCTTCTTTTGATTGGCTATTACTCAGTATGTTATCGGCATCTTGTTTACAATTTATTTTCAGCTAACACTTATTGCCAATTGTTTCTTTACTTTAATAGTGGCGATCTATATGGGGATTTGTAAATTTTTTTCATGTCTTCGGATTTATGCTGCATATCCGTCGTATACGTTCCCCTTACTCACATGTATCATACAATTTTCATAACAGTTCATAAAAAGCTATTAAATATATCACAATCCATTAACATACAATATAAAACTTTATTAATTATCAAAAATTATTAAAAATTATTAAAATTATCTTTTTGTTTTTAGCTTTATTTAAAACCATTATATGGACTAGTTTCTTATATTTATAGCGCCATCTAGTGGAAATTTTTGGGAATCAAAATTAATTAGGTTCTAAAATGGGAATATTTTCCAATATTTATAATAGGACGGCTCTAATCTTATAATTTAATTATTTTTTAAAATTTCTAAAATATATAAATATATATAAACATGTTGTACAAAGTACTAGATAGTATTACAGATTAAAAATTAAAAATTTTTAAAATAGCTAAAATGTCAAGGGATATATGTATAAAAAGAGATGGATTTTTATTCTGAATATCTATAAAATTCTATTATTAAAAATTATTAAGAAAACAATTTAAATCTATGTCCGCATTTAGCCCCAAGGGTTTGAATGTTTTTAAACGATGTATCCAGACGGTTTCATTCTGTGATATTTTCTTCCGCATGTCTGCGCCTCTCCAATGATTAAATATTTTATCAATCCCACAAAACCAAAGGAGGGAAGGATCCTGGTTGTGGTGTAGTCTGAAATGATTGGATAGGCTGTGCTTTTTGAAACCTTTTTTAATATTATCGACATGTTCTCCTATCCTTGTTGCTAAAGTGCGAGTAGTGCGTCCAATGTATTTAAGTCCACAGGGACAAATGCACATATATGTAACGAATTTAGTGTCGCAAGTAATAAATTGTTTTATCTCAAACTCTCGGTTGTCTGAAGAGAAAAACTTATGTTCTATTCTTTTCTTAAATTTGCTTATCCTGCAGGCTTTACATCTTCTGCATCTATAGAAACCATTTTTTGCAAAGAACATTTGTTGTCTTTTAGGTGGATCCGGAACATTTTTTGCTAACATATTACGTAATCCCGGAGCCCTTTTGTAGATAAATTTAGGGTGTTTAGGGAGTAATGATTTCAACGTGTCATCTCTTAATAAAATATGCCAATTTCTCTTTATACACTTCTCAACTTCTTTATATTGTGTATTAAACCCCGTAATGAAAGCCAGTTCGAAGTTCGATTTTCCTTTTTTCTTCTTTTTCTTCTTCAGAAGGTCTTCTCTCTTTACGGATATTTTCTTCTGGGTTTGTTTCAACTCTTTCTCTTTATAACCTTTTTCTTTAAATCTTTCTATTAGTTTGTCTGTCTGTATATTGTAGTCTTTCAGATCTGTACAGTTCCTTCTTATCCGGGTGAATTGTCCCTTGGGTATTGCCTGTATCCATGCCGGATGGTGGCAACTCCTTTTGGAGATATATCCATTTGTGTCCACCTTTTTAAAGAAGGTTCTAGTATTTAAAGTGCCGTTGTGCTTGTATATCTCCAGATCTAGAAATTGTATTGTATTCTTATCTGTGTTTCCTGTAAATTTTATCTGGTATTTATTTTTATTCATTTTTTTAAAAAATTGTTCAAGAGACTCTTGGGATCCTTCCCACACAACCAAGATATCGTCCAGATAACGACGATAATACCTCAGCTGTTGTGGGTATTTTGAGTAGATTTCTTCTTCTTCCCATTTGGCTAAGAATATATTCGCTACGCTAGGAGCATAACGTGCTCCCATCGCTACACCTTTTATTTGGTTGTAATACTCATTCTTATACCAAAAATGATGGTTTGACATTGCCATATTTAGGCCTTCCAATAAAAATTCTCTTTGTGTGTCTTTCAAATTTGTGTAATTTTCTAAAGCCCATTTGGTAGCGTTTAATGCATCCTTCTGTTTAATATTCGTATAAAGTGATTCTACATCAATTGATGCCAGTATCGTTTTTTCGGTGATATTTATACTTTCTAGTGACACTATTGTTTCCTTGGTGTCCTTTAGAAAGGATCTTCCAATCGCTGCTATCGGCTGTAAAAATGTGTCCAAATATTCACCAATCCTGGCGTATAAAGATTCAATGCCACTAATTATTGGCCTTCCCGGTGGCTGTTGTAGATTCTTATGGATCTTCGGGATTTGGTAGATCACCGGCATGCGTGGGGCTTTTATATTCAGATATTTTCCTTCCTTTTTATTAAGGAGGCCTTTTTTTAGTCCTTTGTTGATCCACTGTACCATTTTTGCTTTCAATTTGTTAGTTGGGTTTCCAGATAATTTCACATATGTTTCTTGATCATTTACAATACGGTCTAATTCTTTAGTATAGTCCTCTTTTGTGAGGATCACCAAGCCCCCTCCTTTATCAGCTGATCTGATAATAATATTTTTCCTTTTTTCCAAACTTCTAATGGCTTCCCAGATTTCTTTCGTATTTCTAGTAGGTTTTCTTTTCAGCATTTGTACTTCTTTTTGGACAATATTCCTGAAAACTTGGATATATTGGTAAGTACTAGATTTGGGGTTAAATATTGATTTGTTCCGGAGTTGGGTGTGTTGGTATTCTGGTTCTTCTTCTTCTCCTATCCCTTTTTTATGTTGTTCTGCGAAAAATTTCTTAATGTTCAATTTGCGTATAAATTTTTCTAGATCTATAAATGTTTCAAAATGGTCTAAAGATTTGGCAGGGGCAAATTTCAAACCTTCTTGTAATATATTCATTTCAGATGTTGTCAGTTCCACCCCTGCTAGGTTAAAAATCCCTTGTTCTAGCCGTCCCTTTTTCGTTTTCTTTCTCCCTCCTCTACATCCTCTTTTCTTGCGTTTTCCCGCATATTGGCCCAGTAGTTGTCTTTCCAGGATCTCTCTTCCCCCTGTTGCTTATATTGTCCTGAGGGCCCTGGCTTTTGTCCATCTTGAGGATGTGGATATATGTACTGTCCCGAGGGTCCTGGTTTTTGGCCATCGGAGGGGTGTGGATAATTATATTGATTATTCCTGTAATCTTGATATGAGGGAAGTCGTTCTCTTTCTCTATATGTTCCTGAAGATTCCTGTCTCGATCCCTCTGGAGGGTAGTTGTAGTATTCTTGGTCATTTCTATAAGATGATGGTCTTTCTCCTCCTCTGGATTGTTGATAGTTATTATAGTTATCATATTGGTAATTGTTATTTTTTCTGTATCCTCTCTTATTGTATGTTAATGGATTGTGATATATTTAATAGCTTTTTATGAACTGTTATGAAAATTGTATGATACATGTGAGTAAGGGGAACGTATACGACGGATATGCAGCATAAATCCGAAGACATGAAAAAAATTTACAAATCCCCATATAGATCGCCACTATTAAAGTAAAGAAACAATTGGCAATAAGTGTTAGCTGAAAATAAATTGTAAACAAGATGCCGATAACATACTGAGTAATAGCCAATCAAAAGAAGGTCCGTGACACTTAAGGAAAGAGACTCCGGGGAACAGTAGCCGCCTGATGACGCACAGATGCGAAATGCATTGTGGTTACTGACAAACCCGGAAGCAAAACACATAGGCATTCGTAGCAGAGGCAGGGACGCTCGCCGACCGCCGCACACAGCACAGTGAGAGGAAAACTAAGAGGAAGCTGCAGATCCTCGGATACGATTCCCCACTACTGAAAGATTTTGTGTACTGCCGAATTGCCCAGTGCCAGGAGGGCACAACTAATAGTAAGGGACCAACTGTATACCTTTTTATTAATTTTCAAATAAAGCATACAATATTTCACTATTGGAGGCTTTTTTTGTTTATCTTTATGCGGACTATATGGTCCATACATGCCTAATGTAGGAGCAGATATCCATCCCAAAAGATATCGAGGAGAGGTCTGATCCACCCAATTAAAGGGATCACAGGCGTTGGGAGTCATTGTGACTCATTGGAAGCTGGTAAGAGGCCACGTGTGTCACACCCCACCACCTGAAGCACTTTAAGGAGCATATTTTTTGCACGAATTGCAGAGACACTTGCTATATAATTATTTTTCACTGGAGAGCACGAATATATCTGTTTATATTTGATGAGTTTTTTATGCACGCACTATTAAGCACTTTTATTTGCTTGCTGCACGGAATATTATATATTTATATAATTGATTTGCTTGTTGCATGTACAATATATTTATCTATTTATTTATATATAACTATTTATATATTTATTTACCAATAAGCAACAGAAATATTTTTTAATTTTGAGTTGTGCACTTTAAAATATATCTATTACTTTTAATTATAATAATTTATTCACTAATAAGCACTTTTAATACATATTTAATACACGTGCTACCCTGAACAAGTTTTATTCCAGTAAATATAAAAGATCACCAGCGCCTTTTTCATCTACGTCCCATATAATGTACCATATATGGTGGATGTTTCCTAAGATGTACAGATTTCGGATGAAGGTCTGTCATCGAATTAGAACCAACAGAACCTACATAAAGAACCATGGAAAGCCCTGTACACAAAACGTATTCATGTTTTAACAAAACCTTTAAACTTATTCCTTTTATCTTTGTTGCATGGAAGTCATCCATTCCCAATTTTTAGTAAGTACTGCAAAGAACAACAGGCATCATAAATAATGAAAAGATGACCCCTTTCTTCAGGGCACTCAAGATAAACTCCTAAAGGCTTGATAGCGCTGTCTTCTGGAACCCACTCTTGCCCCTTTAGCATTGTGGTTGGGGCCAAGACACCAGTGCAAGCCAAGGGGTGGGTGAGGAGGATGCCACCTTTGGTCTTCCCCCTTCTCCTTACTTTTTTCATGGCATATTCTAATCCTCTGGTATTCTTTCACAGAAATTTGAGGATCCAAACTCAACAAAAGTCTAATTTTTTAATAAAATACAGTACTGCATAGTATTAAAACGAATATTTTCAGAACCTTTGCAGACATTCACAAAAAAATACTTACTGTAAATGTATTTCATGGATAAGTCAACTGGGCAAAAGGTTTGCAAAACTTGCTTAAAAATATGAACACTGAAATTACAGAGCATCTTTTTTTGGCTTTAATTGCTCAACTATTAATAATCTGCACAAAAGCAACATGTAGACACAGGAAGGAAGGGAGTTAATTAAACATATTATTATTAATGACTCCAGTGCGGAGTTCTTCCCATAGCACCTGATCATAATAGTACTCATATATTTGGAAAACACTACAATGCCTTAGTGTATTGTGGCCTTGAGGATAATTTTATTCAAGTCTTCAGGAAAAGAACAAAAAAGTATTATTTCAGAGTTTACATATAATTGCTACATAAAAAATTAACTTTTTTTGTGTTTTTTGCAAAACTAAAATGGTTACATGGTAACCTTGGGTTTGTTCTTTGTCCTGAGCCACTACTGCAGATCTGTCCAGAAAGTCTTCTAAGCATAGATTAACCACTTAAGCCCCGGAAGATTTTACCCCCTTCCTGACCAGGCCCTTTTTTGCGATTCGGCACTGCGTGACTTTAACGGACAATTACGCGGTCGTGCGACGCTGTACCCAAATGAAATTGACGTCCTTTTTTTCCCACAAATAGAGCTTTCTTTTAATGGTATTTGATCACCTGTGCGATTTTTACTATTTGCGCTATAAACAAAAAAAGAGCGACAATTTTGAAAAAACAACAATATTTTTCACGTTTTTTTTATATGAAATTCCCCCAAAAAAAAAAAAAATGTAAAAATCAAAATTTTTTAACATTTTAGGCCAATTTGTTTTCTGCTACATATGTTTGGTAAAATAAAATGACAATAAGCGTATTTTGATTGGTTTGCACAAAAGTTATTGCGTTTACAAACTAAGGGAAAGATTTCTGTCATTTTTTAACGAGTAATGGCGGCGATCTGCGATTTTTTTTGCGGGACTGCGACATTGCGGCGGACAGATCGGACCCTTGACTGACATTTTTGACACTTTTGGGGTTACCTGTGACATTACTACAGTAATCAGTGCTATACATATGCACTGTTACTGTAAAAATGACACTGGCAGAGAAGGGGTTAACTTTATTGGTGATGCAGGGGTTAAGTGTGTCCCTAGGGGCGTGCTTCTAACTGTAAAGGGGTGTGGCTAGTGATGTAAGCACAGAGACATACGATCCTACATAGCAGGATCGTATGATCTCTGTTCTTACATCAGGGAGAATGACAGGCGGCTTTGCTTACATCTGCCGCCTGCCTTTCTCCCTCTCCACGGGGAGATTGCGAGTGGCCGGCGGGGGTGGGAGCGCACCTCCGACGGAGCGCGATCGCCCCCTAGAGGCTCACAGGCTAGCGACGTAGTCCTACGTCACTTTGCCTGTATGGGGCTGACCGCCGCAGTAAATAGTCGTGCGGCGGTCGGCAAGTGGTTAACAGTGGCGCTGCTGCATAAACATGCGCCTTTTAGTGTATTTTTGTAGCGCGTTTAGCTGTGTTTCTGGTCTTTTCATGCTTCATGCATTTTTGTTTTTTCCAATAACTTTTCAAAGACCAGTAGATGGGCGAAACGCGTTGACGCAACTTCCGTGACGGCTGGTACGCATCGTCACTTCCGGTTTGCTTCCTGGATCGACAGTGGAACGCACGCGAACAGCGGCATCCACCACCATTGATGCTTCTTCTTACTGCGGTTTTTATTTGTGAATATTTTGAGTATGTTTCTTTGATTTTGGGGAATTAAATTACCTTACATACTACACTATTGGTCCTTTTTCTTTTTTCACCTGGGAATAACAGATCTATTTCGGAGCAATCCTTCACAAGGTATCCCCATTCCTGGATCTATTCCAACTAAAGAGCCTGGCTGCCAATGCTATAAGGATTTTATCAAGCGTATGAGACTCATATCTGTGGTGAGTAGGGAACCTAGAGGGTCTGGCCACTCACTTGAGCACCGTTTGAACTATCGGTTTCTGCACCTGAGCACTTTATTGGACACATCACTAATAAGGACTGCTATATATATATATATATATATATATATATATATATATATATATATATATAAAATATATTCGTCTTTTTGCAATATCGGTCTGTTTTTTTAATATTATTATTGCATCTTATTTATTTGTTTATATGAAATGCTAGCGCTGTTTAAATTTACTACACATTAATTATATGAAGTCCGTGCAAGTTGCGCCGAAGTCGCGGTGCACGGGACTTCACAGGTCGCCCCCGAAGTCGTGCAGAAGTCATGCCGCTGCAGTGTGAATGCGGTCTTAAAGTCTCAGTTTCTTTTTTTTTTTAAATAACAAACATGTTATACTTACCTGCTCTGTGAAGAGGCTTGCACAGAGCAGCTCCGTTCCTCCTCTTCTCGGGTCCCTCACTGCTGCTCCTGGCCCCTTCCTCATGTTGAGTGCCCCCACAGCAAATAGATACCTAACATGTCATGCTTTAAAATTGCACACACTCGTGGAATGGCGCCAAACTTCGATACTTAAAAATCCCCATAGGCGATGCTTTAAACATTTTTACAGGTACCTGTTTAGAGTTACAGAGGAGGTCTAGCGCTAGAATTATTGCTCTAGCTCTAACATTCATCGCGATACCTCATATATGTGGTTTAAACAGCACTTACAGTGCTTTGCGAAAGTATTCAGCCCCCTTGAACTTTTCGACCTTTTGCCACATTTGAGGTTGGATGTAGAGCATTTGTGAACAGCAGTTTTCAGTTCTTTACACAGATTCTCGATTGGATTCAGGTCTGGACTTTGACTTGGCCATTCTAACACCTGGATATGTTTATTTGTGAACCATTCCATTGTAGATTTTGCTTTATGTTTTGGATCATTGTCTTGTTGGAAGACAAATCTCCGTCCCAGTCTCAGGTCTTTTGCAGACTCCATCAGGTTTTCTTCCAGAATGGTCCTGTGTTTGGCTCCATCCATCTACCCATCAATTTTAACCATCTTCCCTGTCCCTGCTGAAGAAAAGCAGGCCCAAACCATGATGCTGCCACCACCATGTTTGACAGTGGGGATGGTGTGTTCAGGGTGATGAGCTGTGTTGCTTTTATGCCAAACATAACGTTTTGCATTGTTGCCATAAAGTTCGATTTTGGTTTCATCTGACCAAAGCACCTTCTTCCACATGTTTGGTGTGTCTCCCAGGTGGCTTGTGGCAAACTTTAAACGCCACTTTTTATGGATATCTTTAAGAAATGGCTTTCTTTTTGCCACTCTTCCATAAAGGCCAGATTTGTGCAGTATACGACTGATTGTTGTCCTATGGACAGAGTCTCCCACCTCAGCTGTAGATCTCTGCAGTTCATCCAGAGTGATCATGGGCCTTTTGGCTGCATCTCTGATCAGTCTTCTTCTTGTATGAGCTGAAAGTTTAGAGGGACGGCCAGGTCTTCATAGATTTGCAGTGGTCTGATACTCCTTCCATTTCAATATTATCACTTGCACAGTGCTCCTTGGGATGTTTAAAGCTTGGGAAATCTTTTTGTATCCAAATCCAGCTTTAAACTTCTCCACAACAGTATCTCGGACCTGCCTGGTGTGTTCCTTGTTCTTCATGATGCTCTCTGCGCTTTAAGCCCCGGTTCACACTTACAGTGGGTACGGAAAGTATTCAGACCCCCTTAAATTTTTCACTCTTTGTTATATTGCAGCCATTTGCTAAAATCATTTAAGTTCATTCTTCTTCCTCATGAATGTACACATAGCACCCCATACTGACAGAAAAACACAGAATTGTTGACATTGTTGCAGATTTATTAAAAAAGAAAAATTGAAATATCACATGGTCCTAAGTATTCAGACCCTTTGCTCAGTATTTAGTAGAAGCCCCCTTTTGATCTAATACAGCCAGGAGTCTTTTTGGGAAAGATGCAACAAGTCTTTCACACCTGGATTTGGGGATCCTCTGCCATTCCTCCTTGCAGATCCTCTCCAGTTCTGTCAGGTTGGATGGTAAACGTTGGTGGACAGCCATTTTTAGGTCTCTCCAGAGATGCTCAATTGGGTTTAAGTCAGGGCTCTGGCTGGGCCATTCAAGAACAGTCACGGAGTTGTTGTGAAGCCACTCCTTTGTTATTTTAGCTGTGTGCTTAGGGTCATTGTCTTGTTGGAAGGTAAACCTTCGGCCCAGTCTGAGGTCCAGAGCACTCTGGAGTAGGTTTTTGTCCAGGATATCCCTGTACTTGGCCGCATTCATCTTTCCCTCGATTGCAACCAGTCGTCCTGTCCCTGCAGCTGAAAAACACCCCCACAGCATGATGCTGCCACCACCATGCTTCACTGTTGGGACTGTATTGGACAGGTGATGAGCAGTGCCTGGTTTTCTCCACACATACCGCTTAGAATTAAGGCCAAAAAGTTCTATTTTGGTCTCATCAGACCAGAGAATCTTATTTCTCACCATCTTGGAGTCCTTCAGGTGTTTTTTTAGCAAACTCCATGCGGGCTTTCATGTGTCTTACACTGAGGAGAGGCTTCCGTCGGGCCACTCTGCCATAAAGCCCCGATTGGTGGAGGGCTGCAGTGATGGTTGACTTTCTACAACTTTCTCCCATCTCCTGACTGCATCTCTGGAGCTCAGCCACAGTGATCTTTGGGTTCTTCTTTACCTCTCTCACCAAGGCTCTTCTCCCCCGATAGCTCAGTTTGGCCGGACGGCCAGCTCTAGGAAGGGTTCTGGTCGTCCCAAACGTCTTCCATTTGAGGATTATGGAGGCCACTGTGCTCTTAGGAACCTTAAGTGCAGCAGAAATCTTTTTGTAACCTTGGCCAGACCTGTGCCTTGCCACAATTATGTCTCTGAGCTCTTCAGGCAGTTCCTTTGACCTCATGATTCTCATTTGCTCTGACATGCATTGTGATCTGGAAGGTCTTATATAGACAGGTGTGTGGCTTTCCTAATCAAGTCCAAATCAGTATAATCAAACACAGCTGGACTCAAATGAAGGTGTAGAACCATCTCAAGGATGATCAGAAGAAATGGAAAGCACCTGAGTTAAATATATGAGTGTAACAGCAAAGGGTCTGAATACTTAGGACCATGTGATATTTCAGTTTTTCTTTTTTAATAAATCTGCAACAATGTCAACAATTCTGTGTTTTTCTGTCAGTATGGGGTGCTATGTGTACATTCATGAGGAAGAAGAATGAACTTAAATGATTTTAGCAAATGGCTGCAATATAACAAAGAGTGAAAAATTTAAGGGGGTCTGAATACTTTCCGTACCCACTGTATGTGATGCGGGAAGGCTACGAATTCGCAGCCTGTTCCCGCATCGCAAACGCACCCCCGGCAGTTCACACTGCCATATGGGATACGATGGGGGTGTCAATGTAATCTTAACGACACCCCCAGTTTGATCGCATATCGCAGTGCGATCTTGCAGTTCGCACAGAATCGGATCGCACAAGTGTGAACCGCTGTGTGATCCGATCCTGATGCGGCTGCAAAAAAGGGTCCTGTGCATCTTTGCTGCGGGTGCGGTGCGAATTTAGCCATACAAAGTGTATGGCTAAACTCGCACCGCACAGCCGATCGCATGTAATGAAGGAGCAGTGCGCTCCGACATTACATGCGATCGCTGCAGCCGCATCAGTGTGAACCGACACTAAACGGACCTCTGAGACTATCACAGTGCAGGTGCATTTATATGGAGACTTGATTACACACAGGTGGATTCTATTTATCATCATTAGTCATTTAGGTCAACATTGGATCATTCGGAGATCCTCACTGAACTTCTGGAGAGAGTTTGCTGCACTGAAAGTAAAGGGGCTGAATAATTTTGCACGCCCAATTTTTCAGTTTTTTATTTGTTAACAAAGTTTAAAATATCAAATAAATTTCGTTCCACTTCATGAGTGTGTCCCACTTGTTGTTAATTCTTCACAAAAATTTACAGTTTTATATCTTTATGTTTGAAGCCTGAAATGTGGCAAAAGGTCGCAAAGTTCAAGGGGGGCGAAGACACTGTATATATATATATATATATATATATATATATATATATATATATATATATATATATATATATATATATATATATATATATATATGGGTGTGACCTACACTGGACAACCAGATGGGGGCGGGGGGGGGGGGGGGGTTGATGTAGATTGTAAAGATAATCAAGCAGCTGAAAAGCCGCTATGATTGTTTTTACGGTGCAGGGAATTGCCTACTGTAAAAGAAGATATCTGAATGATACCTATAACTGCAGGCATCATTCAGATATCCCCACTCAAAGTCTGCGACGTCATATGACATCATGCGGGCAGGAAGTGGTTAAACTGCCCAGGACCCAATTTTTTGCTGCAGTTTATTACCAATTTAAATTAATAGGGCTTGTTTTTTGTTCAAAGAACTTTCATACGATTTTCGTATAGTGTGTACACAATTTTCTACAGCCGATTCCGACCTTCTGAATGAAAATTTCCAAAGGGACAAGCTCCAAAATGTTTCTTGTATGGGAACAGAATCACAGATTTTTGCATTTTAATACGATTTTCGTAAGAGAAATATCAGAAAATAAAGACTGTGCATGATCAGAAACAAACAAAAAATGTCTTTGTCTTATCAGAACTCTCGTACAAAGTTTCTTTTATAGTCTCCAATTTGCTGTGAAACAACAGGGAAAATTGGATGATTTGATTTTCTTATAGTGTGTACCCTACTATAGTGGTCTGGCAGTGGCTGCTGCTATTCATATGTAGCTATACACAGAGCACATAGCTGTGGTCAGCCTGGACACAGCTGATACATGTTACACCCTATCAAACCCGAGTGTAACATTTTTGATCCCTTTTTAATGAGCGATTTTGGGGCGTTTTTATGATCGACTTTGGCACGTTTTCCTGCACGTTTATTGCGGCGTTTTTTTATTATCTGTTTCATCATTTGTTGCTATGTTATTCATTCACTTTCTGGGTCAGAAAAATGCACCAAGTCGGGTGACAAAGGGCGCAAAAGCACATAAAAACACGCAAATCGCGCGTTTCTATGGGACTAAAAAATGTGCCAAAAAAGCCCAAATCTGCCCTATTCGAGCTAAAAAAAGCCCCAGAACTTTTTTGAACTTCGGGCGTTTGACTTCAGGCCACTTGGAGTGGAGAGGTGAACCATTTCCATAGAGAATAATAGTTTTTTTCTTCTCCAGCATTTTGTAGCTTCAAGCTTCAAGCTATAAAATGCTCAGGTGTGAATAGGGCCTTGATACAAATGTAACATGTGCAGAAGGTGAACTTTTCCTTTAGGCCCCTTTTACACTGTCCGCTCCGTCGGGGGGACTCCGTTTTTTTCAGCGGGGGATCGATCTGCCGATCCCCCGCTGAGCAGGCGGATGGCAGCTCTGTCTCCGCTCTGTGTGCAGAGATGGAGCTGTCAGGTCCCCGCTGTTCTCTATGGGGGAATCGGATGAGAATGGACCGCCTGTCCGTTCTCATCCGATCCGCCAGATGGATGGAAAATAGGGTTTCCATCCGTCTGGATTTGACGGACTGGATCGGATTGCATGTCAGCGGACAGGTCTCCACTGACATCTGATGCCCCATAGAGATGAATGGGGCATTCGTTCAGATCTGCCTGAAAAACTGACAGGCGGATCTGAACGGTCCACATGTGTGAAAGGGGCCTTACTATGTTCACATCTAGGCATTGCTATTTATACAGGTGTTTTTTCTGGCAGTTTTAGGTTGACAAGTGACCAATGAAAAAAATAAAATAAAAACGCCTGTAATCTACCAAAAAAGAAGCTTGTGTACTTTTTTGGGTGACGGCGTTTTGCTTAAGGTGACCGAACGCTCAGATGTGAACAGGGGTCATTGAAATAAATAGGCTTTGTCTTGTTGGGCATTTTTAGAGCTGAGGCTTAGAGCAGAAAATCGCCCAAAAATGCCTAGATGTGAACGGAGCCTTAAGGGTGAAAGGTAATGATAACAACTGGGCAATGGTTAGGTGCTTTGGTAAGGATTACAAGACATTATAAAATGAGGGTTATTTCCTCCAGTAGTCACCAGAAAACTATACATTAGCTTTATGCTTTGCATGTAGAAAAATTCCAAGCACGCTTTTATACTTCTACTTTACACAACTAAAGCTATTGGAGTAATTTAAAAAAAGCCCCTACAATAGAGCTTGCCATTCTAGTAGAAAATAAAAGCACTATTTTATTTTAAGCATAAAGAAGTCTTTAGCCTTCCCGTACTGTATATCTCAGAACATTTGAAAAGTAACAAAAAAAATAAAGTGGCCGTATAAAAACTGCTAAGACATCACTTCTACAACAAAAGTGAAATACTCCTATAATAGGAAGAATAGAAGCAAAGCATAATGCTTTTAGGAAGGTTTATTGGAGACACAAACTAAAATTTTCTGTTTGACCCAGATAACACAAATCACTGCATTCTTCCAACAATGAAACTAGGAAAATATGAAACAAGTCTCCCTTGCAGCGACTTACCAATAAAACTGCCCACCAATGAAGTTTTAGACAGAAGTTATTCAGTCACTTGATGCAGGCCAGCTACAACCAAAGCCTATATTAAAAGCACACTCTAGTCTTGTACACAATTCTGTTAAATGACAGCCTAGAGCAGTGGTCTCCAAACTGTGGCCCTTTACTTGCCTTCATTCAGGCCTTGGGGCACTATTCTATCCACTGGCACCAATGATGGGGCACTATTCCTTCCACTGACACCAATGATGGGGCACTATTCTATCCACTGGCACCAATGATGGGGCACTATTCCATCCACTGACACCAATGATGGGGCACTATTCCATCCACTGGCACCAATGATGGGGCACTATTCCATCCACTGACACCAATGATGGGGCACTATTCCATCCACTGGCACCAATGATGGGGCACTATTCCATCCACTGGCACCAATGATGGGGCACTATTCTATCCACTGACACCAATGATGGGGCACTATTCCTCCCACTGACACCAATGATGAGGCACTATACTATCCACTGACACCAATGATGGGGCACTATTCTATACACTGACACCAATGATGGGGCACTATTCCTCCCACTGACACCAATGATGAGGCACTATACTATCCACTGACACCAATGATGGGGCACTATTCTATCCACTGGCACCAATGATGGGGCACTATTCTATCCATTGACACCAATGATGAGGCACTATTCTATCCACTGACCCCAATGACGGGGCACTATTCTATCCACTGACACCAATGATGGGGCACTATTCTATCCACTGACACCAATGATGGGGCACTATTCTATCCACTGACACCAATGATGGGGCACTATTCTATCCACTGACACCAATGATGGGGCACTATTCATTCCACTGACACCAATGATGGGGCACTATTCATTCCACTGACACCAATGATGGGGCACTATTCATTCCACTGACACCAATGATGGGGCACTATTCATTCCACTGACACCAATGATGGGGCACTATTCTATCCACTGACACCAATGATGGGGCACTATTCATTCCACTGACACCAATGATGGGGCACTATTCATTCCACTGACACCAATGATGGGGCACTATTCTACAGTAAACTGGCCCTTTAGTTGGAACATTTAGAGACCCCTTGTATACACCCTTCTGGCAATACAACTTTTCCTAAACATCACAGCAGAAACAGCATACCTAAGACAAGGTTTGTACACATTTTTACCAATAAAATTCCATGACTTTTCCATGACTTCAAGTAAATATTCATGACCTAATGTTTCATGAAATGTCTATGCAACTATTGTAATTTAACCAATATTATCAACTATATTCGAATATACTGGAGAAAGAAAAAGATTTGATGGGCGCTCCTGCTTGGGGATAAAGCTTCAGTTCAGGCAGTCATGATGGAGGTGCAGCCGGACTGGTATGGATGGCACAGATGCACAAATGCGGTGCTTACATCGAGGGCAGCTCTTTGTTTGGCCGAAGCAACAGTCCCACGAACAGGCAGAAAAGAGAGAAAGGCGCCACTCCGTGTAGCAGATGTAAATAATTTTGTTGACACATATTAAAAACTTACATGGAGGTAAGCGTCTATCTTCATAGCAATAAAAAGAAAAGAGAAGGCGCCTGGCCCTTTAAATAAAAGATTGTTGAACCTGCTGCCCTTTTAATTGTAATAAAACAATAAATAGGTATATATCATAGGTAAAAAGGCGCTGGTAATCTTAAAATATCACGTGTTATAAAAATTAATAGGTGATTTAAAGTGTAATATATGTGATTAAAAATTGCTACAAATATATATATGATCTACTATTGGTGCAATTAGCAAAGAAAAGTGCATACCAGTGCAATTTCAATTCAGAAGTGTTTGTGCTTCTCAAAGTAAATTAATCCACAAAGGTGTGGATCAGTGAACCAATAAATAGATATATAAAGAATTCCATACAAAAATCACATAAGAATATATAAAAATATAAATATATAAATGTGCTCCGAGTAGTGTTTAAAAGTCCAGGCAATAGCATGCAATCAAAATTGTGCTTGGTGGATTCTTATTAATCCCTTCACAGTGCTCCAGGTGCTGGGATGTGACAACCGTCAATTAAGAAGTGCTTGTGCTTCTCAAAGTAAATTAATCCACAAAGGTGTGGATCAGTGAACCAATAAATAAATATATAAAGAATTCCATACAAAAATCACATAAGGATATATAAAAAAATCACATAAGAATATATAAAAAAGTATAAATATATAAATGTGCTCCAAGTAGTGTTTAAAAGTCCAAGCAATAGCATGCAATCAAAATTGTGCTTGGTGAATTCTTATTAATCCATTCACAGTGCTCCAGGTGCTGGGATGTGACAACCGTGGCCTCTTACCAGCTAGCAGCAGGTCACAAGGACCCCCAACGCCTGTGATCCCTTTATTGGGTGGATCAGACCTCTCCTCGATTGCTTGGATCTCTGGCTCCTATATTACTCGAGTTGGACCATGTAGTCCCCCCATACACATAAAGATATAGAAGAACAAATAGCCTCCAATAGTGAAATACTGTTTTATTCTCCAAAAAACATACACTATAAGGTGACAATTAGCCTCTTACTATTTGTTGTGCCCTCCTGGCACTGGGCAATTCGGCAGTACAAAATCATTTTTTTGGGTCTTAGGAAGATATTCTCCGGGGATCTGCAGCACCCTGTATCTCCTTTCCCCCTTTCTTTGTATTGCGGCGGTGGATGTGTATCCCAGCCTCTGTTCCGAATGCCTCTGTGTGTTACTTCCGGGTTAGCATTGACCACAATGCATTTCGCTTAACGAGCGTCCTCAGGCAGTCTGGACGCTCGTTAATTTTGATTGCATGCTATTGCTTGGACTTTTAAACACTACTTGGAGCACATTTATATATTTATACTTTTTTATATATTCTTATGTGATTTTTTTATATATCCTTATGTGATTTTTGTATGGAATTCTTTATATATTTATTTATTGGTTCACTGATCCACACCTTTGTGGATTAATTTACTTTGAGAAGCACAAACACTTCTTAATTGACGGTTGTCACATCCCAGCACCTGGAGCACTGTGAAGGGATTAATAAGAATCCACCAAGCACAATTTTGATTGCATGCTATTGCCTGGACTTTTAAACACTACTCGGAGCACATTTATATATTTATATTTTTATATATTCTTATGTGATTTTTGTATGGAATTCTTTATATATCTATTTATTGGTTCACTGATCCACACCTTTGTGGATTAATTTACTTTGAGAAGCACAAACACTTCTGAATTGAAATTGCACTGGTATGCACTTTTCTTTGCTAATTGCACGTCTATCTTCATAGCTCGGCGTCCTTCGGGGTCCGCGGTGTTTCCGTCCCTGAGGCTGGCCAGCAGCCGAGAGATGACACTAGGGGAGAACTCAGGAGATTTAGTCAGATCGAGGCAGCGGTGAAGCACATACCTCACTGGGGGGGGGCCGCACCAACGTGATAGCGGTGGGCGGTAACCGGTTTCGGAGCATGCGTGAACCACTCCTTCTTCAGGGGTCTGAAGATAAATGGATTTTTGTAAGAACTTACCGTAAAATCCTTTTCTCTTAAGCTCATTGACAGACGTAGTCTTCTTGATTCTCAAGAGCTGGGTTATGTTGTCTCCGCAGGAGTAGGACTAGGCAGAATGACAAAAACGTTCTGGCTCCACCCTAGGGGCAGTCCCTGAGGGTATATCCTCCCTCTCTCTGCTACAGGGAATCAGTTCTGTTTAAAGCAGTACAGAGAATTTAACCCAACCCAACTCAATGATAGAGGGGCGGGTACTACGTCTGTCAATGAGCTTAAGAGAAAAGGATTTTACGGTAAGTTCTTACAAAAATCCATTTTTCTCTATCGCTCATTGACAGACGTAGTCTTCTTGATTCTCAAGAGCTGGGACATCCAGAAGCAGTGCCACAAATGAGGGGTGGGATTGACAAAATCAAATCCAATCTAGAAGGCCCAACCGGTGCCAAACTAGAAGTTTTAAAGGCTCATTATAAACAAAGAATGAGGCTAAAGAAAAATTTTTCCAACGGAAAAAAACCCTCGAGGTAGACCACTGGTCTCCTCAAATTGCGGCCTGCAAAACCTTGCGGCCAAATGAGGCATCAGACGATGCCATTACATCAACTTTATAATGTTTAGAGAAGGTATGCACCGACGACCAGGTAGCCGCCTTGCACACCTGGACCACTGACGCCTGATGGCGAAAGGCCCATGACGCACTAAGTGCCCGAGTGGAGTGCGCCTTAACAGGGAACGGGGGCTCCCGACCCTTAATAGAATAAGCCTGCACTACCGTCTGTCTGATCCATCTGGAAATGGTCGCGGCAGATGCAGGCAACCCCTTTTTGGGTCCATCTGGGATCACAAAAAGTGAATCCGTCTTGCGAAACGAGACTGTCGTTTTCAAGTATACCCTGATCGCCCGGACCACATCCAAGGAGTGCAAAGCAAATTCCCGAGGATGACTGGGCTTAGGACACAGGGAAGGTAATACAATTTCTTCATTCAGATGAAATTCTGAAACCACTTTTGGTAGGAAGGATGGATTCGGACGAAGAACCACCTTATCTCTATGAACCACCAGATATGGTGAACGACAAGATAATGCGGCCAGTTCTGACACCCTGCGTGCAGAAGTAATAGCCACCAAGAAGGCCACCTTCTGGGACAACGTGGGTAGAGGAATCTCCCTAATATCTTCAAAGGGAGGTTTCTGAAGAACCGACAACACTAGATTAAGATCCCAGGGGGGTAACGGCGCGTGCACTGGCGGAGCCAGATGTCGCACCCCCTGGATGAAATTCCGCACCAAGGAATGAGTAGCCAAAGGCTTCTGAAAGAAGATGGCTAATGCTGAGACCTGACCCTTGATAGTACTCAAGGCCAGTTTCTGCTCAACCCCTTGTTGCAGAAAAGCCAATATTCGACTAATCGAATAAGACCGAGGACGGAACCCCAAAGGTTCACACCATGCAATGTAGGACTTCCATGTGCGATGATAAATCTTTCTGGAAGTCACTTTCCTTGCTTCAACTAGAGTAGGAATAACTGAAGCTGACAAACCTTTGTCCTTCAGCACCTGGGTCTCAATAGCCAGGCCGTTAAAGCCAGCGATCGTAAAGCAGGATGGAAGATCGGTCCCTGAGACAGTAGATCCTCCCTGAGAGGAAGTCTCCATGGGACGTCCGCCACCAGTCTGACCATGTCGGCGTACCAAGCTCGACGAGGCCAGTCCGGAGCTACCAGGATTACTGGGATTCCTTCCTCCTCTACCCTGCGAAGAAGTCTTGGCAGTAACGCGAGAGGAGGGAAGGCATATATTAGCTGGTATTGCCCCCACGGTGCGATCAGTGCGTCTGCGGTTTCTGCTAGAGGATCGCGGGAGCGAGCCACGAATCTCTGAACTTTCCTGTTGAATCGTGATGCCAACAGATCCACATCCGGGGTGCCCCACCGTAGGCACAACTGGTGGAAAACGTCTGGATGGAGGGACCATTCCCCCTGATCCAGGGTCTGACGGCTGAGATAATCTGCCTGCCAATTCTCCACCCCCGGAATGAACACCGCAGAGATTGTTGGAACAAATCGTTCCGCCCAGCGAAGAATGCAAGCCACTTCTTTGGCCGCTCGGACACTCTTGGTGCCCCCCTGATGATTGACATAAGCCACGGCCGTGGCATTGTCCGACTGGATCCGAACCGGGCTGCCCTGGAGCTGCTCGGTCCAGTGAATCAGACAAAGTCTGATCGCTCTCAGTTCCAATACATTTATCGGTAACCTGGATTCTTCCGGGGACCAAAGTCCCTGGACAGATAACTGACCAAGAATTCCTCCCCATCCGGATAGACTGGCATCCGTGGTCACTATCGTCCAAAATATTGGCAGAAATGACTTTCCCTGGCTGAGCATTGGAGACCGAAGCCACCAAACCAGAGACTCTCTGGTCTGTTTGCTCAATCGTATCTGATTGTCCAGGGATTCCGGATTCCGATTCCATCTGAGAAGAATCTCTTGCTGAAGAATTCGGGTATGGGACTGGGCAAATGGGACTGCTTCGAATGAAGCCACCATCAACCCCAGAACCCTCATGCACGTCCGAAGGGAAGACCAGCTGTTGGACAGTAACAACTGGACTGCTGATTGAATCTTTCGAAGTTTCCCTACCGGAAGGAAAACTCTCGTCCTGACTGTGTCTAGAATTAGACCCAGATATTCGAGCCTCTGGGTGGGAACCAGAAATGACTTTTGCTGGTTCACCAGCCACCCGAATTCCTGTAAAGAAATCATAGTAATTTCTATGTTTTGTAGCAAGGTCTGAGGAGACTCTGCATGAAGCAGAAGATCGTCTAGGTAACCTAGAATCGATATACCTCTTTGGCGCAGAAGTGCCAACATTGGGGCCAACACCTTTGTGAAGACCCGCGGAGCCGTGGCGAGACCGAAAGGTAACGCCACAAACTGATAGTGGTTCTCCTCTACGGAAAAGCGTAGAAAACGCTGATGTCCTGCGAAAATGGGAATGTGAAGATAGGCGTCCTTGATGTCTATGGACGCTAGGACATCCCCTGGATGCAGGAAGGCTGCTACCGTGCGAATGGACTCCATTCTGAATCTTCTTATGTTGACGAAAGAATTGAGTGCTCTTAAGTCCAGAATTGGACGCACTTTGCCCTCTTTCCTGGGTATTGTAAACAGGTTTGAATAAAACCCTTGAAACCGTTCTGTCCAAGGAACGTGGACTACCACTCCTTGTTGTAGTAAATCTGTGACTGCTCTCCTCAGATCTTCTAAACGATCTGCGGATAGACGGATATTGGAAGGGAAGAATCGCGCCGGTGGGAGAGATCGAAACTCGATCTTGTACCCTGACCTTATGACTTCGCAAACCCAATTGTCCGGGATTCTGGAAAGCCATGGATCCGGGAACCGGCGAAGACGTCCCCCCACCCCAGTTATGGGTGGGGGCGCACCTTCAGGCTTTGGATGGTTTATCTTCAGGTCTGGAGGGGGCGGGCTTTTGCTTGCCCGACCAACGACCCCTGACGCCTCCTGTAGGAGCTTTGGAGGACTTAGTTTTTTCACCCGCTGGACGAAAAAACCTCTTGTGAGCAGAAAAAGAAGGCCCTCGTCTTTGACGAGTTCCTCTACCTTTAAAATTTTGCGGTAAAAAGGTGCTTTTTCCACCGGTGAGATCCTTAATGATCTCATCTAAGTTGGCTCCAAATAAACGCTCTCCTGAAAAGGGGATATTAGCCAATGCTTTTTTGGAACCTTGGTCGGCTAACCAACCTTTTAGCCACAGTGTACGCCTGAGAACCACTGCTGAGACTGATGCTCGCGCCATTAATGGAGTGGCGTCTAACGCCGCATCACATACAAACTGTAACCCCTGTATCATTTGTTCCAACAAATCTGATACCGCCTGAGGGACTTCTTCTAAGTCCCGGCGTAACCACTTGGTCCATTCAGTTACAGCCTGCGAAACCAGACCAATAGCAATTATTGGTCTGAAAGCTGATCCAATCAAGGAAAACATGGTGCGAGACATAGCTTCTATCTTGCGATCCACTGGATCTTTAAAAGACGGAGCGTCTTCTAAAGGAATAACCGTGGCTTTATTCAATCTAGCAATAGGTGAATCCACCACAGGTGGTTCTGTCCATTTCTTAATAAGGGTTTCCTCAAACGGATAACGCCTGTCAATGCGTTTAGAAATATTAAAAGTGCGTTTTGGCAGACGCCATTCTTCTTCGATTGGATTGCCAAAACATTTGGGCAATGGAAAAACCTTCGCCACTTTGATGCGCTTTTTAGTCCCAAAAGGGATCTCAGTTTCAGCTATTTCCGATGGAGTACCCTGTAACCTTAAAGTCTCTTGAACAGATACAATGAGTGCGTTTACCAACGCTTCCTCTCGGGCTATGGCGGATGCCGAAACATCCTCCTCACTGTCTGAAGAGACAGGACCCGAGACACCAATACCAGATGAAGTACCTGCAACTGCAGAAATAGGCTCAGAGTCTGAATCCGAAGTTTCAGATAATAAGGGGTTAGGCGGGGGTCGCTTTCTTGCGCCCTGTCCCTGACAAGCCACTTCCACCCGGGACACAAAAGTTTCCATAATGGCTGACAAAGATTCAATTGTCAATGGGGTGCTGGAGGATCCCGCAGACCCCTCGAGGGGATCCGGAGGAGATACATGAGTGGCAGGGTCCATGTTAATACAGGACACCTTTGCCAGCAAAAACAAAAAAACTTTTTCTTTTTTTTTTTTTTTGTGTGTCTCCCCCTAGCGCAATAGCGCCCCTCAGAGTACCTGCTTCTCGATCCCAGAGAGAGAGAGAGGGACCCCCAAGGCTCACCAACCGATGCAGTGCAGTTTCCAACAAACTGCAGTCAGCGTCTGTCTTACACAGACTGGAAGGAGCTGTTTGCTTTTCTCCCGGGCAGAAGGCGTGGCTCCGCCCCCTGTGTACGCCTTCCGGCGTTCCCAGCCCTCCACGAGGTAGCTGGGCTCACAAAACATGGCCGCCCCCATAGAAGAGACATAAGACTCCAAAAACATGGCGGCCGGCGTGACCTGAGGACATACATGCATTCGGTCTACGGCAAAATGGCGGCGGACCGCCGATATCGTCTTCCCAGCACATCCACCTGCACTCTGCTAAGAGGTGACATATGGATCTACAGAGATACACTGCACATAAGGTAGGATTATACCTCCTATGTCTGCTGTAATTTACAGTCTGCTGGGTAGAGTGTTAGCTCTTGAACCAAGTCCACTTCCCACAAACACATGCTGTATTACAAGGGGGACTTGTAAGTATCAGATATATACTGACCATATATGGAGGGGCCCATAATATATACTGCCTCATAATGAGGAAAAAAGGGAACGTTTACTCACCATACCGAACCGACAGGCACCCTCTCTTCACCATACCCTCTCCACCGGGGTGGGGGTTTGTGGACGCCTCGACTCTCTGGTACCTGGCGTCCAAGCGAGCTTTTAACTCGCAAAGTCAGTCCCTTTGCTGGGACTCCGTCGCGGCCGACTCAGCGCACTGGTCTGCACGCGCTCTTAGGCAGAAACCGGGGTGACCACTGGATCTCAACATCCAGCCCGTCGCCCGGCCCCGCATACTTACTTGAATATGTCGCGGCCGACCAAGCGCAATGCCATGGTCTGCGCGCGCTCGTAGGCCGGCTGGGGTGACCACAAGTGTCGCCCAGTCCGGCATTTTTGCTTGAAGATCTCACAGGAAAAAAACACTGGAGAAAACTACCTAAAAAATGTCTTTTTCTTAAAGAAAAAAGTCTTGCCAGGACCAAAAGATCCCAGCAAGGAACTTAGGTCCTTACTCCTGACTAGACAGAAAAAAACGGATTCCCTGTAGCAGAGAGAGGGAGGATATACCCTCAGGGACTGCCCCTAGGGTGGAGCCAGAACGTTTTTGTCATTCTGCCTAGTCCTACTCCTGCGGAGACAACATAACCCAGCTCTTGAGAATCAAGAAGACTACGTCTGTCAATGAGCGATAGAGAAAGACGCTTAACTCCATGTAAGTTTTTAATATGTGTCAATAAAATTATTTACATCTGCTACATGGAGTGGCGCTTTTCTCTCTTTCTGCATATTCGAATATACAGTGATTGTGAAACTAATTTCAATGACTTTTCCAAAACTTTGTGGGTTCAATTATTTTCCAAAACTTTCCAGGCCTGGAAATTACCATTTTAAAATTCCATGACTTTTCCAGGTTTTTCATGACCATACAAACCCTGCTAAGACACATGGATAAACAAATCTAGACTGAGAAGGGTCCCCTGGTGGATTGCTTTTCAGAGGGCAGTATAGCAGCAGCTGACAGGTTTTCAGGAGGCACTACTATCACCTTCTGAAACCCTGTTTTTTTTTGTTCTACCTTTAATTTTTAAATTGTGAAACAGCAGTTTTACATTGTGGAATCACACCGCAACTGTGAACCTGAGCGACTGGCTCACGGTTGCAGTGCGACCCCAATAAACTCAATGCGTGAGTTTGACAGGAAGCACCATCTCAAATTATGCATTCCAAAATGTAAACACTGCTACCGCAAAGTGGCCAGCTATATTTTTGCAACTTCATCGACAAGAGATTTCACATAATAGCTTTGGATGAAACTTATTATCAAAGGGTCAGTTCTCTCCAAAATAATCTCAGTTTTTGAGTTTCTAGGATTCCACAGCCAATATGCCAAGCTGCCACCCTCTATTTTGTTTTTGTTATATTATACATATGTAATAGATATATTTAAAATATATTTTTTAAACTGCCCATTTTGGGTTTTCAGCATCCAGAATTTCCATTTCGTTGCACCACTATCTATTAGTGCCGGTTCACACTGAAGCGGCACGACTTTCGGGGCGACCTGTGAAGTCGCGTGCACCGCGACTTCGGCACGACTTGCACGGACTTCATAAAATGGAAGTCTATGCCAGTCGCTCCAGGTCGCCCCGAAGTAGTACAGGACCCTTTTTCTAAGACGGAAGGACTTGTGTCGCTCCTATTAGAACGGGTCCTGTAGCAGTCAATGGACTGCGAGGGAGCGCGACTTGTCAGGCTGACAAGTCGTGCTAGTGTGGACCGGGTCTAAAAGAATAAAAGCTGTTGCTTGTAACTGCAGTGTGAGCTGCAGTTTGGCTTGAGACTCTCCCCACACTGACAATGCTGCTGTCCAAAGATGCCCCTGTGCTCCTTCATCCAGAGTGGGGACACTCTAACACAGCAGGTGTTACTGGCCAGATCACCAGGTAAAAACAGCAGGAGAAAAAGACAAAAAAAAAAGAACTAATGCAATCACCACATGCAAGTATTGGTAAGCTGCAATATATTACATATTTGGTATTGGGTTTAGGGCTCGATATACACCTATGCATGTTGCTTTTGAGCGTTTCTGTATTGCTTTTTGCTGTGTTTGCCACGTTTTTTACCGCAATTTAAAACACAATTGTGCTGCGATTTGCGTTTTTTTATGCTTTTATTTTGGGGGGGGGGGGGATTTTATGTTGGGCAGATTTAAAATTGCAAATTGCGACATAATCGCAGTAAAAACTTGATAAAAAGGCACTACATGTTTTTCTGCAGCTTCTCCGTTGAAGTCTACAGAGCCCAAAAAAAAAAAAGCACGTTTAAAAAGTCCCTAACCCTTTCCAAAAATTCAGAGGCACAAAAATGCATTGACGTGAACGTTTTCTATAGGAGCCCATGGTAAAAAAATGTTGTGCATTACTGCAGAAAGCATGAAAAAACACATTGGTGTGAATGGAGCCTAATACTGCTTTGGCTCATCAATGGCAGCCTTTACATTTCTTTCTGTACAGATTTACTTTAAAGTAGTTGTAAACTAGACATATGCCGGTTTTCGGTAATTCGATATATCGCGGTATTGCATAGCCACGGTATTGTTATTGTGGCATTTTTAAAATACCGAGTTTCTCTGCTCCTGGGTCTGACTTGTGAATTGATACATTTCAGTGAGCTGGATGACTCATTCACTCACACAGCTAACCTTTCAGCATTAAGTCTCCCAGTAACTATAAACAAAAATTATTACATTGTATTTTTTCCTTTCCTCTGCCAGGGAGAAAGGAAGTTTAACCTCTTAAAGACTGGATCTTTTTCTGACACTTGTTGCTTGCAAGTTAAAATCAGTTTTTTTTTTGCTAGAAAAGTACTTAGAACCCCCAAACATTTTATATATTTTTTTAGCAGAGACCCTACAGAAAAAAATGGCGATTGTTGTAATATTTTATGGCACACTGTATTTGCGCAGCAGTCTTTCAAACGCAAATTTAAAAAAAAAAAAAACGTAACAGTAAAGTTATCCCAATTTTTTCTTTTGTTACACAGAGAATCGTGATCTTTATTCCAAGCTAAAAAATCGTGATTCTCATTTTGGCCAGAATCGTGCAGCTCTAATATATATATATACACACACACGCATAGCAGCCCACATTACATTATTATATAGCCATCAAGCAGTGTCTGGCCTACCTGGTGATGACTGGTCCTGGCGCTCTGATCCGATGGCCTGGTCTTTAAAGGGGCAAATCCTTGCGATCCAGAAGTGGTTAAACCTGCAGGAGGACCGGTGTTTTTATCTATTAATGACTTTACTATTGCTTTAGGCCTGGTTCACATGTATGCGGGTTGGCGGCCCACATTTGCACAGGCATAGCAGCCCATTGATGTGAATGGGCTTGAGCTGCTATGCCTGCGTTTTCAGCTGAAAAAAGGTGCATGCAGAATTTAAAAAAATGCAGTGGCCATGAAATCCATCCTTCTTTTGCACCATGCGACTTACCTGCCGTTGCTGCACACGCAAACTGTTTTTAAATGCCGTGCCCACGTATACAAAAAATGCAGAAAGCTTGCCAGAGCAGGAACTGCAGGTTAGTCGCATGATGCAAAAGCAGGATGGATTTCAAGGCCACTGAATTTTAAAAAAAATGCTGCATGCACCTTTTTTCTGCGGAAAATGAGGGCATAGCAGCCCGTTCAAATCAATGGGCTGCTATGCCTGTGCAAATGTGGGCCGCCAACCCGCATACATGTGAACCGCCAACCCGCATACATGTGAACCACCAACCCGCATACATGCGAACCACCAACCCGCATACATGCGAACCAGGCCTAAAGCAATAGTAAAGTAATTTATAAACACCTCCTTCAGGTTTAACCACATCTTGACCTCAAGGATTTGCCCTCTTAATGACCAGGCCATCGGATCGGAGCCGAGCACCAGGACCAGTTATCACCAGTTAGGCCAGACACTGCTTGATGACCTATTTTAGGCCTGGTTCACAGAGTCTGTACTGACTGACTATATAATAATGTGCATAAGTGAACCAAAGCCCCTAAATTCAGCAATGAAATTGAAGTGAGGTGGAAATTTAATAATTTAAATTTAATAATAGAATACCGTGATAATACCGTATACCGTGGCAAAACCTTAATCAATTAATCGCAGCATGAAAATCTGATACCGTCACAAGCCTATTGTAAACCCCTACATATATGCAGTGAAGTGACTGGCCTCAGGTGTTCTACAAAGATGAAAGAAAGCTTCCAACATAAGTTGTACCGGTTAATCTGCAGCTTACCTCTTCTCTACATCTGTTCACAGTGCTGGGTTATAAAGCTTGTTTGAGAGTTCAGAAAAAAGGGGGCAAAGAGCTGAAGTTACGCGCTGCAGAGTTCAGTGTGGGGAGCTCTGAGAGCTGATTGGAGAGGAGGGGGGGGGGACACTCCCACCCCCCCCCCCCCTCCACACAGTGCCCAGAAACAGAGCCGAGGCTGTTAATCAGCTGGAGATACCTCCCCTGTCACTATTGTTTTTATCATGGTGTCAGGAAAACTTGTCAGACGTGATTCAGGCTGATAGCAGAGGAATGAAGCAGCAGACAAAAGTGTGAATAATAGAAGGATATGCTTTGTTCATATTTAATGTCTGAGGTTTACAACCACTGTAAGTGTTCTATAGCCAAGTATAAAACAAATCTTCATTTAGAACTTACCTTCTGCAAGCTGTTTGCCTATAAATATTGTATTGTTCTGGATACATTCTAAACTTGTGGTTAGGCTTGTGACGGTATCAGATTTTCATGCTGCGATTAATTGATTAAGGTTTTGCCACGGTATACGGTATTATCACGGTATTCTATTATTAAATTTAAATTATTAAATTTCCACCTCACTTCAATTTCATTGCTGAATTTAGGAGCTTTGGTTCACTTATGCACATTATTATATAGTCAGTCAGTACAGACTCTGTGAACCAGGCCTAAAATAGGTCATCAAGCAGTGTCTGGCCTAACTGGTGATAACTGGTCCTGGCGCTCGGCTCCGATCCGATGGCCTGGTCATTAAGAGGGCAAATCCTTGTGGTCAAGAAGTGGTTAAACCTGAAGGAGGTGTTGTTTATAAATTACTTTACTATTGCTTTAGGCCTGGTTCACATGTATGCGGGTTGGCGGTTCACATGTATGCGGGTTGGCGGTTCACATGTATGCGGGTTGGCGGTTCACATGTATGCGGGTTGGCGGCCCACATTTGCACAGGCATAGCAGCCCATTGATTTGAACGGGCTGCTATGCCCTCATTTTCCGCAGAAAAAAGGTGCATGCAGCATTTTTTTAAAATTCAGTGGCCTTGAAATCCATCCTGCTTTTGCACCATGCGACTAACCTGCAGTTCCTGCTCTGGCAAGCTTTCTGCATTTTTTGTATACGTGGGCACGGCATTTAAAAACAGTTTGCGTGTGCAGCAACGGCAGGTAAGTCGCATGGTGCAAAAGAAGGATGGATTTCATGGCCACTGCATTTTTTTAAATTCTGCATGCACCTTTTTTCAGCTGAAAACGCAGGCATAGCAGCTCAAGCCCATTCACATCAATGGGCTGCTATGCCTGTGCAAATGTGGGCCCCCAACCCGCATACATGTGAACCAGGCCTAAAGCAATAGTAAAGTCATTAATTGGTTAAACCTGCAGGAGGACCGGTGTTTTTATTTATTAATGACTTTACTGTTGCTTTAGGCCTGGTTCACATGTATGCGGGTTGGGGGCCCACATTTGCACAGGCATAGCAGCCCATTGATGTGAATGGGCTTGAGCTGCTATGCCTGCGTTTTCAGCTGAAAAAAGGTGCATGCAGAATTTTAAAAAATGCAGTGGCCATGAAATCCATCCTTCTTTTGCACCATGCGACTTACCTGCCGTTGCTGCACACGCAAACTGTTTTTAAATGCCGTGCCCACGTATACAAAAAATGCAGAAAGCTTGCCAGAGCAGGAACTGCAGGTTAGTCGCATGGTGCAAAAGCAGGATGGTTTTTAAGGCCACTGAATTAAAAAAAAATGCTGCATGCACCTTTTTTCTGCGGAAAATGAGGGCATAGCAGCCCGTTCAAATCAATGGGCTGCTATGCCTGTGCAAATGTGGGCCGCCAACCCGCATACATGTGAACCGCCAACCCGCATACATGTGAACCACCAACTCGCATACATGTGAACCAGGCCTAAAGCAATAGTAAAGTAATTTATAGATAAAAACACCGGTCCTCCTGCAGGTTTAACCACTTCTGGAACGCAAGGATTTGCCCCTTTAAAGACCAGGCCATCGGATCAGAGCGCCAGGACCAGTCATCACCAGGTAGGCCAGACACTGCTTGATGGCTATATAATAATGTAATTTGGGCTGCTATGCGTGTGTGTGTATATATATATATATATATATATATATATATATATATATATATATATATATATATATATATATATATATATTAGAGCTGCACGATTCTGGCCAAAATGAGAATCACGATTTTTTAGCTTGGAATAAAGATCACGATTCTCTCACGATTCTCTGTGTAACAAAAAAAAAAAAATTGGGATAACTTTACTGTTACGTTTTTTTTTTTTTTTATTCATTAAAGTCTATTAATTGCGTTTGAAAGACTGCTGCGCAAATACAGTGTGACATAAAATATTACAACAATCGCCATTTTTTTCTGTAGGGTCTCTGCTAAAAAAAATATATAAAATGTTTGGGGGTTCTAAGTACTTTTCTAGCAAAAAAAAAACTGATTTTAACTTGCAAGCAACAAGTGTCAGAAAAAGGTCCAGTCTTTAAGAGGTTAAACTTCCTTTCTCCCTGGCAGAGGGAAGGAAAAGATACAATGTAATCATTTTTGTTTATAGTTACTGGGAGACATGCTGAAAGGCGTTAGCTGTGTGAGTGAATGAGTCATCCAGCTCACTGAAATGTATCAATTCACAAGTCAGACTGAGGAGCAGAGAAACTCGGTATTTTAAAAATGCCACAATAACAATACCGTGGCTATGCAATACCGCGATATATCGAATTAACGAAAACCGGCATATGTCTACTTGTGGTATTCATATAAAATGGTTATTCTCAATTAAATAATGCATAGATTTAAAAAAGAACTCCATCTTCATGACCATGTTTCATGCTACCACAATGTTCACATGAAACATGTTTACAGTCTTCAACTCCCCTACCCCCAAACTGCCCCCAAGCCTGCCTCCTATCCCACAGAGGCGTTTTTCTCTCTGGTTGAGAGCATAGTGCAGTCAGCAATTGGGAAGACAGCTGACAAAAGCCAAGGGGGCAGGGCGCAATTTCTAGTCGCTATGGCCTCTGCGGTTTGTTGAGCCCTGCCAAAGGCTCACATTCCTTCAACTTTAATAACATTTGCCAATTTGATTTGTTGGTCTTGGATTAGGATTTCAATAATCTGTTTTCAGTTGTTCCTAAATTCTTCTTTAACCACTTCCCACAAACCATCGTACCTGTACAATTGGCTTGCAGAGATAGTTGTACCGGGCTGCTGCCGGCATCACCCCGGTACCGTTTTTTAGAGCTGGCGGTCAGTTTTCAGAAGATCACAGCCGATGCAGCTCAGCAGCCGTTCGGCCGTTATTCCAGCGAGCGGGAGGGGACAACGCAGCCTTCCGCGGCTCTGCCCAGGTCTCCTGCCCCATCGGATTTGGCTTTGATCAGGTCTCTGATCATGTAACCCAGAAGAGACGTCACTTCCAGTTTACTCAGCCGCCAATGGCGCAGATTTAAAAAAAATGTCAGTATTCAAAAATGCTAAATTTAGGCATTTTGAATACTTTGAAGTGCAGTGGAGGGGTTTGGGGTCTTTTAGACCCCCGATCCCTCCATGAAGAGTACCTGTCACTGCCTATTACTGTCACAAGGGATGTGTACATTGCTTGTGACAGCAATAAAAGTGATAAGATTTTTTTTTTTTAAAACAATAAAAAAAAAAAAAAAAATAGGAAAAAAGTAAATAATTTTAAAGCGCTCCTGTTCCCGTGAGCTCACGCATGAAAAAAAAAAAAAAACCCAAAGTTAAGCCGTACCCGCAAATGAAAACGGTGTTCAAATCTCACGCGAGGTATTGCTGAAATCACCAGAGTGAAAGCAATAATTCTAGAAAAAGACCTTCTCTGTAACTCTAAACTAGCAACCGTTAACATTTTTTTAAAGCGTCGCCTATGGAGATTTTTAAGTACCGTAGTTTGTCGCCATTCCACGAGTGTGCGCAATTTTAAACCGTAACATGTTAGGTATTTATTTACTAGGTGTGACATCTTTTGCAATATACAAAAGAAATTAGGCTAACTTTACGGTTTAGTTATTTTTAAATGCAGTGAAATTAATTTTTACCAAAAAAATTGTGTTTGAAAGAGCGCTGCGCAAATACCGCGTGACAAAAAAGATTGCAACGACCGCCATTTTATTCTCCAGAGTCTTTGCTGACAAAAAAAACACACACACACACACACACATATATATATATATATAATGTTTGGGGGTTCTAAGTAATTTTCCCAGCAAAACAATACTGATTTTAACTTGTAGACAACAAGTGTCAGAAAAAGACTTGGTCCTTAAGTGGTTAACAGAGCCAGTACCTGTTTTGTAGTCAACATGAGCCTTCATCCTTACATGTAACCCTTCCCCAGAGACGTGCTGTACATATCTACACGTTGAAGGAACTAGCTTGACCTCTTGTGGCAGATGAAGCTTGTCACAGCTATCCGGAGATTGAATTTGCAAAGCTGATTGACTCACGGAAATGTCGATTGGAAATCTTTTGCCTTCAAGGCCACTAAAAGATAAACACACAAAGAGTATGAAAAAGAGAACGTTCAGGCAACAGGTCACAGCAAACATTTTAAAAGTTATCCAGGCTTTTGATGCAAAACAACAAAGGCAACAGTTTCAGGCATTCCCTGTTCTTCATCAGGCCACAAGTGAATACAGCCTAACAGATCAACCTATTCCTTGGAAACAAGATAACATCATATCAGTAACCATCAAGTATGCATATGGCAAAAATATCATTAAAAAGGGACACGACCCAAAGTGTATACAGTAAACCCCCGCTCCATCGCGGTTCAGTTTTTGCGGTCCCGGTATATTGCGTTTTTTTTTTGTAATGTTATTTTACTATATAAATCATTAAAAATGAAAAATTTTTGTGTTTTCCATAGCTCTTGCTATGTCTCTCAGTATCTTATGTGTTTAAATAAGTTTCTATTGTTTTAAAAGTGTGTTTAAAGACCTTAAAATGCTTTTACACGTACAGTGACAGTAAAAAAACATGCCTACAATGCATTTTCTATTTTGCGGATTTTCACTTTTCGTGGCTGGGTCCGGAACGTAACCCCTGCAATGGAGGGGGGTTTACTTTACTCTAGGTCAGTGATGGCAAACCCTGGCACCCCAGATGTTTTGGAACTACATTTCCTATGATGCTCAACTACACCACAGAGTGCATGAGCATCATGGGAAATGTAATTCCAAAACATCTGGGGTGCCAAGGTTTGCCATTAATGTCTAGGTCAACAAAAGATCTCATCTGAAAATAACTGGGGAAAAAAAAAATCATGTTAAAACATTCAAAATGACAAACTATTTGTAGGAGGTTCCGGCAGCCCAAGGGTAGGGTGCTAACGGTGCACATGAGAGCCAATTGAAAGCTCTAGCGTTAGAAAGTACTAAGCTGGGCGGCTTGAGAGACACAATTTGTTGAGTCCCCTCTCCCGGCTGGTGAGCACAGTAACCTGTGGACCACAATGCTGTATTTGTACCTGTATGAAGAGACTTGATTTGTGCTAAGGAGAAGCAATTTCCCTAAATTAAAGCTTGAAAAAGCTTTATGTTGACTAAACCCAAGGTATCCTACAAGCTTGGTCCCCAATACCACTAGGAATCTATCCTTTGTTTTTTCTCTAACATCATTAGACAACTTACCCAGCACTCACATTTTCTCAGCGAATATTTCCTGTTTCATACACATTATGATAGCTATGTGCTATAAACAGGATATCCAGTAATGTCTGCCGAGCTGAGCGGCATGGGTAAGTATATGCTGACGAAGCTTAAACCTCAATAAAAGCTGATTAACACTTGAACCTGTTATATTGCTTTTGGCGCCACATATCCCTGTGTCCTAGAGGCATAGGTTGCAGGCTTGTCCTGATACCAATCCAGAGGGCGATGGAAGGATTGCTGCTACTCCTGACCAGCCCTGGTGAATAAATGATAAGGGCCGGCCTCAGCCTACATGTCTTCACCAAACCACATACCCTGATGCATTTCTCCCTGCCAACCAGGGGGATCCTATGAATAAGACCCAGTGGGCAGGGCGAGATGCATTAGGGTGTGTGGTTTGGTAAAGATGCGTAGGCTGAGACCGCTCTTTATCGTTTGTTCACCTGGGCTGGTCGGGAGTAGCAGCGATCCTTTCGTCTTTACTGATTCACACTGGATGTGCATGAGTGCAAGAAAAGAAAATTCCTGGAAAGAAAGGAAGATTCCCAGCTATGAAAATTATTTTCTGTAGCAATATGAGGTTAAATTGAAGGCTTGGTTGGTCTAAATTCAAAACCAATGGTGGCACCATCGAATCACAAAACGCACTAAGTTTCTGATTTTCGAAAGAAAATTCTTTCGAAATTGGACCTACGTATGGACAGCCTAAGTCCTATTAATTCCATCGTAAGGATCACAAAAAAACAAATAAAAATAGCAGAGGCTAGCTAAGGATATGTCAATGTAACTCGATGCTTTTGCATCCTCATTGTTTGATTATTGAATTTTCATGCATAAAATGTGTTCTTGAGAGTGTTAAACTGACTACATAGCAGCATACCACATGCAGATACCAAGCTAATATAAAACCCTCCTACTCCCATATCAAACAAATCTATACTGGTTCTCTACTGCTTCTAAAACAATGGTCTCCAAAATGCGGCCCTTTTCTTGCCTTTGTGTGTCCCTTGGGGCACTATTCTTCCCACAGATATGAGGATATTTCCCCCACCGACACCAATGATGGGTCACTTTTTCCCCCACCGACACCAATGATGGGTCACTATTTCCCCCACCGACACCAATGATGGGTCACTATTTCCCCCACCGACACCAATGATGGGTCACTACCTCACCCGACACCAATGATGGGTCACTACTTCCCCCCACTGACACAAATGATGGGTCACTACTTCCCCCACCGACACCAATGATGGGTCACTACTTCCCCCACCGACACTAATAAAGGGTCCCTACTTCCCCCACTGACAATAATAAAGGGTCCCTACTTCCCCCACTGACAATAATAAAGGGTCACTACTTCCCCCACTGACACTAATGATAGGTCACTACTTCCCCCACTGACACCAATGATGGGTCACTATTTCCCCCAACGACACCAATGATGGGTCACTACTTCCCCCACCGACACCAATGATGGGTCACTACTTCCCCCACCGACACCAATGATGGGTCACTATTATCCCCACCTAACACCAATGATGGGTCACTATTTCCCCCACGTGACACCAATGATGGTTCACTATTTCCCCCACGTGACACCAATGGTGGGTCACTATTTCCCACACTGACACCAATGATGGTTAACTATTTCCAAAAGACTGTTTTTCTCCTGCGCTCGAGTGGTATGCAAGAAGGTGAGTGTTCCTATTTGGTCTTTGTTGACACCACCTAAGGTCTTGCCGCCCCTTCAGGGCCTAGGGTATCCAAATATACTGAAAAACAACAAAAGAAGGGCACACTGACCTCATGCATTACCACTAAAAAGGTTTACTTAAAATACAAAAAAGCAACATAAATTGTACCCACAAACATGATAGATGCATGCATGCAAAGACAATGAACCAATCATCTCCAAGACAGCCAGGATACTCCTATAGTGCTGAGTGAAGTGATGGTATCCATATATCTGGCTGACGGGTTTCGAGGGAGGCAAAAAGTGCTACACTTTTTTTATTTGATTTTTACAATAAAATGGGGATGGGCATTTGATTTATTGTATCTTAAATAAATGAGTGGAGCTCTGGTTTAAATCAGTTTTGCAGTAACTTTTTTTTACCGAACACAAGCAGTAACAAGGTGTAACACCATGACCAGGTACTGTTCATAATGCTCATCAATACTATTAAAACATGATCTAGGAATGGAGGAAGTGGACCAATTAATCATCTGCCTATCCTCCATTCATAGAATCTGTTTCATTTATGGAAGTTGTAGTAACAGCTTCTATGAATGCAGGAGCTGAGTAAAAAGGGTGGGCATTACTGGGCTCTCCTGATGACTGCCTATCCCAGTCCCTTAGTTCAAATAACCCCCGCTGCACCGGAAGATTATGACAGTGGGGTGGAGGAGAGGCATCGAACTAGGAAGACTTTAGAAAAAGGAGGACAGCAACAAAAGGGACACAGCTCACTGAAAGCAAGTAATGTCCCTTGTGCTGATTTATATTTATTTTATAGTTTTACGTAAACATAAAGACGAGCTCCAGTCCTTCTCACAAAAAATAAAATAAAAGTCAGCAGCTACAAATACTGTAGCTGAGGACTTTTAATATAAGAACACTTACCTGTCCAGGGATCCAGCGATTCATCAGGGCGCTGGCATCTTCTGGATGGGAAACCAGCAGTGAAGCCTGCAGGCTTCAAGTGTAATTTCTGTCTCCTGCCCAGTTTCTCTGCTATTTGCATGAGTCACTTCTGACAAGTTTTCCCTGACACCAGGAGAAAAAAAGAAGTGACTGGGGTGGGAGTTTCAGCACACAGTCTGTGATTGACAGCCTCAGCTCTTTTCCTGTGTGCTGTGTGAAGGGGGGTGTCTTTTCTCCCCAATCAACCCTCAGAGCACTTTTTACTGAGATCTGCAAAGTATAACTTCAGCTCCTCACTCCCTACTTTCTGACAGCTCAGACGAGCTGTATAAATTCTGACGTCCCCCCCAATCCTGCCGCCCACCCCCCCTCCTGCCGGGAGACCCGAGTGACCAGTCGGCACGTCCGCTGGCTGGTCGAAGACCCGAGCAAAGCCGCATTCACCTCTCAACAGGTCCCTGATGTAAAAACTCAGAAACAATGTCATGACATTACTTCCGGGTACTGGAGTGTTTAAGGCGCCAGATTAAAAAAAAAAAAAAAAGACAGCCAAACTTGGCGTTTTTAATGCTTTTAAGTGCAGAGGAGGGGTTTGGGATCATTTAGACCCCAGATCTCTCCATAAAGAGTACCTGTCACTGCATTATACTGTCACAAGGGATGTTTTACATTCCTTGTGACAGGAATAAAAGTGATCAAAATAAAAAATGTTTTAAAAAGGACAGTGTAAAAATAAATTCTTTAAATGTGCAGAATATCGGCACTGTCATGTTACATGATACTGTTTTATTATAATGTACGGTTTCTTTAATGCTCATCTTAACCACTTAAGCCCCGGAGGATTTGGCTGTCAAAACTAGGTACCCGCTCCCCCCCCAAAAAAAAAAATGACATGCCAAATGTGGCATGTCAGGGGGTTAGGACTAACTAAGGCGGCCTGTCGGCTCGTAAGTGCCCGCCCCCTCCCCTCCTGCTGCTCTCATAATTATTTTAAAATGATCTAATCCCCTCTGTAATATAACACTAATTACCCCAATCAGCGGTCTGATTGCTCAGTTCTCGGTGTAGCGGTGGAGAGGGAAAGTTACGGCATCGGATCAATGCTGTATCCACCTACATGAGTATCAACATAGCTCCCAACTGTCCCTAATTTTCGGGGGAATGCCCCTGATTTGGAACAATGTCCCTCTTTCTTCCTAACGTGTCCCTCATCATGATCTATATAGTTGTATATAAAATGCACTACTTATCTTTCAAAATCTGTTTCCCAGTGTTAAACCTTTCATCCAATTTTTAAACTGCTAGATTTGTAAATTTCAAAAGCCAGTATAAAGAAATAGTAGTGGTAAAAAAAAAAGCACTTGTGGGTTTACCTAATCTCTTGTTTTTTTTTTTTTTTGTATAATTCTCTTTTAACCACCTCAATACTGAGCACTTTGACCCCCTTCCTTCCTAGGCCAATTTTCAGCTTTCAGCACTCTCACAATTTGAATGACAATTACGCGGTCATGCAACACTATGGCAAAATTAAATTTGTACCATTTTTTTTCCACACAAATATAGCTTTCTTTTGGTGGTATTTATTCACCACTGGGGTTTTCATTTTTTTGCGCTACAAATGAAAAAAGACTGAACATTTTGAAAAAAAAAACATGTGTTTTTCTTTGTTTCTGTTATACAATTTTGCAAATAAGTAACTTCTATTCATAATTTGAGACCAAAATTTATACTTCTACATTTCTTTGGTAAAAAATAACCCAAATCAGGATATATGATTTGGCCTTTGTGAAAGTTATAGAGTTTAGAAGCTATGGTACCAATCACTGAAAATGTATCACACCAGATGTCCTGACGGCCTGTCTAAATTCTTGAGGCCCTCAAATGTCAAGACAGTACAAATACCCCCCAAATTTTTAGAAAGAAGACAGTCCAGGGTATATAATAAGAGGCATGGTGACATTTCCACAAAAATGTCATATTAACAAGTTATTTCTAACACACAACATTGCCACACTTGCAACTATACCCCAAAACACATTCTGCTACTCCTGAGCGTGGCGATAACACGTGTGAGACTTTCACAGCTAGGCCACATAGATAAGCGCAACATCCAAATAGCCCCTTCAGCCATAATCCACTTTAAAGCGGAGTTCCGGCCTATTTTGTAACTTTAGGGATTCCTGGAGTGCTCGCTATGCTGATCAGCAATTGGGCATTTTCAATTTTTTTCGGGGGTCCCTTTTCTTATTTTCAGGGCATTTTTGATTGTACTTTCTCCTTCTCCCCCCTCTGTGGCCACGGCCACCGACATCACTTCCGCCTTTGCATTGTATCCTGGGAGCTGTTTGTCATAATTCCCAGGAGGCTGGAATCAGGAAGAACTCCCAGAACACTCCCTGGAATAACGAAGAAGGACACAGCAGATTACACTGCAGCTTCAGATGCCCACATCCAAGATGGCCACGCTCAGACAGCGTTTTTGACAAGAATCCAATACAGTACACCTTGTAAGTATGAGAATAGTGGTTCTGTAAAGGGCGATGGATTAGTATTATAGGGGTATTTTTAGTTAAAAAAAGGTATTTGAGGCCAGAACTCCACTTTAAGACCAGGCCTTCTTCTGGCCCTTTTTGTTTACAAGTAAAAATCTGTATTTTTACTAGAAAAATGACTTTGAACCCCTAAACATTAAATATTTTTGTAGCAGAGGCCCTGGAGAATAAAGTGGTGGGTTTTGCAAATTTTTATATTACATGGTATTTGCGCAGCAGTTTTTTTTAACACAATTTTACACACTAATGCATAAATACATTTTAATAAATTTCAATGTACACACAGACAATATAATACCCAAATTTCCAGTAAAATATAAAATTTGGCGTTGCACTGGGTAAATAGATACCAAACATATCACACTTTAAAATTGCGCACGCTAATGAAATGGCGCCAAACTTCGGTATTTGAAAATCTCTATAGGTGACATTTTAGAAGCCTTTATTGGTTACCAGTTTAGAGTTACACAGGTGGTCTGGTGCTAGGGTTATTGCTCTCGCTAGGACAGCCGCGGCGGTACCTCACATGTGTGGTTTACGTATGCGTACAGGACAAATGTGTGCGTTCGCCTTTACACATGAGCATTGGGGGGCGCTTTAAATCATTTATTTATTTATTGGTGGGACACTGGAACTCTGACAGATGTTGATGTCCCAATGGTGCACTATTGCAGATGTTTTGTGCACTGGTACAGATGTGATGAGGGATTGACAGATGTTATGTGCACTGGTACAGATGTGATGGGGGACTGACAGAGGTTTTGTGCACTGGTACAGATGTGATGGGGGACTGACAGATGTTTTGTGCACTGGTACAGATGTGATGGGGGACTGACAGATGTTTTGTGCACTGGTACACGTGATGGGGGACTGACAGATGTTTTGTGCACTGGTACAGATGTTTTATGGAGACATTGACGTGTATGGGGACAGGGGTGACAGTGGTGCTTGGTGTATTTGTGGGGGGGGGGGGGTGGAATCTGTGACAGCTCTGTGTGCAAAAACATCCTTGCACACAAAGAAGCTGTCACAGATCTTGCAGATTCTCCCCTCCCCCACTGAGCTCAGCGGGGAGAACTGTCACAGAGACAAGCGCCTCCGTTTACATTGTGAAGGCTGTGATTAGACACAGCAGTTTCGTGATTGGGAGGGCCAATCCCAGTGTCCATATCCCTATCTTATCTTGGTTGTGTCCTGTGATCACAGCCTTCACGAAATCGCATCGCTGTGCGGCCTCCCAGCCGCACGTTTTGAGGGACATATGGGAACGTCCACTCAGAATGACGGAGCTCCCACCCGGTCATTTATATGCAGTGGCCAGGTGGGAGGAGGTTAAAGAGGAAGTAAAGCTTCCTATGTAACTTAACTTGTACCTATAGGTAAGCCTCTAATAAGGCTTACCTACAGGTACTGTAAATATCTCCTAAACATGCACCAATTAGGAGATATTTACTTTGCATATAGCCAGTGACATCACTGGTGCATGTGCTTTGAAGGAACGGCTGCCCGTGTCGTTCCTTCAGAGCCCTGTGCCATGAACGGCAGCTCCCGCAGTGACGTCATCGCGGCTCCAGCTAATCAGATGGCCAGAGGACACGAACACAGAAGGAAGACGGGTGAACATGTCAGCCGTGTCAGCAGCGTGCAGGCGCGGCTACGGGGGCTTCGTTCTAATGTAAGTATTTCATAATGAGCTAGTATGCGATACATACTAGCTCATTATGCATTTGTCTTTTAGGTTTTTTTTTTTTTTTAGTTTTTTTTTGGAGGTTTACAACCTCTTTAAGCCCCCGTTCACATTAGGTCGCTTCGACTTAGGGGGCGACCTGTGAAGTCGCGTGCAGCGCGACTTCGGCGCGACTTGCACGGACTTCACATAATGAAAGTCAATGCAAGTCGCCCCGAAGTAGTACAGGACCCTTTTTCTAAGTCGGAGAGACTTGTGTCGCTCCTATAAGAACGGCTCCTGTACTACACAGTGGGAGCGACGGTGCACGACTTGTCAGGCTGACCAAGTCGCTTGACAAGTCGTGCCAGTGTGAATGGACTCTAACCCTTTCGCTGCCAAAACCCTTTTTGTGTTTTTTTGAACACGTTTAAAAAATTATTTTAGGCCTGAAGATTAGATAAAACTCTGACCAGCTTCCCTGTTCCCTGCTAAAGAAAAGCATCCCCACAACATGATGCTGCCACCAAGTTTCACGGTGGGGATGGTGTGTTCAGGGTAATATGCAATGAGTTTTCTGCCACACATAGCATTTTGCTTTTAGGCAAAATAGTGAAACTTTGGTCTCATCTGACTAGAGCACCTTCTTCCACATGTTTGCTGTGTCCCCCACATGCCACAAACTGCAAACAGGACTTATGGCTTTTTTTTTTTAACAATGGCTTGACTTTCTTCTTGCCACTCTTCCACAAAGGCCAGATAATAGTTATCCTGTGGACAGATTCTCCCACCTGAGCTGTGGATCTCTGTAGCTAATCAGAGTTTTAAAAACAACAATATCTCTCCTGCGCTCAAGTGGTATGCGGGAAGGTGAATCTTCTAGGCGGTTTTATGACACAAATGAAGTAGTCTTGCTGCCCCCCTCAGGACAAAGGGTATCAAAAAGGCACTACAAGAAAACAACAAGAGAAGGGCGCACCGACCTTGTGCATTACCACTTAAAAGTTTATTAAAATCAAAGAAGGGTAGCGTACAATATACTCACAAACGTAGCATATGAACAAGCATATAGGAAATGGGCACCGCTCGCTTCCAGGACACTTCTCTACTGCTGGATAGTGTGATGGCGTCCTCAAAAACCTGATGTGGCTCACGCGTTTCGAGGGAGCACCCTCTTACTCAGAGCCAAAATCGCCACTCGCTCCTCCAGAGTTACCATGGGCTTCTGGGCTGTTTCTGTGATTAATGCTCTTCTTGCCCGGCCTGTCAGTATAGATGGACGGCCATGTCTTGGTAGGTTTGCAGTTGTGCCATACTCTTTCCATTTTTGGATGGTGGATTAAAGAGTGCTCTGTGAGATGCCCAAAGTTTGGGATATTTTTTTATAACCTAACCCTGCTTCAAACCTCTCCACAACTTTATCCCTGACCTGTCTGGTGTGTTCCTTGGCCTTCATGATGCTGTTTGTTCACTAAGGTTCTCTAACAAACCTCTGAGGGCTTCACAGAACAAAAAATATATATATATATAGATATATCTATATATATAGATATATCTATATATATATATACATATATATTTACACACACTGATATTAAATTACACACAGGTGGACTCTATTTACTAATTAGGTGACTTCTGAAGGCAATTGGTTCCCCTAGATTTAGTTAGTTAGAGGTAAAGAAGGCTTAGTACATATGCACACCACATTTTTCAGTTATTTGTAAAAAAAATCTGAAAACCATGTATCATTTTTCTTCCACTTCACAATGATGTGCCACTTTGTGTTGGTCTATCACATAAAATCTCAATAAAATACATTTACATTTTTGGTTTTAACATGACAATCTTTGGAAAATTTCAAGGGGTGTGAATACTTTTTCAAGGCACTGTTTATATTTTCTGAAAACAGACACCCAAGAGAATAAAGTAGTGGAAGGACACATTTTTCATGTCACATGTTATTACAGCAAAGGTCTAGGAAATGCAAAATTTTAGTAAAAAAAGACACACTAAAGTGAATTTTATGGTAAACAAACACAAACTACTCAAATTGCTCAGAGTAAATAGATGCTCAATATGTCAAACCTTACATTTTTGTGCTTGTGCACAAACTTTAGTACCCTGTATTTTCTATGGGTGACACTTCAAAAGCCCCCTATAGGTATCAGTTTAGTGTTGTGGAGGAGGTCTTGTGCTAGAATTATTGCACTCACTCATGTGTATCGCAATCAACGTTTTAATGCGTAAACACCCTTTTTTTTTTTTGGGGGGGGGGGGGTGAACGACAAAAAGTCCCCTATGTAAGGATTTTTAGGTGACAGGTTCTCTTTAATGATAGTAGTAAACCAGTGTTGCGCCAAAAAGGTAAATAGTGATAACAGTGAAAATAAATTCACAATATGACAGTAAGTGAAACAAAGTCCATAATACATAAGTGCCTTTAAGACAAAAGAACTTCATACATCATTCCCCCATGCAGTGCAAAGAAATACAAAGTGCTAGTTTTGAGGTATAAAAATGAAGTGCTGGTGCTCGCCTTCACCTATGCATACAGACTGCTCACCTTATGATCTTACATCTGTGTTACCTACTGGTACCTGGTACTCAAGGCCAATTTTTGTTCAATTCCCCGTTGAAGGAAGGTCAAAATCGGAGCAACCGAGAAAGAGCGAGGATGAACCCCGAGAGGCTCACACCACACAATGTACGTCTTCCACGTACGTTGGTAGATTTTCATAGATGTAGATTGGAATCACCGACTCAGATAAACCTCTATCCATCAGCACTTGGCATTTAACAGCCAAGCCGTCAAAGCCAGAGACTGTAAAGCAGGATGGAAGATTGGTCCTTGGGACAGCAGATTCTCCCTAAAAGGAAGCTTCCAAGGAACGTCGGCGACCAGCTGGACCAGATTGGAATACCAAGCCCGGATAGGCCACTCCGGAGCCACTAAGATGACCTGAATCCCTTCTGCCTTGATCCTGCGTAGTAGTCTTGGCAGAAGCTTGAGGGGAGGGAAGGCGTAAATAGACGATACTGACCTCATGGGGCCACCAGCGAGTCTGCCACCAAGCCACAAACCTCTGCATCTTTCTGTTGAGCAGAGTCGCCAACAGATCCACCTCGGGGATGCCCCACCGGAGACACAAATGATAAAACACCTCTGGATATAGGAACCACACCCCTTAGTCCAATGCCTGCCGACGGAGATAATCTGCCTGTCAGTTTTCCACCCTGGGAATGTACACAGCAGAGAGGGCTCGAATGAACCATTCTGCCCACATTAGAATGCCGACTACCTCCAGAGCCGCCAGGACACTTTTTTTTGGTGATTGACATAAGCCCGTGGCATTGTCCGATTGAATGCGCACTGGACATCCCTAAAGACGATCTGTCCAATGATCCAGACACGGTCTGATAGCTCAGAGGTCCAAGACATTGATCGGTAGTCTGGACTCTTCCAGTGTCTAGATCCCCTGTGCAGAATTTTTACCGAGGACGCCTCCCCACCTGGACAGGCTGGCATCCGTGGTGACCACTGTCCAATACAAGGGGAGGAAGGATTTGCCCAGCCGAAGCGCCGCAGAATGAAGCCACTATATCAGGGACTCCTTCATTTCACCGGCTCAGCCGCATCGGATTGTCCAGAGACTGCGAAGCCTTGTCCCATTTGGCCAATATCTCCCTTTGCAGGGACCTCGTATGGAACTGTGCAAACAGAACCGCCTTGAAGGTAGACACCATCAGGCCCAGCACCCGCATGCAAGTCCAGAGGGATGACCATCTGCTAGACAGTAGGAGACAAACTGCAGCCTGCAATTTCTGGACTTTGTCCAGAGGAAGGAGCACTCTGGCTAAGGCCGAGTCCAGAGTCAGACCCACATAGTCCAGCCTTGTGGATGGAACCAGAGCAGACTTCTGAAAATTCACAATCCAGCCAAACTCCCTCAGAGTTTGTATGGTGATTTCCAGGTTTTCCACCAGAGCAGTAGGGGACTCCAGTGGAAAACAAAAACAAAAACAAAAACCGCAAAGGTGATCAAATACCAACAAAAGAAAGCTATATTTGTGGGGAAAACAAGGACATAAATTGCATTTGGGTACAGCGTCGCACAACCACGCAATTGTCAGTTACATTAATGCCGGCCTGGTCAGGAAGGGGGGTAAATATTCCTGGAGCTGAAGTGAAGCGGGGCTTTCCATTTACCTCTGACAATAAGAAGAGAGTAGAGAAGACAAAGCAGTGTGTGTGTGTATATATAGATATACATATATACAGGAGAGGGGTGTGCTGTCACATGTACACAGTGTTCCCTCCAGCATTGCCCAGTAGATGACACCTCTGAGCTCCAATGAGTTCAGCACTATGTACAGTCACTAGAAGTGAGCCACCTATCAGAGATGATAAGAATGCATTTACCCCAGTATCAGGCTGCCAGTCTGCATGTTCTTCCTTATTTCCAGCCGTAGCCTAGAGCCCATGTTTAGTGATCCCGCCACCAGGAAGCTCTGCCAGTGTGATCTCTGCTCACAGATGGCTACTGCAGCGCCACCCTTCGGCTACGGGCACACACTGCAGCCTAGGATTGTGTCTAGAGCTGTCATCTGAGCTCCCTTGTACACCCGCTGAGCCTGGGGCAGCACACACTTTTCCATGAGTAGCAATCCTTATCAAATCTGTGTCGTTTTAAGCTGCATGAATTGAGCGATCTGTGTATCGGTGACTTTCTTAACACATGGCAATGTAATACGATTTATTTTCTTAGACAGTTCGAAATGTAATACGATTTGCAACTACTTAGTGTGGGCAGGGCTCCCGTCTCAAAGATGGCCGTGCGGGGTGCAAAGCTAGAATGGACTTCCTGTCGCATACGCCAAACGTCTCTCCCCGTCTGGTTTGCTTTCCCGATGCATGCCGGGAGCTGTCAGCTGAGCGCTGCACTGCACAGGTGAGAGCCCACTTAGATGATGCTGGGACGGGATAGGGAGACGTGTAGAGGTCACAGGGATGGCACAGGGGAGCTGGCATCGTCCCTGGGCACAGGCTGTACATGTTGGCCCAGGCTGGAGAGTGTGGGAGCTGTGCGGGGTCACACGGGGCAAATGACATCGGGGGAATAGATAGGCACAGGAAGACATGACATCTGGTGCTGGAATCACCCCTGTCTGTCCACAGCCTGGGCACTGATTGGTCTATCCGTGTGTAAGATCTAGTATAAAGATCACCATGGATGACCCCAATCAAACATTGTACAGATCTGCTGTTCATAAAGGAATACACATCTACTGGATGTATATCTCACTCATTGTGTGTAATCAGCAGCAAAGGGGATTGGTGATGTGCTGGTGACTGTGCTGCTCAGGTATGTAGAAGTATTACACCTGATGAATCATATCTAGGTCATGTGAAGGCACTGTCTTGTGTTCAGCAGCTATCATGATCTGAATCCGGTCCTGTGAAGGTGTGATCTTAGGCTGATCAGGTCAAGATCATGTATAGATCAGACCAGGATCATGTATCCTATTTGGGATCACTTGTAGATCAGGTAGTGTGATGGTATGATCATGTGTTGATCAGGTATTATGATGGACATCATTTATAGATCAGGTCATATAAAGCTATGATCCTGTTTTGATCAGATTGGGATCAGGTATTATCATTTGTATTCCCTCTAGATCAGGTCATGTGAAGGCACAATCATGTGTTCAGCAGTCTATATAAGGATCTGGACAGGACCAGGTATCATGTTGGATCAGATCATGTGAAGATATGATCATGTGTTGATCAGTTTATGTATGGATAAGGTATTATGACAGACATCATTTATAGATATGATCATGTGTTGATCTGGTCTCCTAATCGGGATCCCCCATAGACTAGTCTAAGACATGTGTTGATCTGGTATACCTGATCAGGTCATGTGAAGATATGATCGTGTGTTGATCAGGTACTATGACAGGCATTATTTATAGATATGATCATGTGTTGATCAAGTCTCATAAACAATATCCCCTATAGATCAGGTCATGTGAAGGTATGATCATGTGTTGATCTGGTATCATGCTCAGGGTCATGGTGGATCAGGTCATGTGAAGATATGAGCATGTGTTGATCAGTTTATGTATGGATCAGCTTTTATGACAGGCATCATTTATAGATATGATTATGTGTTGATCAGGTCTCCTAATTGGGATCCCCTATAGATTAGGTCATATGAAGGTATGATCATGTGTTGATCTGATATCATGATCAGATCATGTGAAGATATAATCATGTGATTTATGTAGGGATCAGGTATTATGATGGGCATCATTTATAGATAAGGTCATGTTGTTAACAGATCAGAGCACGATCATGTGTTGAGCAGCTCATATATGTATCTGGACAGGGCCAGGTATGCTGTTTAGGATAATTTTGGATCAGGTCATGTTACAGTATGATCATGTGTTGATCAGGTATTATGATAGGCATCGTTTATAGATCACCTCATGTGAAGTTATGATTATGTCATGAACAGTTCAGGATCAAGTACAGTTGCATCTCATAAAATTAGAATATCATCAAAAAGGTAATCTTATTTCAGTAATCCAAAAAGTGAAACTCATATATTTTATATAGATGTGTTACCTACAGAGTGATATATTTCAAGCATTTCTAGAATATTCAATCAAATTAGAATATTACAGAAGACCAATAAAAAAAAAAAAAAAAAAAAAGGATTTTTAATACAGAAACGTTGACTTACTGAAAAGTATGTCCATGTACAGTATAATATGCACTCAATACTTGGTCAGGGCTCCATTTGCATGAATTACTGCATCAATGCGACATGGCATGGAGGCGATTAGCCTGTGGCACTGCTGAGGTGTTATGGAAGCCCAGGTTGCTTTGATAGTGGCTTTCAGCCCGTCTGCATTATTGGGTCTGGTGTCTCTCCTCTTCCTCTTGGCAATACCCCACAGATTCTCTATGGGGTTTAGGTCGGGTGAGTTTTCTGGCCAATCAAGCACGGTGATACCATGATCATTAAACCAGGTAATGGTACTTTTGGCAGTGTGGGCAGGTGCCAGGTCCTGAAAATGAAATCAGCATCTCCATAAAGCTGGTCAGCATAGGGAAGCATTAAGTGCTCTAGAATGTCCTGGTAGAGGACTGTGCTGACTTTTGACTTGATAAAACACAGTTTACCAACACCAGCAGATGACATGGCTCCCCAAATCATCACTGACTAGAACATTTTACATTTCATTTGGAAATCAAGGTCCCAGAGTCTGGAGGAAGAGTGGAGAGGCAAAAAATCAAAGTTGCATGAGGTCCAGTGTGAAGTTTACACAGTCAATGATAATTTGGGGAGCCATGTCATCTGCTGGTGTTGGTCCACTGTTTTATCAAGTCCAAAGTCAGCACAGCCCTCTTACCAGGAAATTCCAGAGCACTTCTTGCTTTCCTCTGCTGACCAGCTTTATGGAGATGCTGATTTAATTTTCCAGCAGTATTTGGCACCTCCCCACACTACCAAAGGTACCAATACCTGGTTTAATGATCATGTTATCACTGTGCTTGATTGGCCAGCAAACTTGCCTGACCTAAACCCCATAGAGATTCTGTGGGGTTTTGTCAAGAGGAAGATGAGATACACCAAACTTAACAAAGTAGACGAGCTGAAGGCCTCTATCAAAGCAACCTGGACTTCCATAACAGGGGGGAAGTAATAATGGGCGTATGCTATAGGCCCCCCAACCAGAGGGAGGAGGGGGAGGCAGACCTGCTATGACAGCTTGGAATGACAGCAAGGATGGGAAATGTCATTATAATGGGGAATTTTAATTATCCAGATATAGACTGGGCAGAAGAAACCACGCATTCATCTAAGGCTCGCCATTTCCTAAATGTTTTGCAGGACACTTTCACGGGTCAGATGGTGAACGCACCGACAAGAAACAATGCGTTACTAGAACTACTGATTACTAACAATACAGACCTGATCATGGATGTAGAAATACGGGGAAACTTAGGAAGCAGTAACCATAGGTCAATTAGTTTCAATATAAATTATAGCAATAGGAAACACAAGGCTAATACAAGGATACTGAATTTCAAAAGAGCCAACTTCCCTAAACTGCATTCTGTTAGACGATATAAAATGGGATATAATCCTAGGAGCAAAGAACACGAAGGAAAAATGGGAGTGCTTTAGGAACATACTGAATAAAGGTATTGGCCAGTGCATTCCAACGGGGAATACGTTTAAAAGAGCTAAAATAGACCCTGGGTGGCTAAACTCCAACATAAAAATGCATATAAAAACTTAAGAAAAGGCCTTCAATAAATACAAGGCTGAGGGTTCATTGGCAGCATTCTAACATTACAAAGCATGCAGTAAGAAATGTAAGAGCGCAATCAAGGCGGCTAAGATAGAATACAAAAGGCACATAGCGGAAGAGAGTAAAAAACGCCAAGAAATTATTTAAGTATATAAATAGTAAGAAAGTGAGGTCAGAACACATTGGCCCCATAAAGGAGGACAAAGGGAATCTAGCTACAAAGGACAGAGAGAAGGTGAAGGTGCTAAATAAATTCTTCTCCTCAGTCTTCACAAAATAATTGGGGGGGATACAGTAACCTAGACTGTAATGTTAAGTTAATAACATGTCACAGGAAGCACCCTCATGGTTAACAGAAGACAGACTCAGAACTAGACTCGAAAAAACGTAACATAAGCAGGTTACCAGGACCAGATGGCTTACACCCGAGGGTCCTTAAAGAACTCAGCCTGGTGATAGCCAGACCATTGTTCCTAATTTTTATGGATAGTCTACTGATGGTAATGGTACCAGCTGATTGGAAAAAATTGCAGTATCAATATTTAAAAAAGAGCCAAGATATATCCCTGGGAACTACAGGCTGGTTAGCCTAACATCAATAGCCTGTAAGATATTGGAGGGAATGATAAGGGACCATATACAATACTTTAGTGATGAAAACTGTATAATTAATAGTAATCAGCATGGATTCATGAAAAATCGTTCTTGCCAGACTAATCTATTATTCTTCTATGAAGAAGTGAGCTGCCATCTAGATAAAGGAAGGCCTGTGGATGTGGTGTATCTGGATTTTGCAATGGCATTTGATACAGTTCCCCACAAACATTTACTGTACAAACTAAGGTACATAGATATGGACCATAAGGGGAGTACCTGGATTAAAAGCTGGCTTTAAGGGCGAGTCCAAAAGGTAGTGATAAATGGGGAGTACTCTGAATGGTCTGGTGTGGAATGTGGGGTCTCCCAAGGATCTGTCCTCGGACCAATCCTATTTAATTTATTCATAAACAACCTAGAGCATGGGATAAACAGCTCAATCTCAATCTCTGTATTTGCGGACAATACTAAATTAAGCAGGGCAATAACTTCTACGCACGATGTGGAAACCTTACAAGAAGACCTTAACAAAATAACATGATACGCATCCACTTGGCAAATTAGGTTTAATGTTGAAAAATGTAAGGTAATGTATTTGGGTGCCAGAAATATGAACGCAAGTTTCTCTCTAGGGGGAGAGCCTTTGGGGGAATCCAAGATGGAAAAGGACCTGGGGGTCCTAGTAGATGACCAGCTTAGCAATGGCATACAATGCCAAGCTGCTGCAATCAAAGCCAGCAGAATACTGGCATGCATAAAAAAAGGGGATTCACTCCAGAGATAAAGCGATAATTTTTCCATTCTACAAGACTCTGGTCCAGCCACATCTGGAGCATACCATCCAGTTCTGGGCACTAGTCCTCTGGAAGAATGTGCTGGAACTGGAGAGAGTCCAGAGAAGGGCAACAAAGCTAATAAAGGGACTGGAGGATCTCAGGTATGAGGAAAGACTACAAGCATTGAACTTCTTCTCTCTGGAGAAGGGACGCTTAAGAGGGGATATGATATTAATGTACAAATACTGTACTGGCGACCCTAGCATAGGGAACAAACTATTCAGTGAAAGGGAATGTAATAGGACTCGCGACCATTTACTAAAATTAGAAGAAAAGCGGTTTTACCTTAAATTGCCTAACGGGTTCTATACCGCCAGAGCAGTAAGGATGTGAAACTCTCTTCCACAAGCTGTGTTGTCAGCGGGGAGCATTGATAGTTTCAGAAAACTATTAGATGGTCACCTTAATAATGACAACATACAGGGGTATACAATGTACTATTGACATAAACACTTATACACACACTCAGCATAGGTTGAACTAAATGGACCGGTCTTTTTTCTTTCAATAATTTTTATTGATTTTTTTAGAAGAATAGCAAAAAAATATACATAATCCAACAAACAATATGGCATGTACAATGGCTCAACCTGAAGCTTAACCACTTCCCGCCCGCCATATAGCAAAATGACGTCCGGGAAGTGGTTGCTGTATCCTGACTGGCCGTCATATGACGTCCAGCAGGATAGACTGCTGGGAGGCATGCAGAGTGGCGATCGGTGGTGCGGTGTGTCACTCTGACTCACCGCATCCCCGATCCTGGTAAAGAGCCTAATGACGTAGGCTCTTTACCATGTGACCAGCTGTGTCCAATCACAGCTGGTCACATAGTAAATAGGAAGTACCGTTGATCGGCTTTTCTCAGTTTGTGCCTGACAGGCACGAGTAGAGGAGAGCCGATTGGCGGATCTCCTGATGTGGGGGGATTCTGTGCTGGTAATCAGAGCATTGATTACCAGTGCAGATCCTTGGGGGATGCCTCTAGAGCCACCAGGGATTGCCCACCCATGACCACCAGGGATGCCAATCAGGGCTCAGGGACCCTTTCAGTGCCCTCCACACCAGAGCTGCCCATGATTGTCATCTATCAGTGCCGCCCACCAGTGCCCATTATTGCCTATCGGTGCCTATCAGGGCCACCTATCAGTGCCACCTATCGTTGCTGCCTATCAGTGCCCATTAGTGCCCCCCAGTACTGCATATCAGTGCTACCTATCAGTGCTGCATATTAGTGCCACATATCAGTGCTGCATATTAGTGCCACCCCATCAGTGCCTCCTCATCAGTGCCTGTCAGTACAGCCTCATCAGTGCAGGAAAAAACATATCTATTTACAAAATTTGATAACCTAAACAAAACTATTTTTTTTCAAACTTATCGTTTTTTTTTATTTGTGTAGCAAAAAAGAAAAAACCTTGCGGTGATCAAATACCACCAAAAGGAAGCTCTATTTGTGGGAAAAAAATGACATAAATTTGGTTTAGGTACATTGTTGCATGACCGCGCAATTGTCATTCAAAATGCAACAGCGCTAAAAGCTGAAAATTGGCCTGGGCAGGAAGGGGGTGAAAGTGCCCTGTATGGAAGTGGTTAAAGTTGACAGAACAAAGATAACAAGCAATTGTGATCTGAACTGAGATCTAATTATATGGGGTTTAAATGAAGTCCATCAGTGTCATGGCGGACAGACAACATTCCAACCTAATGGAAATGAAGATATATGCCGTAGGTTACCGATATATCCAGAAACCAAAATACACAGAAGGCATGTTGTTAAAGCAAAACAAATAAAATAAAAGGTCTTGGATATAATTCATTATTGGCTTACCGATGTGTGAAGAAGGAACTGACCAGCCACTCAAATAAGCAGAGGTCAGCCCTTCTCCCCTATGGGTAGACCAAACCCCTAATGAAGTAACTGATATGACTAATAACCTAAATATGTTAATACTTGTTGAGCCAGTTAAGAAAGAATAGAACAGGAACAATGGAGATCTCAGCAAGAGGGATGGGTGAAGGACAGGGCTTCCCTATAAGGAAAAGAATAGGAGGCAAAAGAATAGGAGTTTTACCAGGCAAAGTAACTTAAGAGGAATCGCAAAGGATGCTGTATGTTCTTCCAAGGATCCCAGACTGCTTTGAATTTTTCAGATGTGTCCAGTAGATTAGCTGTCTTCTCCTGCACCATAATCCAGTGTAGTTTTTGCTTAGCTTCTGTAAAGGATACTGAAGGTTGTTTCCAAGCCCGGCTGGTGTCTTTTTTTCAACCTCACTATGTAACACCAGTGGCGTAGCGTGGGTTGTCAGCACCCGGGGCAATGCAAGTAATTTGCGCCCCGTAACCCGCGGGATTTTAGCACTCGAGTCTCTTCCACTAGATTAGTTAAAGAAACCCTTACCCCCTAAGCACATGTATTGTTTGTTATGAAAATACTAATGTAATTAAAGTAAAATGCATCTAAATACAAGTTTGAATGACCAGCGTGCCCCCTTTCAAAGTATAATGCATCTAAATACAAGTTTGAATGACCAGCGTGCCCCCTTTCAATGCAGAGAGACCAGCGTGTCCCCTTTCAATGCAGAATGACCAGCGTGTCCCCTTTCAATGCAGAATGACCAGCGTGCCCCCTTTCAATGCAGAATGACCAGCGTGCCCCCTTTCAAAGCAGAGAGACCAGCGTGCCCCCATTCAATGCAGAGAGACCATCTTGCCCCCTTTCAATGCAGAATGACCAGCGTGCCCCCTTTCAATGCAGAATGACCAGCGTGCCCCCTTTCAATGCAGAATGACCAGCGTGCCCCCTTTCAATGCAGAGAGACCAGCGTGCCCCCATTCAATGCAGAGAGACCAGCGTGCCCCCATTCAATGCAGAGAGACCAGCGTGCCCCCTTTCAATGCAGAGTGACCAGCGTGCCCCCTTTCAATGCAGAGAGACCAGCGTGCCCCCTTTCAATGCAGAGAGACCAGCGTGCCCCCTTTCAATGCAGAGAGACCAGCGTGCCCCCTTTCAATGCAGAGAGACCAGCGTGCCCCCTTTCAATGCAGAGAGACCAGCGTGCCCCCTTTCAATGCAGAGAGACCAGCGTGCCCCCTTTCAATGCAGAGAGACCAGCGTGCCCCCTTTCAATGCAGAGAGACCAGCGTGCCCCCTTTCAATGCAGAGAGACCAGCGTGCCCCCTTTCAATGCAGAGAGACCAGCGTGCCCCCTTTCAATGCAGAGAGACCAGCGTGCCCCCTTTCAATGCAGAGAGACCAGCGTGCCCCCTTTCAATGCAGAGAGACCAGCGTGCCCCCTTTCAATGCAGAGAGACCAGCGTGCCCCCTTTCAATGCAGAGAGACCAGCGTGCCCCCATTCAATGCAGAGTGACCAGCGTGCCCCCATTCAATGCAGAGTGACCAGCGTGCCCCCATTCAATGCAGAGTGACCAGCGTGCCCCCATTCAATGCAGAGAGACCAGCGTGCCCCCATTTAATGCAGAGAGACCAGCGTGCCCCCATTCAATGCAGAGAGACCAGCGTGCCCCCATTCAATGCAGAGAGACCAGCGTGCCCCCATTCAATGCAGAGAGACCAGCGTGCCCCCATTCAATGCAGAGAGACCAGCGTGCCCCCATTCAATGCAGAGAGACCAGCGTGCCCCCATTCAATGCAGAGAGACCAGCGTGCCCCCATTCAATGCAGAGAGACCAGCGTGCCCCCATTCAATGCAGAGAGACCAGCGTGCCCCCATTCAATGCAGAGAGACCAGCGTGCCCCCATTCAATGCAGAGAGACCAGCGTGCCCCCATTCAATGCAGAGAGACCAGCGTGCCCCCATTCAATGCAGAGAGACCAGCGTGCCCCCATTCAATGTAGAATGACCAGCGTGCCCCCTTTCAATGCAGAGTGACCAGTGTGCCCCCTTTCAATGCAGAGTGACCAGTGTGCCCCCTTTCAATGCAGAGTGACCAGCGTGCCCCCTTTCAATGCAGAGTGACCAGCGTGCCCCCTTTCAATGCAGAGTGACCAGCGTGCCCCCTTTCAATGCAGAGTGACCAGCGTGCCCCCTTTCAATGCAGAGTGACCAGCGTGCCCCCTTTCAATGCAGAGTGACCAGCGTGCCCCCTTTCAATGCAGAGTGACCAGCGTGCCCCCTTTCAATGCAGAGTGACCAGCGTGCCCCCTTTCAATGCAGAGTGACCAGCGTGCCCCCTTTCAATGCAGAGTGACCAGCGTGCCCCCTTTCAATGCAGACAGACCAGCGTGCCCCCTTCAATGCAAAGAGACTTACCTACAGCGGCGGCTTCTCCTCAGTTCCCCGTGTTTCCTTGAGTCCTCCCGCCTCCTCCTTTCGGCCAAGCAGGAACGGGTCTCAGACCCGCTTCCTGATTGGCCAGGAGGAGGATCCATGTGACAATAGCGAACTTTCATTTGCTATTGTCACACAATGGGTGGGCTCGGGGCGCACTGCTCTGCGCCCCGGGTCCACCCTTTTTTGAAGCTTATTAGAGCCACTGGCTCTAATCAGGTGATTAAAAAAAAAAACACTCTGTGACAGCGCCAGGCTGCTGACTCACTCACTGCTAAACTGACTGAGCAGTGAGGAGAGGCGGCATAGGCAGGGCTTGGTTTGCAACGCCACCCCACCCTACACAAATGGACAGGTGAGGCACAGTCCAGCCCCTCCCCGCCCCGACCCGCCATTTTCAGCCATAGGGCGGCCGCGCTGGACATCTCCCTGCCTAAAGATGGAGGCAGCCACAGACAGTGTGTGAACTGTGTATGTCATAGTCAGACAGACAGAGTGGCACTGCGGATGCGCCCCCCAGATGTTGCACCCGGTGCGGCCCGCCCCCCCCCCTGCACCCCCCCACGCTACGCCACTGTGTAACACCTCAGCAGTGCCACAGGCTGATCGCCTCCATGCCACGCAGCAAGTAATTCATGCAAAATGAGCCCTGACCAAGTATTGAATGCATCCTATACTGTATATCAGGGGTCTTCAAATTATGGCCCTCCAGTTGTTCAGGAACTACAATTCTCATCATGCCTAGTCATGTCTCATAGGATGTGTAGTTCCGCAACAGCTGGAGGGCCATAGTTTGAGGATCCCTGCTGTACATGGACATACTTTTCAGTAAGCCAACGTTTCTGTATTAAAAATCCTTTTTTTTTTTTTTATTGGTCTTATTTAATCTTCTCATTTTCTGAGATACTGAATTTTGGGTTTTCACTAGCTGTAAGCCATAATCATCACAAATAAAAGTAAGAAATGCTTGAAATATATCACTCTGTGTCTAACTCATCTATATAAAATATGCGTTTCACGTTTTTAATTGAATTACTGAAGTAAAGTAACTTTTTCATGATGTTCTAAATTCATGAGATGTACCTGTATAATCTGGATCCCCTATAGATCAGGCCATGTGAAGACACAATCATGTTTTGAGCAGCTCATATATTCATCTGGACAGGACCAGGTATGCTCTGAATCATGTTGGACCAGGTCATGTGAAGGTATGATCGTCAGATATAATTGGGACCCCATATAGATCAGGTTATGTGAAAGCACAATCATGTTGAGCAACTCATGTATGGATCTGGTCAGGAATCAGGATCACCTTGGATCAGGTCAGGGGAAGGTACGACCATGTGACCCAGTGGGTGTGTATCTCACACTCAGAAGAAATCCATTTTATAATACCTTGTTTTAGTACTTGCTCCTAGTAGAATTGAGCAATAAAGCAAAACAAATGATAGCACTACAAGGTATTTCATGTCATGTGTTTTGCTGGAATAGTAGGCTGTAAATGTATTTTATTTATCACTGAACAGAGAAATCTGTGGTTTAAAGAAAACATTCACTGGGAGAAAAATGGGGCTCTGTCACTTCTGGCCACTTTCTAAAAATGCTAGTAGCCTGGCCATCTCCAGCTCAGAGAAACTGACCTGAAACAAGGATGCAGATTAGAAGATCAGAGCTTCTAAGTAATGACCCAGAAAGTACTAAAGTCATTGGATCAGATGACCATATAAAGCTGATCTCCAAACAGCTTAACACACAGATGACATTCATACACTATATTACCAAAAGTATTATGATGCCTTCGTTTACACGCACATTAACTTTAATTGCATCCCAGTCTTAAGCCCCGCACACACGAGTAGAAATTCGGCAGGGAAATTTCGTCTGGCGACCGATCTGCCGATTTTCAGCTTGTTAGTATGGTGCTTCCGACAACCGACTCCGACTTTTCGGCTGAAAAAATCCTGGTGTGCAGGCTATATAATTTTTGTCGACCGTCAAAACAACGTCCGATTTTCGTCTCATTAGTACAGATTTCGATGGGGAAAAATCTTATGAGCAAGACTAGGCATGCTCAGAGATGAAAGAACATATACAAAGCAAACCAACACATGACATCACTTCTGAAGTAGAATTCTGTCGTGCGGGAAAATTCGTGTGCAGTCTAGAGCACATTCCAACCAACATACACCACTCTGGACAAAAGACGGACGACCGGTCGGTGGAAATTCGTTGCGTGTGTACGAGACTTAAGTCCATAGGGTTCAGTATTGAGTTGGCCCACTCTTTGCAGCTATAACAGCTTCAGCTCTTCCGGGAAGGCTGTCCACAAGGTTTAAAAATATGTCTATGGAAATGTTTGGCTATGTTTGACATTAAAGTTCACGTGCATGTAATGGCAGGCATCCCAATACTTTTGACAATATAGTGTACTTCCAACCATACAAATATCCCATAAATTACAACTATAGATACTGTTTGGAAAGATGAAGGTGAAGTTTGTAACCAGCCACCCTCCCCTTTCCCCAGTTCTTGACGTCTCTTCTTAGCAGTCACATGAGACGCATTGGACTGTGGTATCATGAGGTAAACACAGGGAAAGTCTTTGCTCTCCTATAGTGATTCATGTTATCGGTATTCAAATCAATGCACACTTGTGAAGTACCATTTGGTTGCATAACTTTATAACAGTTCAGGGAAGACTTTGACCAACCAAATTTATCCAGCATTTGTTAGCAGAAAAGAACAACCAGATCAAATGAAACCCTAAAGTGTATAAACAAATGGTTGCCTTTAATTGATTGTGTTGACAATCAGACATTGTTGAACTAGAATGGTACTTCTAAGTTTGTCCATGTTGGTACACACTGGCGCAGTTTAAGTGATTGGGCTACGTCACAACCGCACTCCAAATGTCCTCTACCGGCAGTGTTATCTTCTTAAAGCCTGCCAGCTGCTGCTGTACCACCCTCTGAACAGTGGATTCTGATAGAGGGTGCTGTCCATGTAAACAAGCTCTAAAGAAGATCGTAGGATTTAAATCTTAGGCAGGCCATAGATTATGACATTTTCTTGCCGTCCATGAGTGGAAGGCAAGAAAATTGCTTGATTTCCCCATCAACACCATCGTTATTGATGGGGAAATCCCTACCACAATACTATTGTGTTCTTCCAACAAGGAGCTTGATGGATCTACTGGTGTTCAATCAGTATGCCCATACATGGATCAAAATTCCCCCGGTCCCTGCTGAACCACTCGAATGAAAAATCGAAGGAGCCAGGTAGAAACTTGCAAGCCAACGTCGTTCTATTCGATGAAGTCATTGTTTAAGTGTTCAGACATCTATAGGTGCTATGGCTGTTTGAATACAATAGCTGTCAGGGAAGGTTCCTTCATCCACACTTAAAGAGGAGCTCTAGGCTCCTTCAGAAAAACTTTAAGTCAGAAACTACAAATGCTGTAACTGCTGACTTTTAATATTAGGACACTTTCCTGCCCGCTAATCCAGCGGTGTCTTCACCCAAGCAGATTTTCCAATCGGCTCTCTGGGGCTGCCGCCGCCATCTCGGCTAAGGAATACCGGCAGTGAAGCCCTGCAGGTTCACAGAAGGTTTCCTACTGCGCATGCGCAAAACATGCTGTGCTTCGTGAATGGCCTGGCGGGGGGGGATTCCGGTTGTGTTCACCATGGAAAAGTCAGCCAGAAGTGGGTGGTCAAAACCAGGTACTCGCTCGCCCCCGTAAGACGCTAAATGTGGAATCGGGGGGGGGGGGGGGGGTGAGGCAAATAAGTAGAGCTTACCCTATTGGGTAGAACTCCGCTTTAAGCATGGATGGAGGAGTGCATTGATTTTCTCTTCAAAAGCGTGTATGGCTACCTTACTTTTATCTGTGATTGAAAAAAAGACTTTTTTTTTATTATAGACCGATATTTGTCTGATTTTAAATACTATGAGGTATATTTATAAAGCAGTGAATCTGACGTTCACCAAACATTCATTTCAGGTAAATCTTACAGGTGCATGCGTTTTTTAAATAACAGTGATGGATTCACCACCAGTGAAGGAAAAATCTCAATTGAGACTGATCAATAACATTATATGCCCCACATTCCAATTAACATAGGAACAACAACATATAGAAATCTTTTAGAGGGACATTTTAGGTGGTACAATGATGAGGCCATACATATAGTCATTATCAGTTGACTTTTTAACTTGGTTCTGTACTAATAAAATAAACAGTTTTACAAAATGTATGCTGCCATCACTGCATCTGAAATACCCCTCTAAAGCTAGGTTCACATTTATGCGGTTGTGGTTGATGCGGTTTTCCGGCACATTTTGCGTTTTTGAACCCACATTTTTTATGCCATTTGGATGTGGTTTTCATGCATTTTTTTTTTTTTTCTTTTCCATGACAAACTGTTAATAGCCACTTGTTAAGGAGCGGGCAGCTATGGCATCTTCAACAACCGATGAATCCTTGGTTGTCAGTAGGGTTCCTCACTGACAGCTGAATGTTAAAAAAAGAACTGCCAGCAAAGCGCCATGTTGATGGGGACAAGGGCCTCTTCCCCCACAACCATGGCCAGTGGTTGTAGGGGTCTTTGGGTAGGCGGCTTATTGGAATCTGGGGGCCCCCAGATCCCGCCCCCCCCCATGTGAATGAGTATGGGGTACATTGTACCCCATTTACCAAAAAATTAAAAAAATATAAACACAGGGACAGTTCAATTCCTTTATTAAAAAAAACAATTTCCAGTGTAGATCCAGCATCAATCACGATGAACCTCGCCGACCTGAAAAAAAAAAAAAAGCTCTACACTCATCGCTGGCTCTGGCTGTCTGCCCCCTCCACTGCCTAACAGTTATAAAATAGCTAATAGGTGGGGCCACTGGCAAACAGTGGGAGTTGACAATGGGTGCAGAGCTAATTTTTCTTTTCTTTGGGTTGGCGGAAGTGTTTATCGTGATTGATGCTGGATCTATGCCGGGGGTTTTTTAATAAAGAAATTGTCAAAAACTGCCTACTGTCATTTTTTACATTACACCTTTTTTTTTCTGTTTAGTGAATGAGTTGGGGTACTTTGTACACCAACTCATTCACATGGAGGGGAGCAGTTTTCTTTGTTAAATACATTAATACATACCAGAGCCCGATTTTGATCCAGTGATGTGTATATGAGCCAAGGCTCTCTCAGCTGTCGCTTCTCATTGGCTCAGATAATGGCTCTCACTACTGTCCATCATAGCCAGTGATGAGGGAGTGGGCAGGGCTTGGGAACATTTGCTAAAATCATTTAAGTTCATTCTTCTTCCTCATGAATGTACACATAGCACCCCATACTGACAGAAAAACACAGAATTGTTGACATTGTTGCAGATTTATTAAAAAAGAAAAACTGAAATATCACATGGTCCTAAGTATTCAGACCCTTTGCTCAGTATTTAGTAGAAGCCCCCTTTTGATCTAATACAGCCAGGAGTCTTTTTGGGAAAGATGCAACAAGTCTTTCACACCTGGATTTGGGGATCCTCTGCCATTCCTCCTTGCAGATCCTCTCCAGTTCTGTCAGGTTGGATGGTAAACGTTGGTGGACAGCCATTTTTAGGTCTCTCCAGAGATGCTCAATTGGGTTTAAGTCAGGGCTCTGGCTGGGCCATTCAAGAACAGTCACGGAGTTGTTGTGAAGCCACTCCTTCGTTATTTTAGCTGTGTGCTTAGGGTCATTGTCTTGTTGGAAGGTAAACCTTCGGCCCAGTCTGAGGTCCAGAGCACTCTGGAGAAGGTTTTTGTCCAGGATATCCCTGTACTTGGCCGCATTCATCTTTCCCTCGATTGCAACCAGTCGTCCTGTCCCTGCAGCTGAAAAACACCCCCACAGCATGATGCTGCCACCACCATGCTTCACTGTTGGGTAGGCATGTGACGATATCAGATTTCCATGCTGCGATTAATTGATTAGGGTTTTGTCACGGTATACGGTATTATCACGGTATTCAATTATTAAACTTAAATTATTAAATTTCTACCTCACTTCAATTTCATTGCTGAATTTAGGGACTTTGGTTCACCTTTGCACATAATTATATAGTCAGTCAGTACAGACTCTGTGAACCAGGCCTAAAATAAGCCATCAAGCACTGTCTGGCCTGCCTGGTGATGACTGGTCCTGGCGCTCTGATCCGATGGCCTGGTCATTAGGGGCTAAATCCTTGCGGCCCAGAAGTGGTTAAACCTGCAGGAGGACCGGTGTTTTTATTTGTAAATTACTTTTCACATGCTTTAGGCCTAGTTCACATGTATGCGGGTTGGCGGCCCACATTTGCACAGGCATAGCAGCCCATTGATTTGAATGGGCTGCTATGCCCTCATTTTACGCAGAAAAAAATGTGCATGCAGCATTTTAAAAAAATGCAGTGGCCTTTAAATCCATCCTACTTCTGCACCATGCGACTTACCTGCAGTTCCTGCTCTGGCAAGCTTTCTGCGTTTTTAAATACATGGGCCCAGCATTTAAAAACACAGTTTGTGTGTGCAGGAACTGCAAGTAAGTCGCATGGTGCAAAAGCAGGATGGGGTTCACGGCCTATGCATTTTTTAAAATTCTGCATGCGGCTTTTTTCAGCTGAAAACGCAGGCATAGCAGCCCAACCCCATTCAAATCAATGGGCTGCTATCCCTATCCCTGTGCAAATATGGGCCGCCAACCCACATACATGTGAACCGCTAACCCGCATACATGTGAACGAGGCCTAAAGCAATAGTAAAGTAATTTACAAATAAAAACACCGCTCCTCCTGCAGGTTTAACCACTTCTGGGCCGCAAGGATTTAGCCCCCTTAATGACCAGGCCATCGGATTGGAGCGCCAGGACCAGTCATCACCAGGTAGGCCAGACACTGCTTGATGGCTATATACTAATGTAATGTGGGCTGCTATGCCTGTGCATCTATATATATATATATATATATATATATATATATATATATATATATATATACACATATATGCTGCTATGCCCGTGTATGTATTTCTATCTATCTCTATCTCCATCTATATCTCTATCTATCTATCTATCTCTCAATCTATCTGTATATCTATCTGTATATCTATCTCTCCATCTATCTGTATATCCATCTGTATATCTATCTGTATATCTATCTCTCCATCTATCTTTATATCCATCTGTATATCTATCTCTCCATCTATCTTTATATATATCTCTCCATCCATCTGTATATCTGTATATCTATCTCTCCATCTATCTGTATATCTATCTCTCCATCTATCTGTATATCTATCTCTCCATCTATCTGTATATCTATCTCTCCATCTATCTGTATATCTATCTCTCCATCTATCTGTATATCTATCTCTCCATCTATCTTTATATATATATATATCTCTCCATCTATCTGTATATCTATCTCTCCATCTATCTGTATATCTATCTCTCCATCTATCTTTATATCTATCTCTCCATCTATCTTTATATATATCTCTCCATCCATCTGTATATCTGTATATCTATCTCTCCATCTATCTGTATATCTATCTCTCCATCTATCTGTATATCTATCTCTCCATCTATCTGTATATCTATCTCTCCATCTATCTTTATATATATCTCTCCATCCATCTGTATATCTGTATATCTATCTCTCCATCTATCTGTATATCTATCTCTCCATCTATCTGTATATCTATCTCTCCATCTATCTGTATATCTATCTCTCCATCTATCTGTATATCTATCTCTCCATCTATCTATCTAGTGACAGTGAGTGTATGGTAAAAGTACTTGCAGAAGGCACTGTGTCTCTCTGAGCCCGGGAAGGAAGCATGTGGGTGTGTGCTGAGTGGGAGCCGTCTGATTGGTTACAGGGAGGAGCTAAGTCTCTCACTCTAGGATCATATTACAAGAGCTGTTTCTATTGATTGAGTGAACTGCTGAGTGAGTGAATGAGTCATCCAAATGTATAAATTCACAAGTCAGACTGAGGAGCAGAGAAACTCTGTGTATTTTAAAAATGCCACAATAACAATACCGTGGGTATGCAATACCGCAATATATCGAATTACTGAAAACCGGTGTAACGTTAAAAAACCATACCCCGTGAAGAAACCATACCCCTCGTCACTTCCGGTCTGAAACAGCAGAGCAGCGCAGCAGAGCGCATGCTCAGAGCCCCGGAGACGTAATTGAAGAAGAAAGAAGTTCACAAGTGCGCATGCTCGGAGGGTATGATATGTTAACGGCACTAATACTTGCGGCGGTAAAATTAAAACAGTTCTGCTGCAACATCAATCATCTCCTCTCCTCTCCCTGTCACTTCCCTGATCTCCCCTAATAAATATAAAAGCGGCGGCGGGTGTATAAAATGTAAGTTACGGTGATCTGTGCTCCGTGATCCGCTTTTATATTTATTAACCGAGATCAGGGAAGTGACAGGGGAAGGAGCGGACATGAGGCATGATGCAGAGGAGCTGTTATAATGTAACCGCCTCAAGCAGTATGGTTTTCTCACGGGTATGGTTTTTTCACGGAACACCGGCATATGTCTACTGTTGGGACTGTATTGGACAGGTGATGAGCAGTGCCTGGTTTTCTCCACACATACCGCTTAGAATTAAGACCAAAAAGTTCTATTTTGGTCTCATCAGACCAGAGAATCTTATTCCTCACCATCTTGGAGTCTTTCAGGTGTTTTTTAGCAAACTCCATGCTAGCTTTCATGTGTCTTACACTGAGGAGAGGCTTCCGTCGGGCCACTCTGCCATAAAGCCCCGACTGGTGGAGGGCTGCAGTGATGGTTGACTTTCTACAACTTTCTCCCATCTCCTGACTGCATCTCTGGAGCTCAGCCACAGTGTTCTTTGGGTTCTTCTTTACCTCTCTCACCAAGGCTCTTCTCCCCCGATAGCTCAGTTTGGCCGGAAGGCCAGCTCTAGGAAGGGTTCTGGTCCTCCCAAACGTCTTCCATTTGAGGATTATGGAGGCCACTGTGCTCTTAGGAACCTTAAGTGCAGCAGAGATCTTTTTGTAACCTTGGCCAGATCTGTGCCTTGCCACAATTCTGTCTCTGAGCTCTTCAGGCAGTTCCTTTGACCTCATGATTCTCATTTGCTCTGACATGCATTGTGATCTGGAAGGTTTTATATAGACAGGTGTGTGGCTTTCCTAATCAAGTCCAATCAGTATAATCAAACACAGCTGGACTCAAATGAAGGTGTAGAACCATCTCAAGGATGATCAGAAGAAATGGAAAGCACCTGAGTTAAATATATGAGTGTCACAGCAAAGGGTCTGAATACTTAGGACCATGTGATCTTTCAGTTTTTCTTTTTTAATAAATCTGCAACAATGTCAACAATTCTGTGTTTTTCTGTCAGTATGGGGTGCTATGTGTACATTCATGAGGAAGAAGAATGAACTTAAATGATTTTAGCAAATGGCTGCAATATAACAAAGAGTGAAAAATTTAAGGGGGTCTGAATACTTTCCGTACCCACTGTATGTAAGTAATGTCCCTTGTGCTGATTATTTAAAACCATTTTTTACCTTGACTAAGGCTTTAAATGCTAATATAAAGCTATTTTAAAATTGTACTGTTGCTTCAATAAAATTTACTTATACTATAATATATTATACTGTTGCTTCAATAAAATTTCTAGCAAAGTTGCTACCAAATGACACTTCATTGCAGAGAAATTGCCACCGAAAGTGTATAAAGTGACCCATTAGGAGTGTTGATCTATTGTGACCCCCCCCTTAGTTGTTCCTTTTGCCAACTCCTATGTCACTATAGTACACAGTGGTGGTGTTGTTGGAAGGAGCTGCTAAATGGTGCGAAAAACACAACACACAACAGCCAACATTACAATACCTATTAAAGTGTTCCCAAACCCACAACAGTAAAATCAGTCTGTATATGCAGTAAAGCATGCTTGTTTTACTCACTGTGGAAATGGTAATCCTTCACATTATGTAAAAAGGCTGTTTGATCCCGTTTTTCTCTGAACCTCCCGTTCTTCCACTGTCCCCAATCTATCTCCTTATAGCATAGAGCCTTGGGGACACTCTGCACATGCTAAGTTTGGTTTTTTTTTTGCTACAGCAGTTTTTATTTATTTTTTTTGAAAGGTGCATGTGATCAGCACAGGGCCAGAGTGTCAGGAGTCATGTTACCTCATAGGACCATTAGGGGGGGAATGAAAACTCCTAAAAGCTTTAACCAGTGCTCGGCCGGACACTAATAGAAGTCACAAGACTGCTACAGTGAGGGGAAAAAAGTATTTGTTCCCTTGCTGATTTTGTAAGTTTGCCCACTGATAAAGAAATGATCGGTCTATAATTTTATTGGTAGGTTTATTTTAACAGTGAGAGACAGAATAACACGAAAATATCCAGAAAACACATTTCAAAAAAGTTATAAATTGATTAGCATTTTAATGAGTGAAATAAGTATTTGATCCCCTATACATCAGCAAGGCTTCTGGCTCCCAGGTGTCTTCTATACAGATAACGAGTTGAGGTTAGGAGCACTCTCTTAAATGGAGTGCTCCTAATCTCCGCTTGTCAACCGGAAGAAAATACACCTGTCCACAGGTCAATCAGCCTCCAATCTCTCCACCATGGCTAAGACTAAAGAGCTGTCCAAGGATGTCAGGAACAAGATTGTAGACCTACACAAGGCTGGAATGAGCTTCAAGGCCATTGCCAAGCAGCTGGGTGAGAGGGTGAGAACAGTTGGTGCGATTATTCGCAAATAGAAGAAACACATAATAACTGTCAATCTCCCTCGGTCTGGGGCTCCATGCAGGATCTCACCTCATGTTGTTTCAATGATCATGAAAATGGTGGGTGATAAGCTCAGAACTACACAGGAGAATCTTGTCAATGCTCTTAAGGCAGCTGGGACTATAGTCACCAAGAAAACAATTGGTAATACACTACGCCGTGAAGGACTGAAATCCTGCAGCGCCTGCAAGGTCCCCCTGCTCAAGAAAGCACATGTACAGGCCCGTCTGAAGTTGCTAATGAACATCTAAATGATTCAGAGGAGAACTGGGTGAAAGTTATAATCAGATGAGACCAAAATCTAGCTTTTTGGCATCAACTCGCCATGTTTGGAGGAGGAGGAATGCTGCCTATGACCCAAAGAACACCAACCCCACTGTCAAACACAAGTAGAAACATTATGCTTTGGGGGTGTTTTTCTGCTAAGGAGACAGGAAAACTTCACTGCATCAAAGGGAGGATGGACGGGGCCATGTACCTTCAAATCTTGGGTGAGAACCTCCTTCCCTCAGCCAGGGCATTGAAAGTGGATCGTGGATAGGTATTCCAGCATGACAATAATTCAAAACACACGGTCAAGGCAACAAAGGAGTGGCTCTAGAAGAAGCACATTAAGGTCCTGGAGTTGCCTAGCCAGTCTCCAGACCTTAATCCCATAGAAAATATGTGGAGGAAGCTGAAGGTTCGTGTTACCAAACATCAGCTTCGTAACCTTAATGAGAGGATCTGCAAAGAGGAGTGGGACAAAATCCCTCCTGAGATGTGTGTGTAGCACCCTACAAGGTAGGTGCTAGGTAAAAAGTATAGTGGGCCTTGGCTGCCTAACAGCAGGGCCATGATTTTCAGCTGGGCTGTCATGTCTCCCAGGTGTGGCTGCTGAGAGGGGAGTCTCCCCACTGGCTCCATGAGGGGTATTCTCATTGGTAGTGGAGGAAACCCAATCAGTGGCTCATTCATGCCTGTATCTACCCCAGAAGGCCGATTCTGCCGCAGAGGATTCTGGGAGTGGGTATAAGTTTGAGGGGAACGCATGATGCAGCGTCTTTGGCGGGAAGCAGAATCCCAGGAGGGAGAGTACGGCTGTCTCTCCTCCTGTCAGAGGAATCGGGTGTCTCGGGCGGCTTGCCTGAGAGTGCAGAGAGAGAGAGAGTTAAGCTGAGCTGCAGAAGGGATCCATTGTACTGAGGACCAGTGGAGCAAGAGGGGTCCAGTTCCAGGAAAGCATTCCAAGTTCATGAGTACTGTGAACTATCCCTGGGGGTCGGCCTAGCTGTGAGGGGACAACTCCGGTGAAGGTCCAAGGGATCCAGGAGCTAGCTAGCGGTAAAGAGGGTGCCTAGTCAGAGGACACTGAAGTGTCAGAGGGGGTGCCTAGTCAGAGGACCCTGCAGTGTAAAGGGGGCACCAGCAGTTGGGCCCTGAAGAGTTAATGTGTACAGTGTTAAGAGTTGCAGCAGCACAAGCAGTTACAAGGAGCTACCTCAGTCAGTGAAGGGCTGGAGGGAGCTGTTCACAGGACTTTTGAGCTAAACAGCGTGTCAGGAGTCAAATGTCCTACAGTCCTTGATTTTCTGAGTTAATCTGAGTATTAAAGTCGAAGTTCCAGCACAGTTCAGCAGAACAGTTTTTTCAAGCCCCAGGGAGCATTGACCGGCATCCAGCTGGTGTCAAGACAGCCCTAACAGGCATTTTTCTGTACCGTGTCCCAGTTGAACCTAGTTGAGCCAAAGGAGTATCCCACTCATTCCCTTCTCCCACCCCCATTACAAAATAAACAAAACAAACCAAAGATGCCGGAATGGTCATTGTCTCCAATCTCACACTTGGGTTTTCAACTTAAATGTGTTGGAAGTGTTACAGGTAACAATGGCAGACCCATATCAGGCCCAATGCCTGGAAATATTGCTACATGTGCAAACCTGGTGGCCAACTACAAGAAATCTCTGACCTTTGTGATTCCCAACAAGGGTTTTGCCACCAAGTACTAAGTCATGTTTTCGAAGGTGTCAAATACTTATTTCACTCATTAAAATACAAATCAATTTTATATTTTTTTTGAAATGCGTCTTTCTGAATTTTGTTGTTCTTAAAATAAACCCGCCATTAAAATTATAGACCGATCATTTCTTTGTTAGTGGGCAAACGTACATTCCCATGTTCTGTGTACTGTGGGAGACCAGATATAGGTCCTGGGTTTAGTAACACTTTAAAACTGGCCGACAACCTAGCTAGCAAGGTGGCAGCTGCTTGATGATCGGCACTTGTCTCTGCTTCAAGCTTCCTCTGCATTCCTTTTGCTGCCTCTTGTCACAAGCAAGTGCTTGGATCTAAGACAAGCGCTGGTTATCAAGAAGCAATCTGCCTACCAGCAATTTTGTTGGGCAGCTGTGGAAAGAGAGGGGGCATCCTGTTGGACTTCTTAGCCAAGCTTCAAAGCGCATGGAAACATGGGACAAGAGCCTACATGTACAGTGGAGATAAAGTCTACACACCCCTGTTAAAATGTCAGGTTTCTGTGATGTAAACAAATGAGATAAAGATAAATCATTTCAGAACTTTTTCCACCTTTACTGTGACCTATAAACTGTTAATGAAAAATGAACTTTTGGGGGGGAGGGGGGGGGGTAAAAATAACTTAAGTAATGTGGTTGCATAAGTGTGCACACCCTCTTATGACTGGGGATGTAGCTTTGTTCACATTCAAACTCATGTTAAATAGGAGTCAGTACACACCTGACATCATTTAAAGTGTCTCTGATTAACCCCCAAAAAAGTTTAGCTGTTCTAGTAGGTCTTTCCTGACATTATCTTAGTCGCATCCTACAGCAAAAGCCATGGTCCGCAGAGAACTTCCAAAGCATCAGAGGGATCTCATTTTTAAAAGGTATCAGTCAGGAGAAGGCTACAAAAGAATTTCCAGAAGACAGTCATCGTCAACTGGAGAAAATATGGCACAACAGTGACATTACCAAGAATTGGCCATCCCTCCAAAATTGATGAAAAGATGAGAAGAAATCTGGTTAGGGAGGCTGCCAAGAGGCCCTTGAGCAACATTAAAGGAACTGCAGAAATATTTGGCAAGTACTGGCTGTGTGGTACATGTGACAACAATCTCCCGTATTCTTCACATGTCTGGGCTATGGGGAAGAGTGGCAAGATGGAAGCCTTTTCTTACGAAGAAAAACCTCCTAAGCCCAGCTAAATTTTGCAAAAACACATCTGAAGTCTCCCAAAAGCATGTGGGAAAATGTGTTATGGTCTGATGAAATAAAGGTTGAACTTTTTGGCCATAATTCCAAAAGATGAGTCTTTTTGCAAAAACAACACTGCACATCACCAAAAGAACACCGTACCCACAGTAAAGCATGGTGGTGGAGGCTTCATGATTTGGGACTGTTTTTTTCTTCAGCTGGAACAGAGGCCTTAGTCAAGGTAGAGGAAATTATGAACAGTTCCAAATACCAGTCAATATTGGCACAAAACCTTCAGGCTTCTGCTAGAAAGCTGAACATCAAGAGGAACTTCATCTTTCAGCATGACGACCCAAAGAATACTTCCAAATCAAAGGAATGGCTTCACCAGAAGAAGAATAAATTTTTGGAATGGCCCAGCCAGAGCCCAGACCTGAATCCGATAAAAAATCTGTGGAGTGATCTGAAGAGGGCTGTGCACAGAAGATGCCCTCGCAATCTGACAGATTTGGAGTGTTTTTGCAAAGAAAAATGGGCAAATACTGCCCAGGGTGTGCCATGCTGATAGACTCATACCAAAAAAAGACTAAGTGCTGTAATAAAATCAAAAGGTGCGTCAACAAAGTATTCGTTTAGGAAGGGTGTGTACACTTATGTAACCATATTATTTAATTTTTTTTTTTCACTCCCCCCCCCCCCCCCCTAAAGATTTCAGTTTGTTGTTTAACTGAGTTGTATAGTTTATAGGTCACATTACAGGTGGAAAAAGTTGTGAAATGACTTATCTTTGTCTCATTTTTTTACATCATAGAAACCTGACATTTTATCGGGTGTATAGACTTTAAATCCACTGTATTTTGTCCCCTGGGCGGACAGAACCCTGAAAAACGCAAGTCCTTTATCCGAGGATGTTTTTTTTTCCTGCTCAGACTTATGTTTGTGGGTTTTGTGTGGATGGGACCAAATCAATAAATACAGGAGCACCAACATCCCAAATAAATAAAAAAAAAACTCAAACCTATGTTGTTGTTGCAGGTGATGGTTTCTTGTGAGAATAGAGCTGGTCTCTAGTGGGACGTGGAGGGAGAATGAACACTGAAGAAGTGGAGTTACTAAGTGACTCCAAATACAGAAATTATGTGGCTGCAGTAGACAAGGCGTTGAAGAATTTTGAGTACTCCAGCGAATGGGCTGACTTGATATCTGCGCTCGGGAAACTGAACAAGGTAAGAGTAATTTTATTTGTTAATAATAATAATTAGGGTTGCACCAAAGTCCGTATTGGTGGCGATACTGATTATTTACATGAGTACTCGTGTAAATGCTATGATATTCGAGACCCATACATTTCGGTGTCATTTGAACCCATACAAAATGAATGCGCTCAAATCACACTGCAAAGAATTTCATGCGATTTGAACAGGAATGCGGTGCAATTCCAGTCCAAATCCCATGTGGGTTCCCCTACCGCTCCTTTGTAAACCCAGGCTTGTCATAGTGACTTCAGCCTGGGTTTACACAGGAGTGGTACTGGAAACCGCATGCGATTTGGATAGAAATCGCATCACATTCCTGTTCACGTTGCAAAGAACCATATGCAATTTGATTTGAGCTCGTTCATTTTGTATAGACTTAACTCGCACTGCAAAGGTGTCAGCGAGTACTTCTCCAAAAGTATCGGTACTTGTACCCAACGGTAAAAAAAAAAAAACGGTATCGGTGCAACCCTAATGCTGATAAAACAGTATGACATGGTTGTTAAATGATGAAACCGCTGGAGAACAAGCTGTGCTTGCTTTGTAAAGTTCTTCTGTCAGTACTGGTAACACCCTTTTCACTTTTATGGTTGCACTTTACAGTGACTTTGCATGACTATATATTTTTTTATTAGTTATAATCAGTATTTCATTACTTGTGTCATTATAGCTGAACTACGATTTTACCTTTTTAGTTCCTCCTGCAGTGAAATTGCTTACTCTGATTTAACTGCACCCTGTGAGCTTCTCACATTGTGCATTAGAAGCTGCAGTAGGTCAGATAGAGTCCACGGTACTTCCTGGCTGGAGAATGTCCAGCATCATCTTCCTCCCTAGACTTTCTGTTCATGACCTTCCACTTTCCTTCATTGAATTTTGATTATGGAAGCTAAGCATAACGTGAGCATTACCGCGGGCAGTCTCCCCATGCAAAATCAGTTTGCCTAGGAACACCCACTCCTCCAGACTGACATCTACCCGTCAAGGCATTTTGATATTTGCTTAAAGGTTACCTACACTTTTAAGGGGAAAAAAAATTGCAAATAAAAAAAAAAAAATAATAATATAGTGTATACAATTGTGACACAAGTCATTTTGTAATTAAATGTTATTAAAAGTTACCTTTCCTTTTTTTCAATATACAGCTCTGTAATTTTCTGTAAAATGCAATGCAATATGGCAACCTGGAGGTGTTCTGGAAGTACACAGAATGTGTACAGAAAGCCCCCCAGAAACATAATTTCCTGCTTGTGTGATTGGCTCACTGATTTTCCCAGAAGTCTTCTCTAAGATACAAGTCAGATTTCAGTCATCCCATGCAGCATAAATGTCATTTTTGGTGAGATACTCATTATAGAAAATCACATCTAAAGGGATGCAGGCCCAGCAATTTTCCTCATTAGAGCCCTGCAGGTGCACCATCTAATTGATGATTATAAAACCACCCCTATTAGATTCACTTTCCACACTGACCAACACACAGGGATTTCTTCAGAATAACAAAATGTAGGAATCTGCAACAAAGTTTGTTATAATCCTTGCAATGTACATAGATCACCCAGAGGAGAATGTTTTTTTTTTTTTCTCAACAAAAGTGGAGTTACTCTTTAAATCTTCCAATAAGCCAGTCCACTGCTTGAATCCAGGTTTGAAAGATGTTGAGAGGAGTACTATGGCAGAGAGATTTGATGCTTTCAGAAAGCAATGTACTGCACCCTGCCAGCCCCAACCACAGCCGTGGTCTGCTTGCCGAAGTGGTCTGCTTGCATCTGTGCATCCCTTTGCGGTTAAACACAACTTTTTATATGGCCCTCGATGGGCGTTCGAACACCCCATGTGAACAAGGATTTAGCAGGAATTTTGTAAGTTATGCTGTGTTTTGTATGCTAATAAGGATTTAGTGTTTTTTGAGTTAAACCAGCAATTTGACAAACATTTGTGCTGCGCAACTATTGTGCCGCTATAGTAGCACATTTTTTTTTATTCTACTGGTCAGGGGCTTTCAGTAAATATATGGTTTGAGGGGTCTTTTACAAACTCTGAAAGCTGTAAGTGAAAAATGAAAACCTCCAGATTTTTATAGAAATGTGCCTATTTACAGATTTGCGCACATTAGATTTTCACCATTTCGCAAAAAGGCACAATTTAAAATGTAAAACATGTTGTTGTTTATTAACTCAATACAGGTTAAAGCGGAGTTCCACCCAAAAGTAGAACTTCCGCTCTTTTGTTTCCTCCCCCCCTCCGGTGGCACCTTTGGCACCTTTCAGGGGGGGAGGGGGGAGCGGGTACCTGTTTTTTGACAGGTACCCTTCCCCACTTCCGGGAAGTGGCGCCGTCCCTCGGAACCTCGGCCCCCTCCTCCCTCCTCCGCCGCTGAGCCAGTAGGAATGCGCAGCCTGCTTCGCGCATGCGCAGTAGGGAACCGCCCGTGAAGCTGCAAGGCTTCACTGCCGGGTTTGCTTACCGGCAATGGCGGCGGCAGCACCCGACAGCCGATGGATGCGGTGCCGACATCACTGGACTCCAGGACAGGTAAGTGTCCTATTATTAAAAGTCAGCAGCTACAGTATGTGTAGCTGCTGACTTTTAATTTTTGGAGGGGGAGGTGGAACTCTGCTTTAAACTTTTATATTTAGTAGGAATTGAGCATGAATTGTGTAACATTTGCTGTGTTTTTATCTGCTAGTAATGATTTTAGCATATTTTTAGCCAAAAGATTGTTTTGAGAAACATTTGCGCAAATATCATGGGGCCCTCAAAATCAGTATCACCCTCTTTTTATTCTTATGGGCACGTGCTTAAAGAAAAAATGGATTTTTGTAAGATCTTACCGTAAAATCCTTTTCTCTTAAGCTCATTGACAGACGTAGTCTTCTTGATTCTCAAGAGCTGGGTTATGTTGTCTCCGCAGGAGTAGGACTAGGCAGAAAGACAAAACGTTCTGGCTCCACCCTAGGGGCAGTCCCTGAGGGTATATCCTCCCTCTCTCTGCTACAGGGAATCAGTTCTGTTCTAAAGCAGTAACAGAGAATTTAACCCAACCCAACTCAATGATAGAGGGGCGGGTACTACGTCTGTCAATGAGCTTAAGAGAAAAGGATTTTACGGTAAGATCTTACAAAAATCCATTTTTCTCTATCGCTCATTGACAGACGTAGTCTTCTTGATTCTCAAGAGCTGGGACATCCAGAAGCAGTGCCACAAAATGAGGGGTGGGATTGACAGAATCAAAATCCAATCTAGAAGGCCCAACCGGAGCCAACCAGAAGTATCAAAGGACTCATCGAGAAAACAGATGAGACCTACCCCACAAATCCTCGAGGTAGACCAACAGTCTCCTCAAACAGTGGCCTGCAGGAACCTTGCGGCCAGAAGAGGCATCTGACGATGCCATCACATAAACCTTATACAATATTGTAAAGGTATGAACCGACTACTAAAACAGTCGCCTTGAAAACCTGAACCACTGACGCCTGATGGCGGAAGGTCCAGGAAACTCTAAGCGCCCGAGTAGAATGCGCCTTAACAGGGAACGGGGGATCCCGACCCTTAGATAAAATAAGCCTATACCACCGTCTGTCTGATCCATCTAAAGATGGTCGCAGCAGAACAGGCAACCCCTTCTTAGGGCCATCCGTGATCACAAACAGTGAATCCGTCTTACAAATTGAATCCGTAGTATTCAAGTATATCCTGATTGCCCGAACTACATCCACGGAATGCCATGCAAATTCTCGAGGATGATTGGGCTAAGGACATAGGAAGGACAATACACTGTCCTTATTCAATGAAACTTTGAAACCACCTTAGAAGGAAGGATGGATTCGGATGAAGAACAACCTTATCCCTATGAACCACCAGATCTGGGGAACAACAGGATAATGCAGCCAGTTCTGACACCCTGCGTGCAGAAGTGATAGCCACCAAGAAGACCACCTTCTGGGATAAAGTAGGCAAGGGAATCTCCCTGATATTTTCAAAGGGAGGTGTCTGAAGAACCGACAGCACCAAATTAAGATCCCAGGATGGTAACGGCGCCTGCACTGGCAGAGCCAGGTGTCGCACCCCCTGGATGAAATTCCGCACCAAGGAATGAGTAGACAAAAGCTTCTGAAAGAAGATAGCAAATGCTGAAACCAGACCCTTGATAACACTCAAGGCCAGCTTCTGCTCAACTCCCTGTTGCAGAAAGCCAATATTCGGACTACCGAATAAAGATGTAGATGGAACCCAAGGGATTCACATCACACAATATAAGACTTCCATGTACGATGATAATCTTTCTGGAAGTCGCTTTCCTTGTTTTAACTAGAGTAGGAATAACTGAAGCTGACAATCCCTTGTCCTTCAGCTCCCGGGTCTCAATAACCAGGCCGTTTAAAACCAGCGATCGTAAAGCAGGATGGAAGATCGGTCCCTGAGACAGTAGATCCTCCCTGAGAGGAAGTCTCCACGGGACGTCCGCCATCAGTCTGACCAAGTCGGCGTAACAAGCTCGACGAGGCCAGTCCGGAGCTGCCAGGATTACTGGAATTCCTTCCTCCTCTATCTTGCGAAGAAGTCTTGGCAGTAACCCAAGAGGAGGGAAGGCATACATTAGCTGGTATTGCCCCCACGGGGCGATCAGTGCGTCTGCGGTTTCTGCTAGAGGATCGCGGGAGCGAGCCACGAATCTCTGAACTTTCCTGTTGAATCGAGATGCCAACAGATCCATATCCGGGGTGCCCCATCGTAGGCACAACTGGTGGAAAACGTCTGGATGGAGGGACCATTCCCCCTGATCCAGAGTCTGACGGCTGAGATAATCTGCCTGCCAATTCTCCACCCCCGGAATGAACACCGCAGAGATTGCTGGAACAAATCGTTCCGCCCAGCGAAGAATGCAAGCCACTTCTTTGGCCGCTCGGGCACTCTTGGTGCCCCCCTGGTGATTGACATAAGCCACGGCCGTGGCGTTGTCCGACTGGATCCGAACCGGGCTGCCCTGGAGCTGCTCGGTCCAGTGAATCAGACAAAGTCTGATCGCTCTCAGTTCCAATACATTTATCGGTAACCTGGATTCTTCCGGGGACCAAAGTCCCTGGACAGATAACTGACCGAGAATTCCTCCCCATCCGGATAGACTGGCATCCGTGGTCACTGTCGTCCAATATATTGGCAGAAATGACTTTCCCTGGCTGAGCATCGGAGACCGAAGCCACCAGACCAGAGACTCTCTGGTCTGTTTGCTCAATCGGATCTGATTGTCCAGGGATTCCGGATTCCGATTCCATCTGAGAGGAATCTCTTGCTGAAGAATTCGGGTATGGGACTGGGCAAATGGGACTGCTTCGAAGGAAGCCACCATCAACCCCAGACCCCTCATGCAAGTCCGAAGGGAAGACCAGCTGTTGGTGGACTGCTGATTGAATCTTTCGGAGTTTCCCTACCGGAAGAAAAACTCTTGTCCTGACTGTGTCTAGAATTAGACCCAGATATTCGAGCCTCTGGGTGGGAACCAGAAATGACTTTTGCTGGTTCACCAGCCACCCGAATTCCTGTAAAGAAATCATAGTAATTTCTATGTTTTGTAGCAAGGTCTGAGGAGACTCTGCATGAAGCAGAAGATCGTCTAGGTAACCTAGAATCGATATGCCTCTTTGGCGCAGAAGTGCCAACATTGGGGCCAACACCTTCGTGAAGACCCGCGGAGCCGTGGCGAGACCGAAAGGTAACGCCACAAACTGATAGTGGTTCTCTTCTACGGAAAAACGTAGAAACCGCTGATGTCCTGCGAAAATGGGAATGTGAAGATATGCGTCCTAGATGTCTATGGACGCTAGGACATCCCCTGGATGCAGAAAGGCTGCTACTGTGCGAATGGACTCCATTCTGAATCTTCTTATGTAGACAAAAGAATTGAGTGCCCTTAAGTCCAGAATTGGACGCACTTTGCCCTCTTTCCTGGGTATTGTAAATAGGTTTGAATAAAAACCCCTGAAAGCGTTCTGTCCAAGGAACGTGGACTACCACTCCTTGTTGTAGTAAATCTGTGACTGCTCTCCACAGATCGTCTAAACGATCCGGGGATAGTCGGCTATTGGAAGGGAAGAATCGCGCCGGTGGGAGAGATCGAAACTCGATCTTGTACCCTGACCTTATGACTTCGCAAACCCATCTGTCCGGGATTCTGGAAAGCCATGGATCCGGGAACCGGCGAAGACGTCCCCCCACCCCAGTTATGGGTGGGGGGCGCACCTTCAGGCTTTGGACGGTTTATCTTCAGGTCTAGAGGGGGCGGGCTTTGCTTGCCCGACCAGCGACCCCTGACGCCTCCTGCAGGAGCTTTGGAGGACTTAATTTTTTCACCCGCGGGACGAAAAAAACCTCTTGTGAGCAGAAAAAGAAGGCCCTCGTCTTTGACGAGTTCCTTTACCTTTAAAAATTTTGCGGTAAAAAGGTGCTCTTTCCACCCGTGAGATCCTTAATGATCTCATCTAAGTTGGCTCCAAATAGACGCTCTCCTAAAAAGGGGAAATTAGCCAATGCTTTTTTGGAACCTTGGTCGGCTAACCAACCTTTTAGCCACAGTGTACGCTTGAGAACCACCGCTGAGACAGATGCTCGCGCCAATAATGAAGTGGCGTCTAACGCCGCATCACACACAAACTGTAACCCCTGTATCATCTGTTCCAACAAATCTGATACCGCCTGAGGGACCTCTTCTAGGTCCCGGCGTAACCACTTGGTCCATACAGTTACAGCCTGCGAAACCAGACCAATAGCAATTATTGGTCTGAAAGCTGATCCAATCAAGGTAAACATGGTGCGAGACATAGCTTCTATCTTGCGATCCACTGGATCTTTAAAAGACGGAGCGTCTTCTAGAGGAATAACCGTGGCTTTATTCAATATAGCAATTGGTGAATCCACCACAGGTGGTTCTGTCCATTTCTTAATGAGGGTTTCCTCAAACGGATAACGCCTGTTAATGCGTTTAGAAATAGTAGAAATGCGTTTTGGCAGACTCCATTCTTCTTTGATTGGATTGGCAAAACATTTGGGCAATGGAAAAAACCTTCGCCACTAGATGCGTTTTTAATCCCAAAAGGGATTTCAGTTTCAGCTATTTCTGACGGAATACCCTGTAATCTTAAGGTCTCTTGAACAGATACCATGAGTGCGTTTACCAACGCTTCCTCTCTGGCTATGGCTGATGCCGAAAAACATCCTCCTCACTGTCTGAAAAGACAGTACACGAGACACCAATACCAGATGAAGTACCTGCAACTGCAGAAATAGGCTCAGAGTCTGAATCCGAGGTTTCAGATAAGGGGTTAGGCGGGGGTCGCTTACTTGCGCCCTGTCCCTGACAAGCCACTTCCACCCGGGACACAAGCTTCCATAATAGCGGACAATGATTTAATCGTCAGTGGGGTGCTGGAGGATCCCGCAGACCCCTCGAGGGGATCCGGAGGAGATACATGAGTGGCAGGGTCCATGTTAATTCAGGACACCTTTGCCAGAAAACACAAAAAAACTTTTTTTTTTTTTTAAATAAAAACATTTTTTTTTTTTTTTTTTATGTGTCTCCCCCTAGCGCAATAGCGCCCCTCAGAGTACCTGCTTCTCGATCCCACAGAGAGAGAGACGGACCCCCAAGGCTCACCAACCGATGCAGTGAAGTTTCCAACCAACTGCAGTCAGCGTCTGTCTTTACAGACTGGAAGGAGCTGTTGCTTTTTCCCGGGTAGAAGGACGTGGCTCCGCCCCCTGTGTACGCCTTCCGGCGTTCCCAGCTCTCCACGAGGTAGCTGGGCTCATGAAACATGGCCGCCCCCATATAGGAGACATTAGACTCCAAAAACATGGCGGCCGGCGTGACCTGAGGACATGCATGCACCTGGTCTACGGCAAAATGGCGGCGGACCGCCGAAATCGTTTTTCCCAGCACATCCACCTGCATCTCTGCTGAGTGGCGATTGATAGATCTACAGGAGATACACTACAAATAAGGTAGGATTATACGTCCTATGTCTGCTGTAATGCTACAGTCTGCTGGGTAGAGTGTTATCTCTCAAACCAAGTCCACTTCCCACAAACACATACTGTATTTACAAGGGGGACTTTTAGTATCAGATATATACTGACCATATATGGAGGGGCCCATAATTCATACTGCCTCATAACGAGGAAAGAAAAAAGGGAACGTTTACTCACCATACCGAACCGACAGGCACCCTCTCTTCACAATACCCTCTCCACCGGGGTGGGGGTTTGTGGACCACTCCGGACGCCTCGACTCTCAGGTTCCTGGCGTCCAAGCGAGACTTTTAACTCGCAAGGTCAGTCCCTCCACTGGGACTCCGTCGCGGCCGACCCAGCGCGGAGCTCTGGTCTGCACGCGCTCGTAGGCAGAAACCGGGGTGACCACTGGATCTCAACATCCAGCCCGTCGCCCGGCCCCGCATACTTACTTGAATGTGTCGCGGCCGACCAAGCGCAATGCAATGGTCTGCGCGTGCTCGTAGGCCGGCTGGGGTGACCACTAGTGTCGCCCAGTCCGGCGTTTTTTGCTTGAAGATCTCACAGGAAAAACACTGGAGAAAAAACTACCTAAAAAATATTTCTTCTAAAGAAAAAAATCTTGCCAGGACCAAAAAGATCCCAGCAAGGAGCTTAGGTCCTTACTCCTGACTAGACAGAAAAAAACTGATTCCCTGTAGCAGAGAGAGGGAGGATATACCCTCAGGGACTGCCCCTAGGGTGGAGCCAGAACGTTTTGTCTTTCTGCCTAGTCCTACTCCTGCGGAGACAACATAACCCAGCTCTTGAGAATCAAGAAGACTACGTCTGTCAATGAGCGATAGAGAAATAAATAATTTGGGGGGTCTTTTACAGTCTCCGAAAGCTGAAAGGGAAAAATTAAAATCTCCATATTTTTAGAAAAATGTGGTTATTTACAGTTTTGCGTAGGTTTGATTTTCACCATTTTGCATAAAGACGCAATTTAAAATATACAAATATTTGTTAATTAACTCAATACAGGTTAAAATTTTATATTTAGTAGGAATTTTGAAAATTTTGAAAAGATCCAGAAAAGGCCTGGTCTTAAAGTGGTTAAACCTCCATACAAACTAAGAATTAGGCATAAATGTGACAATATTAACCCTTTTGCTGCTATGCCCTGTGCTCCAGTTTTAAACTCAGGTGGCCAGACCATTTTTGCATTGTTTCCATTGCTTTTCACTTACAGCTTTCAGAGTTTGTAATAGACCCCCAAAACCATATATTTTTGCTTGCAAGTTTAAATCGGTATTTTTTGATAGAAAATTCTTAGAACCCCCCAACATTATATATTTGTTTTTAGCAGAGACCCTGGAGAATAAAATGGTGATCGCAGCAATGTTTGATGTCACACTATATTTGCGCAACGGTCTTACAAACTCTTTTTTTTTTTTTTTTTTTAATACATTTTTTGAATAAAAAAAAAAGAAAAAACAGTAACATTAGCCCATTTTCTTTTTTTTTTTTTTTGTGTAATGTGAAAGATGATGTTACGCTGTGTAAATGGATACCTAACATGTCATGCTTTAAAATTGCACAAGCTCATGGAATAGTGACAAACTACGGTACTTAAAAATCTCCATAGGCGACGTATTAACTTTTTTTAAGGGTTACCGGTTTAGAGTAAGGCTCCATGTACATGGGACGCTGGAAATGGTCGTTTAGGAGCAGTTGGGCGTTTTTTTTAGAAGCCCCTGAACCCATCTACATTTTATCTTATCTGTCCATGTACACCAGGTCGTTTACAGTCATTTGCAGGCAGTTGCGTTCAGGGACTGTTTTTAGAACGCAATTATTTGCGTTCGAACGTGTGTTTCCCGGCGTTTCAAACGCGTCCGAACGCGTCTGAGCGCGTCCGAACGCGATGGCCCGCGTTTAGCATTTGCGTTTTTCCATTTTAAAGGGGAATAATTTTTTTGACCTCTAGGAACGGTTCTAAACGCAAACGCCCGCAAACGCTGCTAAACGCCCGCTAAACGCGGGTACAAACGCGACCGAACGGACGTTTCAAGCGTCCTAAAAATTTCAGCATTCAAAGGGACTTTTAACAACGTCCCGTGTACATGGAGCCTTAGGCTGGCCATACACTATACAATTTTCTTGTTCAACTTTCCTTTAGATTTACCAAAACCATATAATATAAGTTCAAACCTGAACACCTTCAATTTGTATGCAATCAGGCAGGCCCTTGCACTACATAGTTGAAGGTAAATCATAAGAAAATTGTATGGTGTATGGCCAGCCTTATAGAGAAGGAGGTCTAGTACTAGAATTATTGCTCTCGCTCTAACGATCACAGGAATATCTCACGTGTGGTTTGAACACTGTTTACATATGTGGGCGCAACTTCTCCTCGCATGCTCGGAGGGATGGGGTGCATTAACAATTTTTTTTTTACTTTTACACTGTTCCTTTTTTTAATTTATTATTTATTTTTTTGGCACTTGTATTCCTATTCCAAAGAATGTAAACATCCCTTATAATATAAATAAGCATGACTGGGCCTCTTTATTGCAGGATCTGGCGTGCTTCTAACTGTCAAGGGGTGGCTTTTGATGTAACCACAGAGACATACGATCCTACATAGCAGGATCGTATGATCTCTGCAGTTACACCAGGGAGAATGGCAGGCGGCTTTGTTTACATTAGCCGCCTGCCTTTCTCCCTCTCCAGCGGGAGATCGCGAGTGACCGGCGGACATCGGAGCCGCCGGTCACTCGCGCAGGGATGGCAGCGAACGAGCGGGAACAAGTGGGGGCGGGAGTGCGCCTCCGGCGGCGCGCGTTTCCCCCCTATTGGCTCGTGGGCGAGTGATGTACCGATACATCACTTTGCCCAGGGGAGGCTGACCGCCGCAGTATATGTACTTGCGGCGGTCGGCAAGTGGTTAAGGCAAGAAGGCGGAAAAGACGGTCAACGTTGCTCCAGTCCTCAAAGGGCATAGAGCCGAGTGGGGGCTATCTTGCTCTTACTCGGCTTCCTGCCCAGCCATGGAACAGATCAGCTGGTAAGCCCAGGGACAACTGGCAGGTGGCGGCAGGGAGGGGTGAGAGGCAACATTCCCACTGCCTCTAAAAGTGATCCTGTAGCGAATCGGATGCTAGGATCACTTTTAGCTTACAGAGAATCGCCCACAGTATAAAAATAATAGCTGCTTTCATAACAACAATATTTAACGTCAAAGTAATGACGTTCCTGAAGAAGCATGCCTTCACTTGGCAAGCCAAACGTACGTCTACATTTTCATACCCTGCTAGGGAGCTTTGGACTTTTGATCCTTCCTGCATTCCTCAATCCCTGCATTCCTTTATACATTGGGGGACAGCGGACTTTAACTGGGATTATTATTCCTTGGCATTGGTTGATGCACATCCAGGCTACTTCCCTCTATCAGAGTATCATTGAGCATTATAGGACATACTCATCACAGCTCATAGAGCTTCTCCGGTCACTGCTTCCCCGCACATGTGGTTTTATTCAATCAACTAACGAGATTCACTCGAGGGCTGAAAGTATAGCTTTGAACCACTGGAGTCTTGGGGATCAGGATCCGTTGGAGGGATCGGCTGCTGTTTATTTCAGCGGTAAGTGTGAGATACATCTACCTGCGGTGTATGACAGGAGGACTGGACATGGTAAGGAAGTTATACCTCCCTGCTCTACAATGCTTCATCGTTATGGGACATTCACCAAATTTTCTTTCTGCCACTCAGCCTACAGCTGCTGTCAGCAACTTCACTGCTCTGCATTATTGTGGATTCAAGTCTGACACCTTACACAGTGAATTTTTCATCCGTGCTAATGTCTCATGCTCTCTTCACCTGGCCTGGATGTCAGTATTTATAATTTGCTTTAATTTGCCACATTTCACCATGGATTGAACTTCTAGTCCTGCTACATGGCTTGAAACACCCCCCCCCCCCCCTCCATACCCTTGAATACGAGGATGCCAGTGTTCTGTCAGAATACCGCCATCTATCACATTCTGCAACCGGAAGTGACGTTCAGATGAGAACAACTTACTGCGCATGCGCCATGCATTCCAACATGGCCGCTATGCGTTCCAATAGGTTCCCTAATGTGATAGAACACGAAGCAGCGGCAGACATATTCTTACACCCATGCAAGTCTTGAATTTTACATTATTTTATCAATAAACTCACCTATATACTGAAATAGACTATTTCACCGCGACCAAGGGAAATAGTCTATTTCATTATATAATCAGTTTGTCGCTGAGCAGTGCGGAGTGTACCAAGATGGCCGTCGCCATCTTCTACCTGCAGGTTTCTTGCTATACTTACTAGAATACAATAATAATAGAAGTGTAATACTGTGATTTCAGTATAGAAGGTCAGTTTACTGCTAAAATAAATGTAAAATTCAAGACTCGCGTGGGTGTAAGATGTCCGCCTCGGCTTCATGTTCTGTCACATTAGGAAACCTATTGGAACGCATAGCAGCCATGTTGGAACGCATGGTGCATGCTCAGTAAGTTGTTCTAGTCCGTACCTCACTTCCGGTTGCAGAATCTGATAGCTAGTGCTATTCTGATAGAACTCTGGCCTCAAAATTGAACCCCCCACAGTGAAAATGTATCAGACCAGAGCCACAGCTCTCTTGTCCACAGGGTCCTTAAAGGACAGGGAATTCTCCACCAGTAAAAGTGTGTCCTTATTCAACCTGGAAACCTGAGAGTCCACCATTGGTGGAACCGTCAGCTTCTTCAAGAGAGACTCCTCAAAGGGAAATCTCCTAGCCAAACGCCTAGGTATTCCAACCATGCGTTTCGGGGATCCCCACTGACTAGTGACAATCTCCTCAAAATAGGCAGGAAAGGGAAACGTCTTAGTCACCTTGGATGATCTGGGGGGGCCAAACTGCACCAGCACCACCGATTCAGCATCAGTTGAGTTCTCCAACTTTAAAGTTTCCCGCACTGACACAATCGGTGCCTCCACCAGCGCCTTTTCATGCACGGCTGCAATGGAAGAGGATTCACCCTCACATCCTCAGGGTGCGTGTACACAAACCTAGTGGGTTGACTCGCGTCCGCAGTGGCCAAATCCACCTCAGATCTAAGGGAGGCGGAGGATTCAGGTGGAGGCGGGGGTGCTTCTTGCCAGGCTGCTTTTGCAGGGCTATATCAACCTTTGACACAAGTGACTGCAGGGCCGCCGCCAGGGCAGACTGTGACCCAGAGGGTCCCGCAGCTTCTGAGAGTTGGTTAAGTGGTGATACTCCAGGTGCTCCATGATTAAATCAGGTCACACTTTGTACAAAGAAAAATAGGTTTGTTTTTTTTTTGTTTTTTTTTTCAAAAAACCCCCTTCACACCGCTATCGCTGTGGTACTACAAGGATCAGCGCACCAGTGTCGCTGCTATAGCAGAGAAGGGGGCTGTATACCCACAGGGACACTCACCGCCATACACTCAGAACTGGATGCAAAGCGCCAAACTGCCTGCCACGCTGCGATCAGAAAGGAAGAGGAAACGCTGACACTGTCACTAGAGGCCCTCGCCGCATGTCACCCCTCCAGACTTCAAGAAAATGGCCGTTGCATAGACTATATTGGGAAACTCCAAAAACATGGCTGAATACAGCCATCCACAACAAAATAACGCGGCAACCAGGACCCCACTGGACCCCGAGGTACTTGTAGTCCACCGGAAGGGGGGGGGGCCCACCACACAGCCATTGCCACAGGCACACCAGAAAGGAGCCGCTGGCGGCGCGCTCCCACCGCCCTCCAGCCCATCACCAAAACGGGGACACCCCTCACCGAGAAATGCCCATGTACCCCAAGGGGGGACTAAGGGGGGTAGGTGAGGGCGACCATCACAGGGGAACCCCGCCAGTGAGGGGGTAGGTGTCATGAGGGAAGGAAGGGCACAGAAGGGATCTACCAACCCGAGGAAGTGCCCGCGTCCACCCCAGCATTCCCCAGACAAGAATGGGGGGGGGGGGGCACCAAGGGTCTAAGAAGATATAGAGTTGTGTCTAGGGATGCACTGATCCGATATTGGGATCGGATATCGGCGCCGATATGCCCATTTTAGATGAATCGGGGGATCGGTAACATTGACCGGTCCGGTTTTTGCTGAGCCATCCCTTACTAGGTGCAGTAGTAGTATGGGATGGGAGCCGCTACTTCCTGTATAGGTCCGGCTCACAGGCGGAGTGATATCAGATGCACTCTGCTTGTGAATGGAGGAGCCACACACTTGAAGCAGCGGCTTTGCTTTGTACTGCAGCCGCTTGCTTTGTGTGTAGCTCCGGATCAGTTTCGGTATCGGCGATTTCACAACACCAGATATCGGTATCGGGTCCAAAAAAGTCGGATCGGTGCATCCCTAGTTGTGTCCATCAGTGAACCTCAGAGAAAAAGATTTTATTTTTATTTTTTTGCGGAGGTGGGGGGGGGGGGGATTCCACTAGGATAAAGAGTATCATTGGAGTGAAGGTCCACTTTAAACAAATCTTTCTTAGTGATGGTTTTATGTGAAATGTTGCTGAACCGCATATGCCTTGGTATGTTGTCAGGGGACTGGTATTATTTAACTCGCATCAAAATGTTATTTAAATCAGACAGGTTTTAATATATTTCATATATACATGTAGGATTTTTATAGATCTGTTTACTTGGCTTTTGGCTTTTTATTATGTCTAGCACCCATTCAGACTCCCACAGGTTTAATTTTCCACAGCCTGCTTTTTTATTTGGAACAATGCGAAGTCATCAGTTCTATCGATCAGCTTCTTCCCATGGGCGAACATGTTCTCTACATCATTAAAATAACTCTAGTCAGGTGTTCAGCCTAATATAGCATAAGAATTTTTTTTTTTTTTGTGTCAGAAAAGATACTAGATCAGGAGGTGAATCAGTTATTGTAACGTTGTAATAGGAAAAAGACAAGCTTAGCATTAACCTCTTCATTTATTTTCTATAACTTTTCTGTTTAATACTGTATAAATGCAGGCAGGTCCTAGACAATGCTGGGAAAAGGTAATCTAGCACTCAAGGCGAAGATAACCAAACAGCGCCTACCCCCTCAAATGTATGAGCATTGTGTATCCACAAAAATTGCCCCCCCCCCTCCCAAAAAAAAAAAAGATTTTAAGCACTAATCTTCACACTCACTCCCTAAGCACAAAGTTCCTTATGCAATTAAAAATTCTCCCTAATCAGAAAATGTACCCTCTCCCCCCTCCCGGCTCAATTCGTTCCCCCAAATCTCCCCTCCTAGCAGAAATACTCAACCCATCAAATTTCCTCTCTGAGCATACATCCTCTCCCCCTATCCCAGCACAAATCCCCCCGAATTTCCTCGACTTGCACTAATCTTCCCCCCAATTTCCCCTCCTAGCACAAATCCACCCAATCACTGCTACTTGCATTAATCTCCCCCCCCCCCCCCAATCTCCCTTGCTAGCAACCCTTCAAAGCCCCTAATGCGCCCAGGGCAGGCGCCTTTCCTACCTACCCCTTGTCCCGACCCTGGCCTTAGATAACTGTGTACATAGCACCTTGACTTGTGCTGTGCTAATCAGCCATTTCTCATCCACCACAATGCTTGGAGACATCAGGATTGTTTACTGAAGGATATGGTGTTCACTTAGCAAAGCCAATTTTCAATTTGCAATGTGGATTTTCACTAAACCTAATTTGAAGTTGTGCTGACTTCAGTCATCTAATCATATGTGAGCAAAAATCTGTTTGGCTGTTCTTGGCAAAGTTTTTTTTTTTTTTGGGGGGATTTGTAAAGTAGAACTGTCTTTTCTTAAAATAACATACTCCATGCAGCGCAGCACTGATTCTCCTATTCTAGGCCCCCTAGTGCTCCTGGCTCCTTGCCCCCTTCTGTTTGTCCCCCATAGCAACCCACTTCAAGATCAGGCTAAGGAAAGTATAAGGGGGGCTGGGGGGTGGAGGAGATGAACACAAAAGCTTTTTTACCTTAATGCAGAGAATGCCTTTCCTGTTTTAGAGGTCGTCTCATTGTTGCCCATCTAGTGCACCTGTTAATTTCATTTACACCAAAGCTAGTTAATAACCCCCTCTGCTACTTAACTGACCAGATCAATATCCCAGGAGTATAATTAACTTGATGCTATACTCTGAATAAAAAGTGTTCCTTTTTAATTTTGTTTGAGCTGTGTGTGTGTGTGTGTGTGTGTATAGTTAGGTCCATAGATATTTGGGCACAGGGCACAATTTTAGTCTTTTTTTTTTATTTTTTTTTTTCAAGTATTTACCAAAACATTTTCAAGCTATAGTTATTTAATTAATTTGGGCTTAAAGTGCACACTCTCAGGTTTAATTTTAAAATATGTGCATCCATATCAGAGAAAGGGTTTAGGAATTACAGCTCTCAAGAATAGCCATCCCTCCTTTTTCAAGGCACCAAAAGTACCGTATTTATCGGCGTATAACACGCGCCCCAATATTTGGAGAGAAATTTCAGGAAAAAAGCTTAAATTTAAAATAAACAGCTTTGAACTCAGAACATTTTTTTTTTTTTTAAATCAAATGATATCTCACCAGGCCCATGAATGCAGCCTCATCAGCAGTGTCCAACAATGCATCCTCATCTGCAGTGTCCAACAATGCATCCTCATCAGCAGTGTCCAACAATGCATCCTCATCAGCAGTGTCCATAAATGCAGCCCACCGGCAGTGTCCATAAATGCAGCCCACCGGCAGTGTCCATATATGCAGCCCACCGGCAGTGTCCATATATGCAGCCTCGCAAGCGCAATGTCCATATATGCAGCCTCGCAAGCGCCATTGGAACTGACCAAATTTGTTTTAAAAAAGGGCGGGAAGCAGCGCAGAGAGCAGAAGGGGTGGGCCGGGCCAAGGAGAAGGAAGGACGAGCTGTCATAAGAGCAGAAGGGGGCGGGCCGGGCCGAGGAGAAGGAAGGACTTCCGATGACTGCGCTCGCTCGTTCTCCCTTCTCCTCGGCCCGTCCCGCCCCCTTCTGCTCTCGGCAATGCTTCCTGCCCGTTTTTTTTTTTATATCGGCGTATAACACGCACTGCTGCTTTTTCCTCCATTTTTAGGAGGAAAAAGTGTGTGTTATACGCCGATAAATACGGTAATTTGACAATTGAATCAAAAGCTGTTTCATGGCCAGATTTGGGCTACTCTTTCGTTATTTCTTCCTCCGTTAAACAGGTAAAAGGTTTTGAGTTGATTCTAAGTGCGGTATTTGAATTTGGAATCTATTGCTGTGAACCTTCAACATGCGTTCAAAAGAGTTGTCAATGCAAGTGAAACAGGCCATTGTAAGGCTTCAAAAACAAAACCAAGAGATAGCAGTACATTCTGAGGAAAGAAGAATGCGCTGGTGAGCTCCGCAACAAACAAAAAAAGCCTGGATGTCCACAGAAGACAACAGTGGTGGATGATCCCAGGATCCTCCCTAAGGTAAAGAAAAACCCATTTACAACATCCAGACAAGTGACGGACACTCTCCAGGAGGTGGGCGTATCGTTGCCAAAGTCTACAATTAAGAGAAGACTTCACGAGAGGAAATACAGAGGGTTCACCACGAGGTGCAAACCATTTATAAGCCTGAAGAATAGAAAAGCTAGATTAGACTTTGCCAAAAACAACTAAAAAGCCAGACCAGTTCTGGAAAAGCATTCTTTAGACAGATGAAACTAAGATTATTCTGTACCAGAATGACGGGAAGAAAAAAGTGTGCAGAAGGCTTGGAACAGCTCATGATCCAAAGCACACAACGTAATCTGTAAAACATGGTGGAGGCAGTGTGATGGCATGGGCATGCATGGCTTCCAGTGGCAATGGGTCATTGGTGTTTATTGATGATGTGACCGTGGACAGAAGCAGCCGGATGAATTCTGCAGCGTTTAGAGATATACTGTCAGCCCAGATTCAGCCAAATGCAGCAAAGTTGATTGGACGGCGCTTCACAATTCTGATAGACAATGATCCAAAATAAACTGCAAAAGCAACCCAGGATCTTTTTGAAGGAAAAGAAGTGGAATATTCTGCAATGGCCGTTTCTCTGATCTCAACCCAATTAGGCATGCATTTGACTTCCTGAAGGCAAAACTAAAGGCAGAAAGACCTACAAATGAAGAACAACCGAAGACAGCAGCAGTTGGAGCCTGGCAAAGCATGATCCATAGAATACCATGGATAGGCGTTTTTAAGCTGCAAAAAAAAAAACACCTGACGCTCCTAACAGCAGCTGCAAAAACGTCCTGTGTGCACGGGGCCTAAAAATGAACATTTTATTGAGGATTATATTTATTTGTCCAATTACATTTTAACCCTTGAAAATGGGGGGACTGTGTACAAAAATGGTTGCAGTTCCTAAAATTTGTACTTTGATATTTTTATGTTCAAGAGGTTGTAAACCCCAATTTTTTTTTTTTCAACCTGCAAGAGAAACACATAATGAGCTAGTATGCATTGCATACTAGCTCATTATGAAATACTTGCCTTAGAACGAGCCCCCGCCGTGTAGCCCGCTTACCTGTATTACGAGCGACATGTTCAGTCGCCCGTCTTCCGGGATTGCGGCATCCGGCCATCTGATTGGCCGGAGCCGCGGTGACGTCACGGGGCTCTGAAGGAACGGCACCAGCGGCCGTTCCTTCAGAGCGCATGCGCCGGTGACGTCACTGGCTGCATGTAAGGTAAATATCTCCTAAACGGTACATGTTTAGGAGATATTTACAGTACCTATAGGTAAGACTTATCATAGGCTTACCTATAGGTACAACTTGCAGAGGAGGGTTTACTTCCTCTTTCAACCCCTTGAATTAAAGCTGAAAGTTTGCACTTCAAATTCATTTAAATTGTTTTAAATTTTTTTCTGGTGGCTTACAGAGCCGAAAGTATGAAAATTGTGCCTGTGTCCAAATATATATGGACCTAACTGTGTGTATGTGTGTGTGTGTATATATAAACACAAGTGATTTGCCTTATATTTCTATTTTAAGCCAAATGGATTGTTTTACAAGGTACGAGGTGCTTGACATAATTCTTTAACAACATCATATGAGAGAGAGAGAGTTTAGAACAGCCAAAGGAGAACTTTAGGTATTTAGAAAACTGACATCATGTTGTGGTTTTTTTTTTTTTCATAGGTTTTACAGAACAATGTGAAATATCAAGTAGTCCCTAGAAAGTTAACCATAGGGAAACGGCTGGCACAATGTCTTCATCCAGCGTTGCCAGGTGGAGTTCACAGGAAAGCGCTGGAAACTTACGAAATCATTTTCAAAATTATTGGACCAAAGCGCCTCGCCAAAGATCTCTTTCTGTACAGGTAAGTAAAAGAGCTAAACCTGTGTTCTTTAATTTATTGTTATAAAACAAGTATATGGTCTAAGTACCTTTTTGGAGTATGTTAATCATTATTCTTCTAGGCATTGTCCTTAATTCTCTCTTATTTTATTGTATTTTTTAGCGCTGGCCTTTTCCCTCTGCTTACAAATGCTGCAATGTCTGTGAAACCAGTATTACTTAGTTTGTATGAGATGTTCTATCTACCTCTGGGCAAGACCTTAAAGCCAGGCCTACAAGGACTGCTCACTGGTATTCTACCTGGCTTGGAAGAGGGCTCTGAATACTATGACAGGTAGGGGATTACAGAAAGTCAACTAACTTTTTTGTTTGTTATAATGGGTTTAAAATTATACTAAACGCACACTTTTTAATTTACATTGTCCCTTCTATTTCTGTAAGGGTCCTTTCACACGGGCTTTCTGCCCGGTGGACTCCGTTTTGGTCAGCTGGAGGTGAAGCCTCCATTAATCTACATGTAATATCCCACCCCCATTGTGTTTAGCTGGTTAGTGGGCATAGAGGAGGAGGGAGGGAGTGGGCTGTCATTTACCCCTGTGCATACGCCCACATGTGTGACTCTATTGTTACATGAGCTGCTTAGATGTGATAGGAAGGAAATGCTCAACATAGATACTCACTGAAAACTAAGCATGTGCAGAGTTGCCAACACAGCTGCAAAATTCCTAGCTGAATGTTGGACCTGGACAGACGGTGGAGATAGAGAGCATCAGGATCAACCAGGTTTTTTTGCAGAATACAGAAAACGAATCTCATAGTGACTGAGTGAGTATGAACAGAATGTAATACGCCATAAGGGTAAATGCAAACCTAGGGGTGCACTGCTTCTGGCAGTCAGTAAAGTTGAGGAAATGTAGCGAACAGGCAATAATAATTTCTCTTTCGTTTTATTGATGGACACAGCGTTCCTATTCAGAACAATAGGGTTATATTTCCCCCTACAGGGGTAGGACACTAGGCAGAAAAACAAACTTGGATACGCCTATGAGCTGTCCTAGCCTATACACTTCCCCCTCCCTGCTATAGGCATTCATTTTTTTCCCCTGCCTAGTCAGAAGAAAGGACCTAGCTCCCTACTGGATTCTCTGGTTCTGTCAAATTTGTTCTCTTGTTTTTTTTCTTCCTGGTTTTTCCTGTGGAGATCTACAATCAACAGCCGGGCTGGATATTTAGATCCAGTGGTCCTCCCAGTCTGACCATCGAGCGCATGCATATCGTCGGCTACGCGATCGGACCTGTAGGTTCCCCCCACCCCCCTCGGGCCCCCCTGCACTTGGAACTGCTGGGATGTTTTTTTTGCCTTTGTCACCCCCCCCCCCGCTTCAGGGGTAGTTCTCTGTGCCGATAAGGGTGGTTCACAAGGGGGGGCCCTGTACCTGATGGGGCCCGCTGAGCTGGTCGCCGGTGGTAGTTCCCTGCGTGGGTTGGGGGTTAGCTCTCCTTACCACCTTTTTCGCAGCAGCTTGATGGGCCTCTGCTCCTGGGATGGGTGTCAATTTGTACCGGGAAGCCTTGTGGTGGGCAGCGGGCAGTCTCTTGTGGTCCGGTCTCCGGACAGGCAGCCATGTTCTTGGAGCCCTGGTTCTCCTTCGGGCGGCCATTTTTTTTTGTGGTCCAGCGGCCATTTTGTGTTGGTCCGGCATGCTCTAAAGTGGTAGCCATACTATTGGAGCTGTGCAGTGGTGGATGTTGCTTTCTTGGCCTCTTTCCTTTCCCCCTGTGTGGATTCCCGGGTTTCCTTCTTTTTGGACGCTGGATGTGGGTCTCTGGCCTTCTGGTGACCAACTCTCCTCCTGGGTAGTAGTGAGTCTGGTTGGAGGGTCCCTCTCTTTGCTATAGCAGCATGGTGTGCACGCTCTGTATCTCTGCTGTAGTGCGGGGTGTGCAGGCTCTGGGTAGGTGGGTCCCCTGACAATGTCAAATGCTTTTTGCTGGTGGGTTCTTACTCTATTCTTATGGAGGCTCAGGAGCACGTTTCCTCCACCTGATCCCCTCTCTGAGGCGGCAGGTCGCTCGGGGGTCCAGATTCCCATTGACGCACTGACAGCGGTCCTGGAGTGCTTTTGTTTCCTGGGAGGAGGTGGACTTTGGGTGGAAGGCTAGCAGGAAGCGTCCACATTCTGCTTCCTCTTGTCAGATCCTGAATCTGGCTCTGTCGCCGTGGACATGGCCCAATCCTGTGGGACTTAATGCCACGCTCCCTGATCCTTTGGACGGTGAGGATGACTCCTCCATGGCCACAGCAGCGCACAAAATTCGCTGGCGGATGCACTGGTTACCCCAGTGTGTGAGACCTTGGAGATGGAGGATGTGAATGAAGCAGCTACGGCGTGGCCATTCCCTTTTGGCACTCACAAATGGCCTTGTATGGCCAAAGTGTTTCCTTATCCATCCTATTTTGAGAAATTTGTCTACAAAGAATGGTAGTGCCCAAAGCGCCCCTTTCTGGTCCTTAAATGCTTTGTGGTGCATTATCCTTTTGAGGAATCCCTTCTGAAAAAAATGGAACGTTCCACCGGTAGTGGACCTTCCTGTTTCCTGATTGAACAACGCAACCATGATCCCGGTGGAGAAATCCCCAGCTTTTAAAGACCCGGCTTACAAAAAAGCGGTCCTGGCTACTTCCCTGGTATCTCAGTCTCCTTAACTGAATGGGCAAAACTTTTGTGCCACAGTCTGTATAGTTAGCAGGTTCCCCCTCCTTACATTGAGCTAGCAGATTAGTTAGTCCAGGGACTGCAATTTGTGTGTGATACTTCCCTGGATGCGGCCCCTTTTCTTTCCAAGCTCTCCATTTCGGTGTTGGTGCTTCGGCGGGTTTTGTGACTTAAGTGGTCTGCGGATCAAACCTCCAAGAAGGCTCTCACTAATTTGCCTTTTCAAGGCGATCACTTGTTTGAGGCTACCCTGGATGACATCATTAAAAGTCTCACAGGGGGGAAAAGTACCTGCCTTCCACGGTCTGCGAAAGGCAAGGAGCCTCCTCATAGACGCGGTCCTTCTTTCTCGGCACACAAAAAACTTTCATCCCACAGGGGCCACTCCAAACCCCCAGACCAGGCCTTCTTGGCATTTAGGCTTGCCTGCACCCTTGTCTGGTGTAAGGGGACATCTTCTTTCAGCGACCCCTGGCTGCAAATTCTTTGTCATACCTTCATTGAAGGGGTTTGACACATGGCTCCCCTAGTGTGGTCTCATTTGCCGCTGTGGGATCTTAGTGCTCTTTTTTCTCCAAAAGCTTCCCTTTTGGGTATATTTAGGAGATTCCTCTGCTTATGTTGTCACAGAACATGGCTTTTTTGGCTGCTATGACCTCTGCTCACAGGGTGTTGGTCCTGGCAGCCTTATCTTGTTGTACTCCCTATTTGGTGGTCCACAAAGATAAGGTGGTTCTTCGTCCATGTCGTTCCTACCAAAAGTTGACTCTGACTTCCATTTGAATGAGGACATTGTGTTGCCTTCCTTGTGCCCCAGACCTTCTCATCCCAAGGAATTTGCTTTGATGTGATTCTGGAAATATGGGTGTATCTGGCAGCTACCGAGTCCTTTCGGAGGCCCGACTTCCTTTTTGTGATTACGGACGGACCAAGGAAGGGGCTGTCTGCTTCTTCTACCATCTCTAAGTGGATCAGACAGACAGTGGTTCAGGCCTATTCTATTAAGGGTCGGGTTCCTCCTTTCCCTGCGACGGCACACTCTACTCGGGGGCTTGGTGCTTCTTGGGCTTTCTGTCATCAGGCGTCAGTGGTGCAAGTTTGCAAGGCAGCCACCTGGTCGTCGGTGCAGACTTTCACTAACTTTTATAAAGTGGATGTTTTGGCATCTGTGGATGCTTTCTTTGGCCGCAAGATTTTGCAGGCTGCTGTTTAAGAGGGTCTGCTACCTCTTGGGGGGATGTTTTTTTTTTTAGGTGGGGCTCCTGTTGTTCTTGTTGAGCTCCTGATGATACCCTGTCTGGCTTGTTTTGTTTGGCCTTGGGTTTTGTTTGTCCCACCCCTCATTTTCCTCTGGCACTGCTTGGGGACGTCCCTATTGTTCTGTATTGGAGTGCTGTGTTCGTCAATGAACCAAAGAGAAAATAGGATTTTTGTTTCTTACCGTAAAATCTATTTCTCTGAGTTCACAGCACCCACTCCTTTATGAATGTTTTGATACTTCTTATACTGCTTGTTACTAAAGTGAATGCCTATAGCAGAGAGGGGGAAGTGTACCCGCTAGGACTGTCTATAGGCGTAGCCAAGTTTGTTTTTCTGCCTAGTGTCCTACTCCTGTAGGTGGCAATATAACTCTATGGTTCCGAATTAGAGCTCTGTGTCCGTCAGTGAACTCAAAGAAATGGATTTTACGGTAAATAACAAAAATCCTATTATCCCAAGCAATTTAAATACATAAAAACAAGATGGGAGTAAATAAAGGAAAAGATTACTCTTTCTCCTTTGCTTATTTATCTATGTGTATATGTCATTTTTAGTTTTTTTGGTAACCTGCATGTTCCTCTTTCAGAACCAACACCCTTTTGGAGAAAGTGGCCTCAGCTGTGGAACAGTCTGCTTTCTACAGTGCCCTGTGGGGCAGTCTCCTCACCAGCCCTGCTGTGCGCCTTCCTGGCATCACCTATGTTTTATCACACCTAAATCGGAAACTGTCAATGGAAGACCAACTGTACATCATAGGAAGCGACATTGAATTAATGGTACTGTTGTATTCTATTGCCTTTTTTGCAAAATAAAAATAAATAAATAAAAAGGGGGGGATGGTTCACTCTCCTGCTCATGTGACAGTGCTTGGCCCAACAATTGGCTTTTAGACTTAAGCAAGGTCACATGCTTCTCCATCCCTGAAAGTGTCAGGTATAGTGTACGGCTTCGGAGAAGAATGGAGTGGCAGGGGAGCACTGGTAAGGTTAGTATAATGGGGTCAGGGTGAGGAGGTGAGGACTCTTGGCATAGATATTGTCAGGTAATGCTGCATGACCACGTTGACAGTGTCTCCTGTACCTCACTTAACACCCACATACTTTTATTGTCTTGTGTTAGAAAAATGACTATAACAATGGATATGACAAATAAACAATAGATCTCTTAAAGTACACCTGTTACAAAATAATTATGTTGGCTGTCATTGCTAACCTTGCCTTAAGAGATTGCTAGTTCCCTAGCTGTCATGCTAATCTCATTGATCCAGTTCCTTTTGTGTTACTGACCCAGATTAAAAAAAGAAAAGAGGAATTTTGACACCTTTTCAACTTGTTTATTCTTGGGCTGTAATTCAGAGAAGTATTGAATGTAGAAAAAACCAGGCAACTCACATTTTCAGAAGAAGACAGGCAAAGTCATTTAGCAAAGTGGTTGAATTTTTGGAGTTCAGCTTCAATGTAGAGCTAATCTCAAAAATTAATATTTGTCACGTTCTAAAGAAAATCAGAAAAGTTATCTTGCCTAAGCAGTTCCCTGACAAAATTCAGCTTTTTTTTTTTTTTTTTTAATGGAATTCCTTTTAAAAAACAGCAATGTGCTTCCTAACCATGGTCCTCTCCACACTGAGTAGCAGAGTAGGTGCAGAATGAGGCATGCTAGATCAGTAATGAGGAAAAGCTTAGCTGCAGGGAGATAATGGACAACACTGGTGACTAAACCTTTGCCCACTGCCCACCCTGAGGCAATATTTTAAAGTAACCATAATTTTGCTTTGTATTTTTGAATTGCGCTTCCGAACAGAGTTTTTACGGCTTGTGGTATTATTGTGGAAGGTTTTTAATTAATTCTTTATTTATAGAAAGTTTTCACAATTGCAATAAGCAGAAAAACCTTGAAATTCACAAGATCCATAGACCTTACCATCCACGTACAAATTCAGAAAGGGTACCATCAGGATACCACCATACACCATAAGTCTAGATCTAGAATATTCAACATGAGTACAACATAACCCCATTTTCTGCCAAAAGCATAGCCCAACAGACTTCAAGAGAATAGATAGTTTGTTATTCAATAGCCCATCATGAAATCCAATGCAAGGTGATAGGATAAACGGGATTTACGATAAGAGAAATGTATGCTTAGAAAAGAAGAAAAAAGAGAGATAAGAAGGGGGGGGGGGGTGAAGGGAGGAAAAAGGGTCAGGAGGGGAAAGGAGAGGGTGGGGAGAAGGAAGGGGGCAGGTGAGGCATCACCACCAGCGAGGGAGGATCAAAAGTACACCTATCGCCTAAAGAAATTACTCCAGGCAAACAAATGGGGTTTAAGAACATTGAGGGTCGACAATGTATGGAGAGTGTTGTAGTGCAGGAGATTATCCCACCAGATTCTTTTTGCATTTATCAGTACAGGAAAATTCAAGCCAATGGAACTGCGTAAACCTTTCAGTTGTATTTTTAAGCGCTCTAGTTAGATCTTCCATTTCCCTGATGTCCTCCACGTTAATGATCCATTGCCATAGAGTAGGCAGGTGCACGCCAGGGCAGCATTAACTAGGTGCCTCACCACAGATTTTGGGGAAGGTTTTCATTACTTCAGGAAATTTCTTCAATGGAGACACATACAACAATATCAGCCCTTTTTAGATCATTGGAAAGGTTCGGAAACTTTTAATTTAATATGTGCCCCTATTAGTCCTGTGTCAAATGTTCTAATCTTTTTTCCCTTTTAAGAAAAAAAAAAAAAAATGTTGGTTGGAGGGACACTTTAAAGGGTAACTCCGCTTTCGTGTGGAAAAAAAATAGCAAATGAAGAAAAAATGATAAAGCCTATACAATTTCAACACGTTATATTGTAATTAAATGTTATTAAAATTACCTATTTTTTTTTTTTTCAATCCACAGCTATGTATTTTTCTGTAAAATGCAATGCAATATGGCTACCTGGAGGTGTTCTGTACAAAGAATGTGTACAGAATGGCCCCCAGAAACAACATTTCCTGCTTGTGTGATTGGCTTACTGATTTTCCCAGAAGTATACTCTAAGATACAAGTCAGATTTCAGACATCCCCTGCAACAAAAATGTAATTTTTGGTGAGATGCTCCCAAAGGGGATCACATCTAAAGGGATGCAGACCCAGTAGCTTTGCTCATTAGAGCTCTGCACGTGCACAGCTGATTGATAATTATGACACCACTCCCATTGGACTCCCTTTCCCACATGGACAGACAAACACACAGGGATTTCTTCAGAATAACAAAAGGTAGGAATGTGCAACAAAGTTTGTTAAAATACTTGTAATGTACATTGATCACCCAGGGGGGAATGTTTTTTTCTCAACAAAAGTGGAGTTACGCTTTAAAGCGGAGTTCCACCGCTTTAGGTGGTCCTAACCCCCTGACATGCCACATTTGGCATGTCATTTTTTTGGGGGCGGGGGAGTGGGTACCTAGTTTTGACAGGTACCCGCTCCCACTTCCGCTCGGAGCGCCGCGGCGCCCTGAGCGGAAGTTCTCCTCTCCCCCTCCCTCCCTGCAATCTTCTGGGACATGTCAAAGGTCCCAGAAGATTGCCGGCCAATCACGGCGCGTAGCGCAACTCGCGCATGCGCAGTGCGTACCCGGCTATGAAGCCGCAAACTGTCACAGCCGGGTGCCCACAGCAGTGATGCCGGCGCCAAGGGAGAGGATCGAGGCTTAGGGCGGCCGCATCGCTGGACCGTTGGACAGGTGAGTGAAATGGCTGGAACTCGGCTTTATTAACTGAAGGATTGAACAATGTATCGCAACACAGAAACCCATCTTCCGGTGTGGTGTGGTAATAAATACATCTTACCATGACTAATGCATAATTATTCACACACCATTCTGTTCCTGTGTATGGCCTCCTTCTTGAACAAAGGTTCCACATGATTAAACAAATATTTCAGTGCACAATCCTGTATAAGTATCTTTGGTATAATATCTGCCTTCTATTTTTATATATATATATATTTTTAATTTTGCCTTTACTGTTTAAGGTGGAAGCTGTGAGTACATCTGTGCAGGACTCCAGTGTGCTGGTTCAGAGGAGCACTTTAGATCTCATCCTGTTTTGCTTCCCCTTCCATATGAGTCAGGTACTGGTGACAAAGTCATTTTTATATCTGTTGTCAATGTTTGACTCTAAACCACTTTTGTAAGAAATATTGGGTAAAATGTAAATAACCTAATTCATGAGCAGAGCAGAAGTGAAACTACTTCCATTGTTCTTGTCATGGTCCTTATTTTATGTGGGAGTTAATATCTGATTAGTTGGACAGAAACTTCAGCTTTGCTTTGACTTTCAAAAATAATGCCATATGGTATGGTGCATTCATTTTGTAGCTTGGCATCCACGTGAAAACCTTATGCAGTTTATTTCTATTTTCTTGTAACTTCCTTTCAGGGATTAACATATTGAAGCACCATTCAGGAGCCACTCAGTTCATTTCTGGAGCCATTTTAGGGATTCATGGATCAAATATATCAGCTGACAGAATTCTATAACATTCCAGATGGTTTGGCACTCACTTTGGCTAGATGCATTCTTGAATTTTTCCAGTCTCACATTTTATCTTACTGGTCCATGTGGGCCTCATAAAGGAAGAGGGGAGGGGGTACCAAGCAAGATGTCCTCTTGTATGATTACAAACTATAAGGCTACATGTACACGGGACGTTTTAAAAATTCCTTTGATCGCTGGAATTTTACAGCTATGTAAAGGAAGTTTAAAACGTCCGTTGTGTCACGTTTGCAGCCGCGTTTAACGGCATTTAGCGGGCGTTTGCGCTCAGTTCCGTTTTTAGAGGTCAAAAAATCATTCCCCTTTTAAAATGAAAAAATACAAGCGCTAAACGCAGGTGATCGCGTTCGGTCGCGTTTTGCATTTGAAACGCCGGTAAACACACGTTCTGAACATCCTGAACGCAAATAATTGCTTTCCAAAAAACGACACTGAACTCAACTGCCTCTAAATGACTGTAGACGAGACCCAGTGTACATGGACAGATAAGATAACATAGAGGAGGGTTCAGGGGCTTCTGGAAAAAAAATGCCCAACTGCTCCTAAACGTCCGTTTACAAGTAGCAGTGTACATGAGGCCTAAGGCTCCCTTCACATCTAGGTGTCCCGGATCGCTGGTGGAAGCGCTTGCGTTTCTGCCCGCAATACCGAATCAATGCTAATCATGGAACATGCTTGTGATCCCCGTTACTTCCAATGGCACCGGGATTTTGCCGTGATTGTCACCTGATGAAGCACGGTAAAATCAGGCAAACAGAATAGCGGGAAGTCTGTAGTTCAAAAGAAGTTCTGTAGCTTCTTTTGGGGCAACAGGCGCTCCGCGATTCTGTTTGCGTGTTTTTACTGCGATTCGTTGGGAGAAAATCGCAGAAAAATTGTGCCATTGGAAGTGATGGTGATCGCAAGCATGTCCCACAATTTGCGTAGATTCGGGATTACGTTGTTCATTCCGCCCACGATCCGGTACACCTAGATGTGAACAGCACCTAAATATTTTCATGGGGTATGCTAACACATTCCTGGCATTTTAGCAATAAAACAATCAGGCTGGGAATCTGCCCATTTGGTAGGTAAATAGGCTCTAACTTCTCTCTTCATTTACCCAATATGCCTAAAGCAGCTTCAGCAAAAACCTACCAGGGGCAAAGCATGTTGTAAGCCCTATGTGAGGTGCTTCTCATTTGCGTCTTTCCAGAAAATTCAGATTCTCATCCTATACAATCCTATAGTGAGAACTCATTTCTGCTGCTCACACTTAAGGCCTTGTTCTTTCATACAGTACACTTCTATCATGACCATACGTGTTCTCTAAGTTGTTCCCTGGTTACAAAAAGCTATTTCAGTCCCTTTTGAGTTTCTCTCTGTGTTACATGTCTGGAAAGCTTTGCTGTTATTATTCTGTGTGCTTCCAATCAGCATTTCTATGTTATAAATCTGTTGTGTTGGAAATCTCTCTGATCTTATTAACGAACCCCCGTCTGCCATATGTCACTTTGTAGACATTTTCCCCATAGAACAAACTATACATGTTTCTTTAAAGCCCACAGTTTTTTTTTTTTTTTTTTTTTTGTTAATTGTGTAAAGCACTCTAGCTAGGGCCAGATTTAGACCTGGGGGGGGGGGGGGGGGGCCCTCCTACACCGATTCGGTTTATGTTGCTCATTTTCAAAATGCATGACACAGCGTCATTCTGAGGTCATGCGTGCACACACACATGCGCAGTCGAGTTCAGCCGAAATGTGTTTTTAAAAATAATACCATATACCAGTCTCTGGACTAGTCTTTAAACTTTTACAGATGTTGGCCTGCAAAATATTACTTCCCAAGATACACTTTAATAAAAGAGAGTAATTTTTATTATTATACATTTTATATTTTATTTTTTATTATAATATATCATTTTTTTTTAACTGTTTTATATTATTTTTGTATAGAGGAGGGGCCCCTTCTGTCAGAGGGGCCCATGGCAGTTGTCCCTTTTGCCCCCTTATAAATCCAGCACTGACGACTACAGCAGTATATACTGTATATTATCAGTCTTTTTTCCGCATGCTAGTCTCATATAGAAAACCAATAGGTTACTAAAGATGTGAAAATTCTCATACGACAGAATACAACTTCGGAATTTATGTAATGTATTGTATTGTTATATGTCGTTTCCGTGCATGTGTGGTCTTGGTCAAACAATTTTTTTCGTACAAATACTATAATATATATTACACAAAAATCGTTAATTCTGGTATTGTATGAGAAAATGTTTGTGCGTGTCCCTTTTGGATAGTTTCGCATGAACTGTCATGATCCGCTCTCAAAAGCTATCTACTAATGATCAGATTATTGGACAATTGCTTTGAAAGCGGTATTTTCCGTCCGATTTTCTCATCGTGTGTACTAGGCATAAAGGGTGTCCTGAGAAAACACACATTACCAGTCCCTGCGCAGATCCTGGAGATTGATTCTCAAGCTGTTACACTAGGGTGGTGTGCGCTCTGTTCCTTCATTTTTTGTATAAAAGGTGTCCTACAGATGCCAGTTAAATACTTATTTAACCGATTATGCACTGCCCCATGCAGATATACTGCCGCAGGGCGGCTGTCCTGCGCGAAATCACATACCTGATTTCATACACTGGGTCTGGGGCACACGACCCACTGGCGACCCGCTCCCGCTGTGATTGGACACTGCGGGAGCTAATTGGGGGCACGTCAATTGTTAGGAGATCGAGAACAGCGGTCTGCCTATGTAAACAAGGCAGACTGCCATTCTGTGAGGGGAAGATGGAGATCGTGTGTTCCAGCTAAGCAGAAACACAAATTTCTGTCTTCCCCCAGTCAAAGCACCCTGCATTTTTTTTTTAGCACTGATCACTGTGTTGGTGTCAGTGTCAGATTTGTCTGCCGCAATGTTGCACTCCCGCTAAAATTCGCTGATCGCCACCATTACTAGTAAAAAAGAAATAGAAATTCTAAAAATATATCCCAAAGTTTGTAGACACTATAACTTTTGTGCAAACCAATCAATATACACTTCATAGGATTTTTCTTGGAACAAAAATATGTAGCAGAATACATATTGCCCTAAATTTTATAAAGGTATTTGGTTTTTTTTACATTTTTTGATTGGCTATGTTTTATAACATAAAGTAAAAAATATTGTTTTTTTCAAAATTGTTGGTCTTTTTTTGATTGATTGTTTTTTCTAGCACAAAAAATAAACACCGCAGAAGTTATCAAATACCACCAAACAAAAGTTCTATTTGTAGGGAAAAAAAAGAGCATCCATTTTATTTGGATACAGCGTCAAACGACCACGCAAATTCTCAGTTAAAGTAGCGCACTGCCGTATCGCAAAAAATGGCCTGGTTCTGAAGGGGGGTGAACCTTCTGGGGCTGATGTGGTTTAAGTGTAAATCCTAACATAAAATCTCATAGAAGCTTTAACATGTCATTGTAGCCTTAAAAGGTTGTTTTCCATATTTTCAAATTTGCAGATATCCTATTAGTCATAACAGTTTAATAATATCTAGTGATCCAGCCATAAGGGTCCTTGTTCAGAGACTTCACCATTCTAAGGTGTTAACAGATGTCTCTGTCCTCTGTTCTGCTTTGTCGCCCTTTCACATGCTCTCCTAATAGAGACTACAAGTGAGTGTGCCAACACACATTGCACAGGCATGGTCCACTCTTATCCTTGCCAGGAAACCTATCCTGAGAAATGACAGATGTACATTGTACATCACTTGCTGCAGACAGGAAATGGCTACAAAGAGTTGCATGAGATCAGCAGCACTGAGATATGGATGAAAAAAGGTAAAAAGAGTACTGTTGGATATATATGAGCTTGGGTGTCCTCCAAACTCCTGTTTTCTTTATTGGTATGGGTTATAGATGAATTTGAAGGATGCTCAAGCTCATCTCTTCTGCTGGATACCACTTCCTTTCTGTCCCATTTTCTTCATTATTCCTACCTATCCATCAGGAAACATCACTCCCTGCCAACAACTACACTCCCTTCCAACAACTACACTCCCTTCCAACAACTACCCTCCCTGCCAACAACTACCCTCCCTGCCAACAACTACCCTAATTTTCCTATACTTACATTTTAGATTATATTGTAGCATACCAAATTTATAACTATTTTGTAGACATTTTTCTAACTGGGGCACGGAGACCAGGGAGAACAGATTTTTTTTTTTTTTTTTTTTTTTTACCCCCTTTTACTTTTTTGCCTTATTTAAATCATTTACTGTCTTTTTAGTTTAATAAATGTACATTCTTTTAAAATTGCTGCTAAATATTTTGGTATATCAGGGATTTATTCATGCAGATTCTTAAAGTAAATATCCATTTTAAGACAATAAGTAGGAAAACAAAGTTTTAGACCTAGTACTGGTTGATGATTTATGACACTAACGTCTTAAGAAGATTCACTACTGTTCCTAGTTTTCTCCATTTGTGGATAATGGCTCTCACTGGGGTTCACTGGAGTCCCAAAGCCTTCGAAATTACTATGCAACACTTTTCAAACTGATACGTCAATTACTTTGTCATCTGTTCTTGAATTTCTTTAGATCGCAGCATCATGTGTTGCTTTTTTAAGGGTGCTTCACTTTGTCAGATAGCTTCTAGTTAAGTGATTTCTTGATTCAACAGGTCTGGCTGTAATCAGGCCTGGGAGTGACAAGTGAAATTTAACTCTGCTTTCCAATAAATGTGGTTATTCACAGTTTATTCATATTTTAGCAAGGGGGAAGTTTGGACTGTTTTTTTTTTTTTTTTACTAAATGAAATCATCATGTAAAAACTGCATTTTGTATTTACTTAGGTTATCTGTATCTAATATTATATATGGTTTGATGACCTGAATCATATAGGTGTGAGAAATACGCAAAAAAAAAAAAAATCAAAAATCGGGAAGGGGCAATTACATTTTCATAGCACTTTATGATCTTAAAGTATTTTAGTGATTTGGGTTTTTTGTTTTGGTTACCTAGGCAACCCGTCCTGATATGATTCGGATCCTGTCAGCAGCACTGCGTGTGGTCTTGCGCAGAGATATGTCGTTAAATCGGCGGCTTTATGCATGGCTCCTGGGTAAGCTTGCAAAGTGCTGTGTTTAGCATAGTTTTTGGTGTAAATTCCATCATATTTTAAAATGCCTTATAGACAAATAACTGGTAACAATAATTAATATGCCATGTGTTTTTGTTTTTATATACTTTTTCACATTTTGCCAGGAAGATGCCGTAATTTCTTGGATCTTCTGTTACAAGATTATTTTTGTTAAAACAAATAAGTTCCTTATTTCAGAATTTGCAGATCAAGCTACTCAAGATGGCTTATTGATAATAGGAGGCCCAATCTGCAGCTGCTTTGAAAATCTACAGTGACAGACAACTTTGACAAATATGGATGGTGTAGGAAGCATCTGAATAATGTGGGGGGTATAATCATAAAGGCTGTTTGAGAACCATGCGTGGTTTGGTGTCACCTCTCAGTGATCATCATTCCAAAACTATATCAGTGCAGATTGTTATTAGGCTGAAAAATCAATAATGGTCCATTCATGCTCTAATTCAGTAGGAAACTTAATAACTAGATAATCTTCATATATACAGTGCATCCGGAAAGTATTCACATTGCTTTACATTTTCCACATTTTGTTATGTTACAGCCCTGTTCCAAAATTGATTATGTTATAGCCCTGTTCCAAAATTGATTAAATTCATTATTTTCCTCGAAATTCTACAAACAATACCCTATAATGACAACGTGAAAAAAGTTTGTTTGAAATTTTTTCAAATTTAATAAAAATAAAAAACGAAAAAATCCCATGTACATAAGTATTCACAGCCTTTGCTCAATACTTTGTTGAAGCACTTTTGGCACCAATTACAGCCTCAAGTATTTTTGAGTATGATGCTACAAGCTTGAAACACCTATTTTTGGGCAGTTTCCCCCATTCTTTACAGGATCTCTCAAGCTCCATCAGGTTGGATGGGAAGCGTCGGTTCACAGCCATTTTCAGATCTCTCCAGAGATGTTCAGTTGGTTTCAAGCCTGGGCTCTGGCTGGGCCACTCAAGGACATTCACAGAGTTGTCCCGTAGCCACTCCTTTGTTATCTTGGCTGCTTGCTTAGGGTTGTTGTCCTGTTGGAAGATGAACCTTCACCCCATTCTGAGGTCCAGCGCACACTGGAGCAGGTTTTTGTCAAGGATGTTTCTGTACATTGCTTTCCATCGAAACTAGTCTCTTAGTTCCTGTGCTGAAAAACATCCCCATGGCATGATGCTGCCACCACCATGCTTCACTGTAGGGATGGTATTGGCCAGGTGATGAGCGTTGCCTGTTTTTTTCAGACACAACGCTTGCCATTCAGGCCAAAGAGTTCAATCTCATGTGCCTTATACTGGGGAGTGGCTTCTGTCTGGCCACTCTACCATACAGGCCTGATTGCTGGACACAGATGGGTGTTCTTTTGGAAGGTTCTCCTCTCTCCGCAGAGAAATGCTGGATCTCTTTCAGAGTGACCATCGGGTTCTTGGTCACCTCCTTGACTAAGGGCCTTCTCCCACGATCGCTCAGTTTGGCCAGGCGGCCTGATCTAGGAAAAGTCCTGGTGGTTTTAAATGTCTTCCATTTATGGATGATTGAGGCCACTGTACTCATTGGGACCTTCAATGATGCAGAAAGGTTTCTGTGCCCTTCTCTAGATCTGTGCTTCGTTACAATCCTGTCTCAGGGTTCTGCAGGCAATTCCTTGGCTTGGTTTGTGCTCTGACATGCACTGTTAACTGTGGGACGTTTTATAGACAGGTGTTTGCCTTTCCAAATCATGTCCAATCAACTGAATTTACCAAAGGTGGACTCTAATCAAGTTATAGAAACATTTCAAGGATGATTAGTGGAAACAGGATGCAATTTTGAGTGGCATGGCAAAGGCTGTGAATACTTATGAACATGGAATTTTTTCCTTTTTAAATTTTTAACTAAATTTGCTAAAATTTTAATACAAACTTCTTTCATGATGTCATGTCATTATGGGGTATTATTTGTAGAATTTTGAGGAAAATAATGAATTTAATCAATTTTGGAATAAGGCTGTAACATAACAAAATGTGGAAAAAGTGAAGCACTGTGAATACTTTCCGTATTCGCTTTAGGTACATCAGAAGCCTGACTCATGCAAACTTATTAAAATAACATGAAAAGCAATTATGTACCTAGTTTGTTCAAAGTTCCAGCAAATTGTTTTCTCATTGTATTAGGTTGGGAACAGAAAAATGAACTCCTTGAAATTATCATAAGAGTATTACGTTGGTTGGCATTACTCTAGCTTCACAAATATCATGTTGATCCTTTGGTTTTGGTATCCAATAGAGTGAGAACTCCTAATGTGAATGCTTTGGTAACTCAGAAAATACTAAAGTCAAAATATTAGCATGACCACTAGGCAGCTAGCATTTTCCGATGGAAATTTGCAATGACAGCATATATATTTCTCTTATTTTTATGACTTATTCTATAAATATAGCCCTATATTTGGGCTAACATTACCTGCATGAAAATGATTACAAAGCTAATATTGACTTCAAAATAATAATCTTTTATCACGGACTGCGTTTTATGACAAAAACACATTCTATATAGTATATGTAATAAAGTCTACAAATATTAGACAGATTCATGTTTTTTTTTTTTTACAGTTTCTGAAAAATTACTAGGCAGTGTGGGTGATGGTTACAATATAATGTGAAAATGTCATAATGGTAATGGGTTGCTGTTTATATTTTCTGCTGCCAACCGCCCTCTTTTTTCTCTGAGGATATCTTTGAATTTACCACCTCCTCATTTCTGTCACAAAATTACACTGAAGCCAAGAAGCGGAAAACGCAAAAAAAAAACAAAAAAAACCATCCGAAAAATAAAAAATGATAAAAATAATAAACAATATTATTCTAAATACCAATTATATTGTTGCTGCCCCTTTCAAAAATTCCAAACTTGAAACTGTGTCTGAAAAACCTAAATGTACAGATCACTAAAAATTAATTTTTTTTTTCCACTGATATATGTATTAATTTAGCATATTTTATGTAATATTGTAATTTCTAAGTGTAGCGCCTCCTCATTTCGTTTTGCACACCGTATGGTGCAGCAGGAAGGAATTCCATCCTACTGTTTAGTGTAAAATAAAAAAAATAAAGATCTCTGAAACACAATGTGATGTACTTTACATTAGACTCCCTGGCTCTGAGCCAGATATCCTTAGCTGCAACGTTCGGGTCATGGCACACTTCACCCTTCTATTTTTGCAATCTGGAAGGAGGCAAAAGTATGTCAGTAAACCCTTTGCAGCTGAAAATGTCTGAATGCAGGGTATATAGAAAAATGACTACACTCACATCATGTTGATTTGGATATTTTGCAATCCTGGGGTTGTACTTTGAAGATAACCTGTATAGAAGGAATTCTGTTGCCTTTCTTCTAAAAATACTAGTCCCTTGCCTAGGTCTTTTTGACATCAGGAGATTTTATTTTTCACAAACAGGAATTTCTCTTTCGTTCATTGATGGACACAGCTCCTGGTATTCATACCCATTGGGTTATACTGCCCCCTACAGGAGTAGGACACTAGGCAACTATGGGCTAGACCCATGAAGCAGTCCCAGGGGGTATACTCCCTCTCTCTGCTATAGCCATTCAGTTTTTTTTTTCTGCCTAGTCAGGAGTTAGGGCCTAGTTCCTTGCTAGGATCTTTGGTCCTGGCAATTTTTTTTTCTTTTTAGATAGAAATGTTTTATCCTGGATTTTTCCTGTGAGAACTACAATCAGCTGCCGGACTGGGCGATGGGCTGGATAATCTAGATCCAGTGGTCACCCCAGTCTCACTAGCGAGCGTGCGTAGACCTCAGCTACACGCTAGGTTGGCCGTGATGTAGTCCCACTGGACGGGGGCTGGCCTGCAAATTAAATGCCCTGCGAGGTCTCATACGTTTGGGTCTTAGCCCAAGTTGCAGCGTTCCCCCTGGCCAACAATCCCCTCAGTACGATGGAGAGGTGTTGTGTCTGGAGCGGTGCCAGCCTGGTTCCTGGTATAGTGAGTAGCTGTCCCCCTTATCCCCCCTGGAGGGTTTTGGGGTGGACGTGGGCCCCTCTTTGGGACAGACAGACCCCCGGGTTCCCCTCCTTCCCACAGGCACCCCCCTTGCAGAGTCCCTCACCTGCCCCCCCTCCACATACGCTGGGGCAGTTTGGGTGGCCTGGCCACTGTTCCTGGGGTGGGGGGCAGGGCGCTTACTAGTGATGGGGGCCGGGGGGGTACCAGATGATCGACTGTGTGGGTGCTTGTACCTGGTGGGGGCTCCTGCCAGGGCCCCCCATACTGCCTGGATCTTTCCCTGAGGCCTGGTCTCCCACCTGGGTCCCTGTATGCTTAGCGGTGTCGCCATTTTCTTTTAGCCTGAGTATTCCTATACACAGCAGCCATGTTTTTTACCATTAAAAATAGTGTCGGCCATGACCGTGGAGCCCTGTAGGTGGTGATTTCGGTGGTGGGAGCCCCTCCTCATCCCCTGGTGCTGACTTTTGGATGATTTTACTTCCTGATCGCCGCATGTGTAGTGCATTATCCTGGTGGCTGCAGGCACTTATTTCTGCGGGTGGTAAATCTGGTGGTGTCCTCTCCCTCTCAGTTGAGGATCGCTTAGTGCTTGTGCCTGGTGACCGGGTGGTGCTGCCAGCGCAGTGGGGGTTGTCCCTTAGCAGTGTTTTTACGCCTTTTGTGGGCTCCCCCTGGTGACTCCTGGATTCTTTGGAGCACATCTCCCCACCTGATCCCCTTTCTGAGGCTGCGGGACCCAACCATTCATCTATGCACTGACGGCGGTCCTGGAGTCCCTTGTGTCCTGGGTGGAGGTGGCTTGTGGGTGACTGCTAGCAAGGATCTTTGGAGTTTCCTGGTGCAAGACAAATGGGTCCGCAAAGTAATTTGGTCCGTCTACAAGATCGAGTTTCGTTCTTGTCCCCCGGCAAGGTTTTTTCCTTCCAACTTGCTTCTGTCCCCAGACCACTTACAGGGCCTGTTTGGGGCGGTACAAGACCTGTTCCTTCAAGGGGTGATTGTCCTGGTTCTAACTTTGGAACGTTTTCAGGGTTTTTACTCAAACCTGTTCACAGTCCCCAGGAAGGAAGGCAAAGTGGGTCCAATACTGGACCTCAAGGCGCTCAACTGCTTTGTGTGGGTCAGAAGTTCAGAATGGAATCCATTTGAATGGTGGTGGCATCCCTGCGTCAGGGAGATTTCCTCGCCTCTTTTGATATCAAGGATGCTTACCTTCACATTCCAACTTGTGCCAGTCACCAGCATTTTCTCCGCTTTGCTGTGGGAGAGGAGCATTATCAGTTTGTGGCGTTACCCTTTTGTCTCGCCTCTGCTCCTCGGGTCTTCACAAAAGTGTTAGCCCCAGTGCTAGCTTTACTATGCCAACGGGGGATCGTGGTACTGGGCTGCCTGGACGATCTCCTTCTGCAAGTAGAGTCTCCCTTTACTCTGGTGGAAAACCTGGAGATCACAATACGAACTCTGCGGGAGTTTTGCTGGATTCTGAATTTTAAGAAGTCTGCTCTTGCTCCATCCACGAAGCGGGGCTATCTGGGCCTGACTCTGGACTCGGCCTTAGCCAGAGTGCTCCTTCCTCTGGACAAACTCCAGAAATTGCAGGCTGCAATTCGCCTCCTGCTGTCTCAGCTCAACAAATGGTGCAGCGGTTTGTGGCTTGGACAAGGGATCCTCTGGCGGATGCCACAGACGCACTGGTGGCCCGTGGGGTCAGTATCGGCTGATTTATACCCTCCTTCCTCTCAAGCTTCTGCCCAGACTACTATGCAGAGTCTAGGCAGAAGGGATTCCGGTCATCTTAGTGGCTCCAGACTGGCCTTGTCGGGCTTGTTATGTCGATCTGGTGCAGCTGGTCGCCAATGTTCCTTGGAAACTTCCTTTCAGGGAGGATCTGCTGTCCCAAGGACCGCTCTTCCATCCTGCTTTACAGTCGCTGGCTTTGACGGCTTGGCTGTTGAATGCCAGGTGCTGAAGTACAGGGGTTTTTCTGAATTGGTGATTCCTACACTGTTGAGCTAGGAAGCTCGGAAAGCTAGGAAATCTACTTCTAGGAAGATCTACCATCGTATGTGGAAGACGTACATTGCGTGGTGTGAGTCGCTTGGGGTTTATTCTCGCTCCCTCTCAGTGGCTCGTATCTTAAACTTCCTTCAAGGGGGGGGTTGAACAGAAGTTGGCCTTGAGTACCATCAAGGGCCAGATGTCCGCTTTGGGGGTCTTCTTATTTGGCCACACACTCCATGGTGCGTACCTTTCTTCAGGGTGTCTGACATTTGGTTCCTTCAGCGTAGGCTCCGTTGCCGCCTTTGGATCTCAATTTGGTGCTTTCAGCTCTACAGAAGCCTCCCTTTGAAAATATTCTAGAGATTCCCCTGCTTACGCTGTCCCAGAAGGTGGCCTTTTTGGTGGCTATCACCTCTGCGTGCAGGGTGTCGGAACTGGTGGCGTTATCCTGTGGTTCACCCTATCTGGTGATTCACAGGGATAAGGTGGTTCTTCATCCATGTCCCTCTTTCCTTCCAAAGGTTGTCTCTGATTTTCATTTGAATGAAGACATTGTGTTGCCTTCCCTGTGTCCCAGGCCTAAACGTCCGAAGGAAATTGCCTTGCCTGCTTTGGATGTGGTCCAGGCAATTGGAGTGTACCTGGCAGCTACGGAGTCTTTCAGGAAGTCAGACTCTCTATTTGTGCTCTCGGACAGACCTCGAAAAGGGTTGTCTGCTTCCTCTGCGACCATTTCCAGATGGATCAGACAGATGGTGGTTCAGGCCTATTCCATCAGGGGTTTGGTTCCTCTTTTCCCTGTCAAGGCACACTCTACTAAGGCACTTGGTGCCTCCTGGGCCTTTTGTCATCAAGCGTCAGTGGTGCAGCTTTGCAAGGCAGCCATCTGGTTGTCGGTGTGCGCTTTCACAAAGTTTTATAAAGTGGATGTGTTGGCATCTGTGAATGCTTCCTTTGGCTGCAAGGTTTTGCAGGCTGCTGTTTAAGAGGACCTGATCCTCTTTGAGGGTGTATTTTTTTTTCTTTTTTTTCAGGTTGGCTCCAGTTGTTTGGTTGAGCTGCTGTTGCCTGGTTGGCTAATGTTTTAGACTTGGGAATTTTTTTTGCTGTTCCCACCCCTCATGTTTAACACTGCTTTGGGACATCCCAATGGTTATGAATGCCAGGAGCGGTGTCCGTTAATGAACGAAAAAGAAAATGGGATTTTTGACTTACCGTAAAATCCATTTCTCTGATGTTCATTGATGGACACAGCACCCTCCCCTCTGTGAAGTTAATTTTCTTCTGACACTGCTTGTAACAAAACTGAGTGGCTATAGCAAGGAGAGGGAGTATACCCCCTAGGACTGCCCATGGGTGTAGCCAGAATTATTTTCTTCCTAGTTTCCTACTTCTGTAGGGGGCAGTATAACCGAATGGTTATGAATACCAGAAGCTGTGTCCGTCAATGAACATCAGAGAAACGGATTTTACAGTAAGTTAAAATCCCATTTTCTTCTCTCAGTATCTGGCAGATAACAATATATAATAAACAAGAAAAAAAATGGGGGAGCAAACCCTGAACATGTATATCTAAAGCCAGTGCAGCTATGGACCAGGCAACATGTATATTAAAAAAGAATAGTGCACACATGCAAAAGAAATGACTATTAAATATGGAGACAATCCATAAATAAAAATGGGGATTTAGTCCCACCATATGGCCATATCGTGCTCAAGCCCACCACTGCGTCAAAGTACCCCATTATCAGTGGGTCCTACACTATCCATAAAAAAGGGGTGAGTCCAGCCTCTCTAACCCTTGGAGACAACACTCCTTGCTGGTATAGATGTGCTAATGCACTACAAAGGACTCCTCCTATATCTACTTGATAGTGGACTCTGATAAAGTACAGGTGTGTGTGGGGGGTGGGATGCTCAACCTCAGAAGTCTGGTCAGACCGAATACATAATAAACAAGAAAAAAATGGGGGAGCAAACCCTGAACATGTATATCTAAAGCCAGTGCAGCTATGGACCAGGCAACATGTATATTAAAAAAGAATAGCGCACACATGCAAAAGAAATGACTATTAAATATGGAGACAATCCATAAAAAAAAATGGGGATTTAGTCCCACCATATGGCCATATCGTGCTCAAGCCCACCACTACGTCAAAGTACCCCATTATCAGTGGGTCCTACACTATCCATAAAAAAGGGGTGAGTCCAGCCTCTCTAACCCTTGGAGACAACACTCCTTGCTGGTATAGATGTGCTAATAAACAAGCAAAAAATTTGGGGGAGCATACCCATGTATTTCTAAAGCTGGTGCAGCTATGAAGCAAAAGACATGTGTATTAAAAAAGAATAGCGCACACATGCAAAAGAAATTACCAAATTTTCAAGACAATCCATAAATAAAAATGGGGATTTGGTCCCACCATATGGCCATATAGTGCTCAAGCCCACCACTGCGTCAAAGTACCCCATTATCAGTGGGTCCTACACTATCCATGAAAAAGAGATGAATCCAGCCTTTCTAACCCTTGGAGATAATACTTCTTGCTAGGAAAGATGTGCAAATGCACTACAGGGGACTCCTCCTATATCCACTTGATACAGGACACTGATAGAGTACAGGTGTGTGTGGGGGGTGGGTGAGGGTTGCTCAACCTCGGTAGTCTGGTCAGACCGAATAGATAATAAACAAGCAAAAAATTTGGGGGAGCACACCCATGTTTTTCTAAAGCTGGTGCAGCTATGAACCAAAAGACATGTGTATTAAAAAAGAATAGCGCACACATGCAAAAGAAATTATTACCAAATTTTCAAGACCATCCATAAATAAAAATGGGGATTTGGTCCCACCATATGGCCATATTGTGCTCAAGCCCACCACTGCGTCAAAGTACCCCATTATCAGTGGGTCCTACACTATCCATGAAAAAGAGATGAATCCAGCCTTTCTAACCCTTGGAGATAATACTCCTTGCTAGGAAAGATGTGCAAATGCACTACAGGGGACTCCTCCTATATCCACTTGATAGAGGACACTGATAGAGTACAGGTGTGTGTGGGGGGTGGGTGAGGGTTGCTCAACCTCGGTAGTCTGGTCAGACCGAATAGATAATAAACAAGCAAAAAATTTTGGGGAGCATACCCATGTATTTCTAAAGCTGGTGCAGCTATGAACCAAAAGACGTGCTAATGCACTACAAAGGACTCCTCCTATATCTACTTGATAGTGGACTCTGATAGAGTACAGGTGTGTGTGGGGGGTGGGATGCTCAACCTCAGAAGTCTGGTCAGACCGAATACATAATAAACAAGAAAAAAATGGGAGAGCAAACCCTGAACATGTATATCTAAAGCCAGTGCAGCTATGGACCAGGCAACATGTATATTAAAAAAGAATAGCGCACACATGCAAAAGAAATGACTATTAAATATGGAGACAATCCATAAATAAAAATGGGGATTTAGTCCCACCATATGGCCATATCGTGCTCAAGCCCACCACTGCGTCAAAGTACCCCATTATCAGTGGGTCCTACACTATCCATAAAAAAGGGGTGAGTCCAGCCTCTCTAACCCTTGGAGACAACACTCCTTGCTGGTATAGATGTGCTAATGCACTACAAAGGACTCCTCCTATATCTAATTGATAGTGGACTCTGATAAAGTACAGGTGTGTGTGGGGGGTGGGATGCTCAACCTCAGAAGTCTGGTTATGAATACCAGAAGCTGTGTCCGTCAATGAACATCAGAGAAATGGATTTTATAGTAAGTTAAAATCCCATTTTCTTCTCTCAGTATCTGGCAGATAACAATATATAATAGTTTATGTAATGAATGTGACGTACATTACCAATTTTGCTTGACAGCCCCATCAGATCATACAGCGGGTAAAATAAGTATTGAACACGTCACCATTTTTCGAAGGTAAATATATTTCTAAAGGTGCTATTGACCTGAAATTTCCATTTAAGTAAGGAACAGAGATGAACTTGTGTGTCCTCTAAAAACTCCAACCCCCAAACTTTCTCCCTTTTTTTTTTTTTTACTATAATGAACATCCCTGCCCCACCACTCACGTAAACAAGGCAGGCTGTCGGGTGGGAATAATTGGAGTTTAAAAAAAAAAAGCTCTTGTTTGAAGTTTAGCTAGAGAGGAGTTCAGCAGATGCCCAAGCTCATTTCTGGTAAGGAATAGAGGAAACTGCAAAGACCCATACAAATCAAACCACATTCATTCATTATTCTCTCATCTTGGGAAAGGTAAAATCTGATTGGTTGCTGTGGGTACTTTACTTTGCATGTTTTCATTGCTGTGCTGTATTTTTAAAGACATCCATGAATATTCAAGCAGCATTTGATTAAATGGCATTTTAATATTACTCATGATCATGGTTATGGGAAGTCTGTAGTGCAGTAAGTGTTTGGACAGATGGGTTCTAAAACAAGTGCTATGATTTCCCATTATATTCTAAGTCTGTTACCACCGTTCGATTTAGGTGTTCAGTATGGAGTTGGTAATCCATTCTCCTAATTCCAATGTCATTTTTTCTTTGCTGTCATTATGGGAAATACAACTTTGGTGAGTTGTTTGAGATTGTCTGTATTTATTCCTATCATTAGATTGGTTGAGCAATTTTTGATTTTATCCTCTATACATTTATTCTAAGGATTTGACAACAATGGCGCCATTATAGGACCAAGGAGTACAAGGCAAAGCAACCCTGAGGAACATGCCTGCTACTACTTTAATACTTTCTCCAAGGATCTATTAGTACAGGTATGTATTTGAAAACGATATTGCTGTTGAATAGTTGCAAGGAAGGGGGGATGGGGTATAAATATGTGGAAGTTACATTGTCTGGTTGAAAAAAGACACAAAGTTCTAGTTCAAGCAATAAAAAGGAGAAAACAAAACAACATTTTTTTCTTACAGTTGTGAAAATTGTTCACCTTAATTATTTAAAGTGGTTCCAAAGGCTCAAGGTTATTTTTATTTTTTTTTACCTTTAATGCATTCTATGCACTAAGGTAAAAAAAACCCTCTGGGCGCAGCTCCCCCCCCCCAGCCCCTCGTATACTTACCCCATCTCGATCCAGCAATGTGCTTACGAGCAGCCACTCTCCTGGGTCTCTCTCTTCTCATTGTCTCACAAATCAGTGGAAGTCATTGCCTCCTGCTGCTGTCAATCACAGCCACTGAGCTAATGAGAGAGCAGGGGGGCAAGCCACGTGCTGTGTATGAATGGGGGAGCGAGCATGCTCAAGTGCTCCCATAGCAAGAGGCTTGCTATTGGGGGCAACTAAGAACTTTTCTCATATACCTTTTGGGACTTGTACCTTTATGTAATTTTGGGATTTGCGCTGCATCATTTTCTTTGATATTGGGGGCACTTAGCAGGGGGGGGGGGGGGCAGGATTGCCGACAGAGGACCCAAAAAGAAGAGGATCAGTGTTGCTCTGTGCAAAACCATTGCACAGAGCAGGTAAGTATAACATGTCTGTTGTTAAAAAAATAAATAAAATAAACAATTTTGTTTTTGAAATCACTTTAACTCAAGAGACTGGAAATGTAAGTTTTTAGAACACATCGGGCTTTTTTGGCTGACATCATTCAATACTGGGTCTTAGAATCACACAAAACTACACAAAACTACAAAGATGTGAAATCACGTGTGGAAACGAGTTTGTTTGCAATTCCCCCTCCAGGCTCTGTATGTGCAGATTTTTATTCAACAAAGATCTGGTTATATAGGGATCCTGAGACTTCATCAAATACCTCTGTGTATGCCTTTTTATTGTGCTGATGGTGAGCAGTACTGCTTTTACAGTATTTGCATTGTGCTTCTATAAAATCCATTACATTAAGATGATCTCTTTCATATGCATAGAGAAAATAAATACAATTAAATATTACAGTTTTCCATTAGGGAGGATCACATGAAAGATATACCATTCACTATTAAAGTGACACTGAACAATGTCCTTATTTTCAGAAAATAATCTGTGTACATCCACTACTTAATTGTCCTGTAATCTATTTTACATGAAATTGTTTCTGCCTCCTAGTACTGTGTTCCATGAGCTCCTGTGCCACTCTTCTTCCCTCCCCAGCATTGTCTGTTTAGAAACAGAAGAGTAAATTAGTTGCAGTCAGGGTTCCAATGGGGATATTTTTTCCATGACAGCTGTGTAATGGGGTATTTCCTCACATTGGAAATATATCCTCTCACTTCCTATTGAGTCTTCAGAACAATAAGTTAAATCTGTCTAATGAGACCCAGATGGTAAAAAAGGACAGTAGTTTTAACCTTCCCCCTACTCTCTCCACAATTAAAAAAAAAAAAAAAAAGGTTTTGGCTTTAGATATACTTTAATTCAGAACCTGCTGAAAATGGAAACACTTGCCAGAAAAAAAATTTTATTACCACGACTGCTTAACGTTATTAAGAAGTCATTCCAAATTTATGTAAATACCTTGAAAGAAGTTACAAATCCAAATAGTTTGACATTATACATATTTTATTTTTCAATCAAAATTGTGGTTCTTTAAAAGAGAAGTACAGTCAAAGTTCGTTTTGCACTCTTGTGACCCATTTAAAAAAAAAACATTTTTGCAGCCAGTTATTTACTAATACACCCTTAAAAATATGCTTTAAAGAAGATGTACAGCCAAAGCTCATTTGGATGGATCACGGGAGTGCAGTTCAATCTGCACTCCTGGGACCCGTGTTCAGAAGAGATCGGTCTGAAGTCCGCTCTCTGCTGGCATCACAGATGTCAGTCCAGGCACCAAGCATCATGACCACAGAGTCGGGATCCGCCAGGTGCCTGGATCGACACCTGGCTCAGCCACTCAATGAGCCACTGAGAGCCTAAGTCTGACCCAGCCACTCCCCTCCCCTCCCCTCCACAGCTCAGCACTCCAATGAGCGAGGTGGAGGCATAGCAGAGAGCTCATAAAAGAAGTGCAGAGTTACTTAATCCATTGGAACCTTCATCTATATTTGTAGACCAACAACAGAGTAGAGGAAGGGATGAGACAACTGGATGTATGGATAAGATAGTAATCGATGGATGGCTGGCTGAGATGGAGAAGGGATTGAGGCTGGAACATCTGCAGCTCCCGTAGAAGATCAGGGTAGGATCACTTCAATGCAGAAGAAAACGAACAGCAGGGCGTTGAGGTCCACAAAACATTTCTCTTATGTCCTCCGACAGTCGCCGCCCCTTCATATTCATCACCAATGGGGTTAATGACCTTCTCCGTAGGAGTAGCTAGGCAACAGAATATGTTAATATTAAGGCTTTTAACATATCCCACCCCCACCGGGGTGGTCCCCTCAGTCAATACCCTCCTACTTCCTGTGTCCATACCTCAGTTTCAATGTCTAGCTTGTCAGGAGTAGCTGGATGTCTCTATGCTGGGGCATTTTGTCTCAGCCTTTTCTCTTTTTTTGATTTTATTTGAAGTTTTTTTCTCTCTCTTTACTTAGCTGTTCTTTTTTGTCAGCTTTAGTTAGTTCTTCTGATGAAGAGGATCGTGCGGGCTGGGTCTCGGGCTGATCCCCCTGGTCGCAGGTTATGGGTCAGTGGCTTCCCAGTCTGCCTTCGAGCGTTCAGTCAGGTATTTTTCCTGGCACAATAAACGACCCATCCCTGCTCGCTGCAGGGATGCTAGGTGAGGTGGCTACCTCACTGGACGCCTTGCGGTATCGCTCCGCAATCCTCCTGCGTCCTGGCTGCGACTCTCCCTGTCCCATGTGCAGTGGCTTGATCGCTTGTGCGGGTTCCCCACGCCTTTTAGGAGGTAAGTGTATCTGTGTGGGGACCTGTCTGTTTGGGGGGTGTCAGTCTGGGACTGTGTAACCCTGACCCTGTTCACACTGCTGGAATCCCTGTCTGTCTTGGCTGCACTTTGTGACATGCAAGGAGGGGGGCTGTGCTGCACTATCTCTGGGATCAGAATGTGTGCTGTCTTTTACTGTGTGACAGGCTGTGTGCTGCGGGGCATGATGTGTGTCATGTTTGTGCATACTGCGGCGACCGCTGCGGCGGTCCGCCATTATTTTTTATTACACTGCATGTGATAGTGTTTTTTTACTGTGGGCGGGAGCGGCGCTTTTCGGCGCCAAGCGCCGCCATTTTGGCGGCGATCGCTCCGGCCTCATGCTGACACTGTAGGCAGCCATTTTCTTGTAGCCTTCCATAGGCTTTAATAGAGCGCCCTGATTGCATCACTTCCTCTTCTCCTGGGTGCACCGATCGAGGCAGCAGCAGCAGCGGTGGTCTCTGCAGGTTTTTACCTCTATCCTACAAATCCTTGCCTGAGTTTCTGTGCCTTTTCCCTGTGGGGGCTTGTGCTAGTGTGTGAGTGCGGTGGGCTGCGCTGACCGCGCTTTTAAAGGGGCAGTTGCTATTTATTCTCCTGCTAAATTTTTGTTTGGGGGCATGGATTCTCAGGAAAGCAAATTTCCTCTCACCTTGGTGGGAGGCCAAGGGGCTGCTGTTCCCCCCCCCAGGGGGTGATTTGGCTGCTGTTGTGGCTAACCTTGCTGCTCAGGTGCAAATGCTTGTGGCTGCTCAATCCACAAAACGGCCCAGGGTTTCTATTTCCTCGGATTCCGAGGGTGAGGGTGATGGGGCTGCTATGGCTGGGGTCTCCTTGTCGGGGTCCCGTTCCTCCCTGGATCTTGTGGGATCAGAAGTGGAGGCTGAGGTGGAAGGGGTTGATAATTCTCCCCCTGGCTCGTCTGAAGAGCTTGCACTCATGGATGAATTGGTTGCTTCTATCAAACAAACACTGAGCTTGCAGGATGAGCCATGTCCTCCTGCTGTTTTAGCTTCCTATGGGACGCAGCAGAGACGCAGAACTTCACAGGTTTTTCCCTGCACTGATGATTTTCAGCGCGCTGTTAGTGAACAGTGGCGCGATCTGCGGAAGCCTTTTGCTGTGCCAAGTAGGTTCAAGCTGCGTTATCCTTTCACGCCCGCTACTGATGAACGTTGGTGTGTGCCACCTCCGGTGGATCACGCGGTGGCGGTTTTGAATAAGTCTACTGCGATTCCTGCTGAGGATACGCCGGTGTTCCGGGATGCGACGGACAGGAGGCTGGAGTCTCTTACCCGTCATACTTATTCGGTTACCGGTTCTATGCTCAAAGCTATTTTTGCTTCGCTTATGGCAGCTCAGGCTGTCGCACATTGGACGCAGGTGCTTAGGCGCGTCCTGGTGGCTGATTCTGCCCCTCCGGCGACGCTGGCTATGGTGGATCAAATCCATCAGGGTGTCATGTATTTGTGTGATGCGGACTTGGATATAATACCGTTGGCTGCACGTGTGCACAGTGTGGCGGTGTTGTCGCGCCGCCTGATTTGGCTGAAGTGTTGGTCTGTGGACCAGTCTTCGCGCAAGACCTTGGCTAATTTGCCATATAACGGATCTCGTCTTTTTGGCGACTCCTTGGATACTCTGATTAAGGGGATCACGGGTGGTAAGAGCACGCTCTTGCCCCAATCCCACAAGGCTAAGGCGGCTCCTGGTAAGAAGACCGCTTCCTTTCGGCCCTCTCAGGGTTCCTTTCGTGCCTTTCGGTCACACTATAAGGGCAAGCCATTCAAAGGCCAAGGCTCCCAGAAGAAGCCGTGGACAGGTAAGCAGAAGTCCGGCCAGTCCGGATCCGCTGCCCATAACAGTGCGGCCTGAAGGGGCGCCCTCACCCAGTTCTGGGGTGGGGGGACGCTTGCTCGGTTTTCTTCAACCCTGGCTGGCCCGCATTCGGGACAGGTGAGTTCAGGAAATTGTTCGATCTGGCTACAAGATCGAGTTTCTCTCCCGGCCGGAGAGCAGATTTTTTCCCTCAAATCTTCAACTGTCTCCGGAGCGTTTGCGGGATCTGCACCTAGCGGTGCGGGACTTGCGGGCTCAGGGAGTAGTAGTTCCGGTGCCTCATCGGGACAGATTTCAGGGGTTCTATTCCAATCTGTTCACCGTGCCCAGGAAGGAGGGCAAGGTGCGTCCGATTCTGGACTTGAAGGCTCTGAACCGCTTTGTGCGGGTTCGCAACTTCCGCATGGAATCCCTGCGGTCGGTGGTGGCTGCCCTGGTTCCGGGGAATTCATGGACTCCATCGACTTGAAGGATGCGTATCTTCACATCCCCATTTTCGAGGGTCACCAGAGGTACCTTCGATTCGCCATTGCGGAGGATCACTACCAGTTTGTGGCGCTGCCTTTTGGCCTCGCTTAGGCTCCACGGGTGTTCACCAAGGTGCTTGCACCGGTTCAGGCTTTGTTGAGAGCCCAGGGCATATCTGTCCTGGAGTATCTGGACGACATTCTGGTTCGGTCTGCGACCAGCCAGGGTCTCGTGAAGGACCTGTCCATCACGACGCAGACTCTGCAGGAGTTTGGTTGGACGATAAACTTTCCAAAGTCGACGCTGTGCCCGTCGGTTCGTCTTCCCTACCTGGGGATGATTCTGGACTCGGTCCAGGCGAGGGTCTTCCTGCCGGAAGACAAACTCAGGTCTCTTCAGGAAGAAGTCAGGTCCCTCAGGGACGTTCCGTGTTCGTCCATCCGGACGTGCATGCGCTGTTTGGGATTGATGGTCTCGGCTTTCGAGGCGATTCCCTTCGCCCAGTTTCACACGAGGGGTCTACAAGCGGAGATCCTGTCCAGGTGGGACGGGCGACCGCGATCTCTGATTTCCAGATTTCATTGAGTCATCGCACCAGAAGGGATCTTCTGTGGTGGCTCCAGTCCCCGACGGTGTCGGGGGGCAAGTCCTTTCGTCCTCTCTCATGGACGGTGATCACCACGGATGCCAGCCTGTCGGGCTGGGGTGGTGTCCTGGGCATTCTGTCCGCCCAGGGAACTTGGTCGGTGGAGGAATCCTCCCTTCCGATCAACATTCTGGAACTACGAGCGATAAATCTCTGTCTGCGACGTTGGTCGGACAGGCTGCTGGGCCGTCCGGTTCGGGTGCAGACGGACAATGCCACAGCGGTGGCCTACATCAACCACCAAGGGGGCACCAGGAGTGCCCGAGGGGCTCGGGAGGTGGCCGAGATTCTGTCTTGGGCCGAGACTCACGTCCCGGCGATAACGGCAGTTCACATTCCGGGGGTGGAGAACTGGCAGGCGGATTATCTGAGTCGCCAGACCCTGGACCAGGGGGAATGGTCCCTCCACCCGGATGTCTTCCAGATGTTGTGCGCGAAGTGGGGTCTTCCGGAGGTGGACCTGTTCGCGTCTCGTCTGAACAACAAAGTAAAGAGGTTCGTGGCAAGGACACGCGATCCTCGGGCAGACGCGTCAGATGCGTTGGTAGCTCCGTTGCATCAGTACCGACTGATGTACGCATTTCCACCGATTCAACTGCTGTCCAGGTTCCTGCGCAGGTTGAGCTCGGAACAGCACGCGGTGATTCTTGTGGCACCGGACTGGCCTCGCCGGTCCTGGTACGCAGACCTCGTGAATCTGGCGGTCGACGCCCCGTGGCGTCTGCCTAATTCGAGAGGATTTCCTGTCTCAAGGGCCGATATTCCATCCTGCTTTACAGTCGCTGGCTTTGACGGCCTGGCTGTTGAAACCGAGGTCCTGAAGGATAGGGGTCTCTCCCCTGAGGTCATTCACACTTTGATCAACGCGAGGAAGTCTTCCTCGGGGAAGGTCTATTACCGTACTTGGAAGGCCTATTTTGCCTGGTGTGAGTCCAGGGGGCATTCCCCTCGCACGTATTCGGTGTCTCGGGTGTTGTCCTTCCTTCAAACGGATGTTGACCAGCGTTTGGCGCTGGCTACGATTAAGGGTCAGGTGTCTGCGTTGGCCGTTCTTTTTCAACGTCCTGTGGCATCTAACTCCTTGGTTGGCACTTTTGTTCAAGGGGTGCGACATCTGGTCCCTCCTAGGAGGGATCCTCTGCCTCCTTGGGATTTGAATCTCGTTCTATCCGTGTTACAACATGCTCCTTTTGAACAGATCAGGAAGATCTCGTTGGCTATGTTGTCCAAGAAGGTCGCCTTTTTGGTGGCCATCACTTCGGCTCGCAGGATGTCGGAGCTGGCAGCTTTGTCCTGCAGGTCTCCGTATCTGGTCGTTCACCTGGATAAGGTGGTCTTGCGACCTAACCCTTCTTTTCTTCCGAAACGGATTTCTGATTTTCACCTCAATGACGATATTGTCCTCCCTTCGCTCTGCACGAAGCCCAAGCATCCGAAGGAGTTGGATTTGCACTCTCTGGATGTTGTTCGGGCGATCAGGGTGTACCTGACGTCGACTGAATCCTTTCGCAAGTCGGATTCCTTATTTGTCCTTCATGAGGGTCCTCGGAAGGGCATGGCGGCGGCGGCTTCTACCATTGCCAAGTGGATCAGACAGACCATTGAACAGGCATATGCTTTGAAGGGGAAAGTTCCTCCTATGCCTGTGAAGGCGCACTCTACTAGATCTTTGAGTACGTCTTGGGCCTGTCATCATCGGGCTTCCGTGGCCCAGGTGTGTAAGGCGGCGACTTGGTCGTCCGTTCACACCTTCACTAAGTTCTACAAGGTGGATGTTCAGGCATCGGCTGATGCTTCCTTTGGCCGCAAGGTTCTTAGTGCGGCAGTACCTTAGGGTCCCTTGTTTTGGGCCCTTGGCTGTTTGGGATAGCGTTTTATCCCTGAGTTATTTGTTTTTTCCTGGGTTGTTGCTCCTGTTGAGCAATTTTTTTCATGCTACCCGGCTGGGTTCCTTCCCTTGGTAAGGTTCCTTTCTCTGTTGTGGAGACGGCGTTGCCTTGGGCGCGGCTGCGTTTCCCACCCCTCATGTTTACACTGCTATGGGACGTCCCCATTGGTGATGAATATGAAGGGGCGGCGACTGTCGGAGGACGTAAGAGAAAACGGAATTTTTGTAAAATCTTACCTGTAAAATTCCTTTCTCTGAGTCCTCCGACAGTCGCCGCCCCCGCCCCTCTTTTGGGGTTTGATTATATACTCTACTGCTATTCCACTGAAACTGAGGTATGGACACAGGAAGTAGGAGGGTATTGACTGAAGGGACCACCCCCGTGGGGGTGGGATATGTTAAAAGCCTTAATATTAACATATTCTGTTGCCTAGCTACTCCTACGTAGAAGGTCATTAACCCCATTGGTGATGAATATGAAGGGGCGGCGACTGTCGGAGGACTCAGAGAAAGGAATTTTACAGGTAACATTTTACAAAAATTCCATTTTTATTAAAATAAGCAGCACACTTACATTGAAGTTAGCATGAAACAGCATGGATAGGGAACACCTGAGGCCAAGCAGCTGTGATCAGTGTGAGTAGGTATCACTGAACAAACAAAGACCAAATATGACAGGGCGCCAGCCAGCTCAAGGTATGGATGTTGGTGGCGGTATTCTCAGCCACACACGAGGATGACAGCTGTCAAAATTCCTTTGGAAAAAAATAAATGCCTGATGAGTGTTGGGAGAGGGGGTGTGCATGGCATGTTACCAATGACTTTGTCCTCTTTTCCCTGCATTTGATGAAATCACAATATGTTTATTTGATTTAGGGGTCACTTTAGAGAAGAGTTGTGACTGCAAGCAGGCACCTCTGGTTACAGCCTAATAACTTTCATAACCGTACACTAAGACTGTTGAACTTAAAATTTTTCTGTATAAAATGTAACTGATATTGGCTGTATAAATATGATCACAATATTGTTTTATTGTTTTAATTCCAGGCTATGGTGGGAATTTTGCAAGGAAAAGAAACAAGCAGAGAAAACTCACTAATGCAAGATTTAAAACCATTCCGGATCTTAATTAGTCTATTGGATAAACCTGAACTTGGTATTTCCTTTCTGCTTTATATTTCCAAATATTATAGCAGTTCTGAGCTAATAGTACCAGACTAGGAGGGCCTATAGAGTATTTGGAGTGTGTGCTAGTAATATACAGCAACTATGGCCATTGATATTCTATAAGAAGCATCTAATATTAAATAGCTAAAATGGTAGAAATGTTCTGACAGTGGCCATGGATGTCTGTGTTTAGGTCATTGTACAATTATTTGTATTGTTCACATGGTAGTCTTTCGAATTTGGCCACAGGCATGCAGGTTTGAATCAGCAAATTATCTGTCAGAAACGTTGAATGGCAGAATATGCCACATAGTTGAGTTGGATATTTTTTTTTCCTTGCAGTTAGTATGTTTTGTTTTTTGAGTAAGTGTAGAGCAAGTTTATTGTACTATTAAAAATGTATTGTGTATAGGAAATATTGTTTAAATACTTATGTAGGTAGCTATTGATCTTTGCATAACTATAGCTGTCTCCTCTTATTTGAGCATTGCTGCAGATTTACATATCTTAAGTGCTGTATATGTTCATGACAAGTTGATCATTTATGTAAAGTTGTGTACGTACTTTGTCAGGTCCTGCAATTCTGGAAGATGTGTTAATAGAAGTATTCAGAACACTGTATACCCAATGTAAAGCAGAATTAGATCTTCAGACACAGGCACCTTTTAGTAAGGACCCCGCACAGCTAAGTAGGTAGGTTCCATTGTTTTTCTTTTAAATCGGTTTCCTAATTGATTTGCAGAAAACCTATCTCTACACGGCCGCAAGGATAAGCTGGCATTTACTGGGTCCACACCTAAGCGTAGTGGGAACTCTCATTCCCTCTTGTGTGTTTTTTGTGCGTTTTTCGAGTGCTTCTACTTGTCGCGCATAGGGCAGCCCATTCACATTAATGGGTTGCCCTACATGAGACAAAACACCCCAAAGAAGCTTCAAAACCTTTTTGTAGTTGGTTGCGTTGTTGTGTTATTTTTTTTTTTCTTTAACTGCTGCTCTCAAGACATAGCATTGGGTATACCTGCATTTTATTATCTTCTCTTTGCATTTCATATACTATCAAGCCTGCTTACTATGAATACAGGTGGAACTAAGAGTATGTCAGAATGTTTTCCCTATATTCCATTTTGCTTTCTTTGATCAATTCTGGGTAGGAAAAAGGACCTACCAAAGGAATGGGTGGGGGCTCGAGGCGTCCGGGCCACCATCCAGAAAAAATGAGACAGACCCAGAATGGGCGAAAGAGAAGGAAGGAAAAAAGAAAAGGGAAAGAAAAAAATGGGTAAGGAAGAGATGGGGGAGGGGGAGGAGGGACAAAGAAAGGAAAACAAGGGGGGAAAAAAAATATATAAGGATAGGGGGGGGAGAGAAGAAAAGATCAGGACAGAAAGGTAAAGAGTGAAAGAGAGGGCTGGTGGGATTTTAAGGGTACCGTAGAAAAAACAATAGCAAAAATGGTAAAATCGAGTATTTTTATTTTAACATATTAAAACCAGATAGGGGAAACATATATAACACATCGTGAAATACAAACAGTCCATTACAGAGGTACAAAAAATAGGCGATGATAGATATATAGCTAATCCCATGTGCAAGACCTCGGAAATTAACCCAACATGTTTCGCAGCCTAGTTGGGGCTGCTTCTTCAGGGGTCTGTATCATGCTATATAATTAGAAGCCTTTAATGACCTTGAATGGTACTTAGTTTTATGAGACCCAATAACGGGACTACATAAACTGGAACCCAGAGGTCCCTATCTCTCAAGGAGATACAAATAAGAGTGTTGAGAGGCCAATGGTAAAGAAGAGCTAGGCATCTGTAGAATATAGTCAGCAATGTCTGGTAGTAATGCCGATTCTCGGGCAAGCCATGGAAAACTCCATAGGGTGTCCAGGCAAATATACCCCGGTGGAGAGAACACCAGCATATGTTCAGGTAGATAGAGTGGCCATCTCGCATGATGGCCACTGTTGGTTGCGAGATGGCCACTCTATCTACCTGAACATATGCTGGTGTTCTCTCCACCGGGGTATATTTGCCTGGACACCCTATGGAGTTTTCCATGGCTTGCCCGAGAATCGGCATTACTACCAGACATTGCTGACTATATTCTACAGATGCCTAGCTGTTCTTTACCATTGGCCTCTCAACACTCTTATTTGTATCTCCTTGAGAGATAGGGACCTCTGGGTTCCAGTTTATGTAGTCCCGTTATTGGGTCTCATAAAACTAAGTACCATTCAAGGTCATTAAAGGCTTCTAATTATATAGCATGATACAGACCCCTGAAGAAGCAGCCCCAACTAGGCTGCGAAACATGTTGGGTTAATTTCCGAGGTCTTGCACATGGGATTAGCTATATATCTATCATCGCCTATTTTTTGTACCTCTGTAATGGACTGTATGTATTTCACAATGTGTTATATATGTTTCCCCTATCTGGTTTTAATATGTTAAAATAAAAATACTCGATTTTACCATTTTTGCTATTGTTTTTTCTACGGTACCCTTAAAATCCCACCAGCCCTCTCTTTCACTCTTTACCTTTCTGTCCTGATCTTTTCTTCTCTCCCCCCCCCCTATCCTTATATATTTTTTTCCCCCCTTGTTTTCCTTTCTTTGTCCCTCCTCCCCCTCCCCCATCTCTTCCTTACCCATTTTTTTAGCTCTTTCCCTTTTCTTTTTTCCTTCCTTCTCTTTCGCCCATTCTGGGTCTGTCTCATTTTTTCTGGATGGTGGCCCAGACGCCTCGAGCCCCCACCCATTCCTTTGGTAGGTCCTTTTTCCTACCCAGAATTGATTATTCAATCGGGATGTTGGTACTTTGCTATAATTTTTGTATATCAAACACTCCAATTTCGCTTTCTTTGATCCGTAAACACACACATGGTTACCTGGTCATGGTTTTTAGGCCTCATGCACACTATCTCTTCTAGACATCTTTCCTCCGTGGGGGCATTTTGGCAGAAAAACACTTGACACTTATAAAAGTGTGTAATGCGTATGGGCATTAATTTCATTAGCCAAAATACTAATTTATTCCGGCCACTGAAATGAATTAACGCTCAGAGGCTAAACGCACCTAGTGTTAGCACACATTTAGACTTCTTGTGTACAGGCGTTTAGAATTGTTGAGCGTTTTTCTGCCAAACCCACCTAAATGCACTGGCTGGGTTTTTTTTTCTGCCACTAAACTCCTATAAACGCCTATGAACACAGAGGCTAACATGCAGGGGCATTTAGAGGCAGGGAACAAAAATGTCAGATGCCCCTTGGGATCAGCTGAAAAAATGTCCAGTGTGCATGAGGCCTTAATGTTGCCATTGTATTAGAATTAACGTGGACCTGAACTAAAAAAAACTCAGTCCTTTTGTCCTAAATGTTCTTCTGAAAAATAGCAGTTCACTTTCTGGTATAGCGGCTAGTTTCACAAGATTCTGGGTGAGATCTGGTTAGGTCACTACTCTTCTGCTCACTATTCTTCTTGCTGGAGGGTCAGATATTAGAAAGAAAACCCATGCCTCTACCAAGATGGCTGCCTCCACACAGTATAGAACAAGGTTGTGGCAAGTCTGGAATGGTAAAAAAAGATCAGCTATAGGGAGACCACAGGAAATTTCCAATGACTAATAAGTTAGTTATTAGTCCTCTGCCTGACTCTTTTTAGGCACAGCTTCCTGAGTTTAGTTCCTCTATAATTCTCTAAATATGTTTGAACACCATGTACTCCATACCTAAAAGGAGTTGGGAGCACATGTGATGTGCCACAAATTGTATTATCCACCACTATATAGGAAGTTTAATTCTTATCATCTATTCTCCTTAAATGTTTTTCAGATACAGTTTAGTGGCTGCATTTTTGCTTAGGATAAGATCAGTTGCTTGTTGTTTACCTCATGAAATGTGTTGTTAGCATCTTTATATTATGACAAAAATTTCTGCTAAACATGTACATTAAAGTGGTTGTAAACCTCAGATATGAAATAAGAACTAAGGATATCCCTCTATAGCAAGGATCTCCAAACTAAGGCCCTCCAGCTGTTGCAGAACTACACGTCCCATGATGCATTGTAATACTCTAACATTCACAGATATGACTAGGCATGATGGGAATTGTAGTTCCTGAACAACTGGAGGGCCATAGTTTGGAGAACTCTGCTCTATAGTGTGTACTTGTCTCCATCAGGAGGGCTAAGTGTCATTTCAATCTGCTGCTTCAATGTTCTGCTATCAGCATGAATCACCTCTGACAAGTTTTCCTGACACCCAGAGAAAAATGGTGACAGGGGAGGGACCTCCAGCTGATTGAGAGCTTCAGCTCTGTTCCTGTGTGTTGCGTGAAGGGGGGAGGTGTCTCTCCCCTCCAATCAGCTCTTGGGGCTCTCCACACTGAGCTCTGCAGAGTGTAACTTCATTTCTCTGACCCCTTTTTTTCTCAACACTCAGTCAAGCTTTATGATTCAGCATTTTGAACAGGATGTAGAGAAGACTGCAGATACACAGGTACAACTTCTGTAGGGTGATTTTTTTTCATCTCTGTTTATCACCTGAGGCCAGTCACTTCACTGGATATATGTAAGAGGTTTATAACCATTTTAAAGCACATAGGATAAACGTCAGTGCTTTGAAGGTTATCACTACACAGAAATACAGAACCAATAGGAAAAAAAATTTCCTTGTAGTCAACTGCCTATCTCTCAATGTAATGCGGTTACATTGACACAATCAAACCTTTTTTTATAGGGACATTTTCATGGCTAGATCTTGTCTACTAGCTGAGTATTAGGGAAAGCTCTTTCATATTCCTCTACCTGTTTTATTCATTCCTAATTATTTTCTCCTTCTTTTTGCCCTTGTGTGCCAACTCCTTTGGGGCTTTTAATTTGTGACTTTAAATGATGACAGTGCCTTTTATTTGTTACAGTAAATTACGGGAAAACAAAAGGACTGCGGAGCTCATTAAAACAGCCAACCTTTTGTTTAACTCATTTGAGCCTTATTACATGTGGGATTACATTGCACGCTGGTTTGAAGAATGCTGCAGGTAGGCACAAGTGCATTGTATTGAGTAAAAACCTGCCACTTCATTTGGCTTTTTATTTAATACCACTCAAGCTGTACAAATGATTTATTACAGCCCAAGTATGTTTTGTCCTTCAGGCAGTAAGTGTTTATTAACAAAGCAGTGACAAATCTCCTCTGATTCAGCTGAGATGCGGACTGCATATTATTGTGATTTTCCGTTGTTCCCCCCCAAGCTTTTGCTCACGCTAAATGCTAAAATATATTTTAAAAGTGACAAAAAGATATGGATCAGTTTGGCTTTTAAACAGGTTTAATTTCTTCACCACGACTGAGCGAGTATTAGTTTATTTCCTTTACTACTTAAAGCGGTATTAAACCCAAAAACAAAAATGTAATATATTGCAGTTTACCAATCCTTAGATGTGTTGGCTTCTTTTTTAGACATTTTTACCTTTTTATTTTGCTTGGTGATCTGGACAGTAAAACATTCTCTGTCTTAGGCTCTATTCACACCAATGCGTATTTTTATGCTTTTTGCAGAAATGCAGGACATTTTTTTTAACCTAGGCTGCTATGGAACACATTCACATCTATACATTTTTGTGCCTCTGCATTTTTGGAAAGGGTCAGGGACTTTAAAATGCAAAACGGTGCTTTTTTGGCTCAATAGACTTCAAAAGAGAAGCTGCAGAAAAGCTTGTAGTGCGATTTTTACCACGATTTGCGTGTTTTTTTTTTTTTTTAATCTGCCCAACAAATTAAAAAATTGCTGCAAAATCGCAGTATAAAAATGCAAAAAGTGCTGCAGAAACGCTCAAAAGCAAACTACATAGGTGTACTTGGAGCCCTAGAGTGTCTGCATTCTGGATGGAGCAGTAAAGCGGACACCTTTTGGACAGCAGCATGGTTAGTCTGGGGAGAGGGTGCAGTTAGATGGACTTAAAGCGGAGTTCCACCCAAAAGTGGAACTTGCGCTCATTTGCTCTCCCCCCCCCCCTCCGGTGCCACATTTGGCAGCTTTCAAGGGGGAGGGGGGAACGGGTACCTGTTTTTGACAGGTACCCTTCCCCACTTCCGGGAGACAGCACCGCAGCCCTGTCCCTCGGAAGTTTGGCCCCCTCCTCCTTCCCCCGCCGCCGAGCCAATCCGAATGCGCAGCGCGCTTCGCGCATGCACATTAAGGACCGGCCCATGAAGCCGTAAGGCTTCACTGCTGGGTCCACCCACCGGCAATGGCGGCGGCAGCACCTGACAGCCGATGTAAACATCGGCTGTGGTGCCGAGATCGCTGGACTCCAAGACAGGTAAGTGTCCTAATATTAAAAGTCAGCAGCTACAGTATGTGTAGCTGCTGACTTTTAATTTTTGGAGGGGGAGGCTGGAACACCGCTTTAAACAAATTTAAGCCATACCAGATGACAGTTATTAAAGCAGGGCTTCACCCAAAAGGAGAAGATCTGCTTTAAACCCCCCGCCCCCTCCTCTTTATGAAATTGCACATTATTTTAAGGGTGGGAGGCAGATGCCTGGTTTTGACAGGTACCCACACCCACTTGTGCTCAGATCACCTAAGGGCTCCTCTCCCCCTCCATCCCTGCAGTCTTCTGGGACACATCACAGGCCTCAGAAGACTGCTGGACCCGTGCAGTAGTGGGCCCCCGTCTGTAAAGCCACAAGCTGTCATAGCCACGTACCCACAGTTGAGATGCTGGGACAGAAGACAGGTGAAAGGAACGGCTCAGATAAGTTCAGCACTGGATCCTGCTAAAGGTGTCTGTTAAGGTCAGCAGAAGCTACAGTTTTTGTAGCTGCTGACTTTTAATAAACACAAATATGACTGGAGCTTTTTTTTTCCCTATGGGAGAACAGCTTTACATAAATGAATAAAATCTGAACATTGTAAGCACCCCTTTCAGTGGTACATGGTTTGTTTCAACACTAACTGCTAATTTGTCTAAACAGCTTGGTCTGTTAAGAAAAGAATGTTGAAAAATAGCAGATTTACCCCAGGTGAAAATAAAGGAAAACCTCTAAAAAAAGAAAACTAATGCAGCCACCACATCTACGAATTGGTAAGCTGCAATTTATTACATTTTTGTTTTAGTACCGCTTTAAAGTAGACTTGTAGTATATTACCACTTCTTTTATCCTTCCCTTTCTGTCTTATTATATACATGGACTGTTCCAGCCTGTGAAGTACTTACTAACCCTAAAGAAAACCCTTTGCTCAGTGTCTGGTGATATGACTGAAGGTGAAAGCTAAAGTGGTCATAAAGGCATTTTCTGCAATAAGGTAAAAAAACCTTCTGGGCCCGAGCCCGATCTCGATCCAACACTGTGCCTGAGAGCAGCGGCTCTCTACATTCTCTTTTCTCTGGACAGAGAGACAGTAGTGGGAGACATTGATTCCTGCTGCTATCAATCACAGCCAGAGAGCGGCGGTAGGGCCAAGCCAAAGGACACACAGAGCGCAGCTCGGGGTCGAGCCTATAGGTGTGCCACAATAGGAAGTGGCTTCCTATTGTGGCACACTGAGAAGAGAAGTAATGCCGGCGAGAGGCTTGAGAAGAGGATTGGGGCTGCTCTGTGCAAAACCATTGCACAGAGCAGATAAGTATAATATGTAGGTTTTTATAAAAGGAAAAAAATCTTAGGTTTACATTAATTTCTCTGTCGCTCATTGACAGACGCAGTCCTCTTTGATTAATATCAGTAGGGTTATACTGCCCCCTACAGGAGTAGGACACTAGGCAGGAAAAACATTCTGGCCACACCTTAGGGGCAGTCCCAGAGGGTATATCCTCTCTCTTCCTGCTACAGGATGTCCGTTTTTTTCTGCCTAGTCAGGAGTAAGGACCTAAGTTTCTTGCTGTGATCTCTGGTCCTGGCAAGCTTTTTTAGATAAATCTTTTTTAGTTAGCTTTTTCCTGTGAGATCTTAAAGCAATTATGCTGGATCTGGGCGACGGGCTGGATGTTGAGATCCAGTGGTCACCCCAGCCGGCCTACGAGCGTGTGCAGGCCCTAGCTCCGCGCTGGGTCGGCCACGACATAGTCCCATTGGACAGTGGTGGCCTCCCTGCATCAGGGGGATTTTCTGGCGTCCATAGACATCAAGGATGCCTATCTTCACATTCCCATTTACGCAGGACATCAGCGTTTCCTTCGCTTTGCCGTGGGATAGAACCATTATCAGTTTGCGGCGTTACCCTTTGGTCTCGCCTCTGCTCCCCGGGTCTTCACAAAGGTTTTGGCGCTGTTGCGACGGCGGGGCATATCGATTCTAGGCTACCTAGACGACCTTCTTCTCCGTGCGGAATCTCCGCAGGCTCTATTGCTAAACTTGGAGATCACTATGATCTCTTTGGAAGAGTTCGGGTGGCTGGTGAACCTGCAGAAGTCATCCCTGGTCCCCACCAGGAAACTGAACTATCTGGGCCTAACCTTGGACACGTCCTTGGCAAAATTGCTTCTCTCGGCGGAGAAACTCCAGAAGATTCAGTCGACGACTCAGTTATTATTGACCGTCAACTGGCCTTCCCTGCAGACTTGCATGAGGGTTCTGGGACAGATGGTGGCCTCCTTCAAGGCAGTACCATTTGCCCAGTCCCATACCCGGATTCTTCAAAAGGAGATTCTTCTCAAATGGAACCGGAATCCCGATTCCCTGGACAATCGGATCCGGCTGAGCGAACGGACCAGGGAATCTCTGGTTTGGTGGCTTCGGTCGCCGATGCTCAGTCAGGGGAAGTCATTTCTTCCAATCTATTGGACGATTGTCACCACGGATGCCAGTCTATCCGGGTGGGGTCGGGTTCTCGGCAGACGATCTGCTCAGGGGCTCTGGTCCCTGGAAGAATCCAGGTTACCGATAAATGTATTGGAACTGAGAGCGATCAGACTTTGTCTGATTCACTGGACCGAGCAGCTCCGGGGCAGCCCGGTGCGGATCCAGTCGGACAATGCCACGGCCGTGGCTTACGTCAATCACCAGGGGGGCACCAAGAGTGTCCTGGCGGCCGTAGAAGTGGCCGGCATCCTTCGTTGGGCGGAACGATTTGTTCCAGCTCTCTCCGCGGTATTCATTCCGGGGGTGGAAAATTGGCAAGCAGATTTTCTCAGCCGTCAGATTCTGGATCAAAGGGAATGGTCTCTTCATCCAGAGATATTTCACCAATTGCGCCTTCGTTGGGGCACCCCGAATGTGGATCTGTTGGCATCTCGGCTCAACAGGAAGGTGCTGAGGTTTGTAGCCCGCTCTTGCGATCCTCTAGCGGACGGCGCAGACGCGCTGGTCGCCCCGTGGGGGCAGTATCAGCTACTGTATGCCTTCCCTCCTTTCAAGTTGCTGCCGAAACTTCTTCGCAGGATAGAGGTAGAGGGAATTCCAGTTATCCTTGTGGCTCCGGACTGGCCTCGTCGGGCCTGGTACGCCGACTTGGTCAGGCTGGTCGCGGACGCTCCTTGGCGACTTCCTCTCAGGGAGGATCTGCTGTCTCAGGGACCGATCTTCCATCCTGCTTTACGATCGCTGGCTTTAACGGCCTGGCTGTTGAGACCCAGGTGCTGAAGGACAAAGGGTTGTCAGCTTCAGTTATCCCTACTCTAATTAAAGCGAGGAAAGCGACTTTCAGAAAGGTCTATCATCGCACATGGAAGTCTTATATCGCGTGGTGTGAATCCCTTGGGTTTCCTCCACGTTCTTACTCGGTGGCCCGGATATTGGCTTTTCTGCAACAAGGGGTTGAGCAGAAACTGGCTTTGAGCACTATCAAGGGTCAGGTTTCGGCATTAGCAATCTTCTTTCAGAAGCCTCTGGCTACTCAGTCCTTGGTGCGGAATTTCATCCAGGGGGTGCGGCACCTGGCTCCGCCGGTGCCCGCGCCCTTGCCGCCCTGGGATCTTAATCTGGTGTTGTCGGTTCTTCAGAAACCTCCCTTTGAAAATATTAGGGAGATTCCCTTGCTTACCTTATCCCAGAAGGTGGCCTTTTGGTGGCTATCACTTCTGCATGCAGGGTGTCAGAACTGGCCGCCTTGTCCTGTCGTTCCCAATATCTGGTGGTTCATAGGGATAAGGTGGTTCTTCGTCCCGAATCCATCCTTTCTTCCTAAGGTGGTTTCAGAGTTTCATCTAAATTAGGATATTGTGCTACCTTCCCTGTGTCCTAAGCCCAGTCATCCTCGGGAGTTTGCGTTACACTCCTTGGATGTGGTTCGGGCGATCAGGGTGTACTTGACTACTACGGACTCTTTTCGTAAGACTGATTCACTTTTTGTGATCACGGATGGTCCTAGAAAGGGGTTGCCTGCGTCTGCCGCGACTATCTCTAGATGGATCAGACAGACAGTGGTATAGGCTTATTCTATTAAGGGTCGGGTTCCTCCGTTCCCTGTTAAGGCGCACTCCCCTTGGTCGCTTAGTGCTTCCTGGGCCTTCCGCCATCAGGCATCGGTGCTTCAGGTTTGCAAGGCGGCTACCTGGTCGTCGGTTCATACCTTTACAAAATTTTATAAAGTTGATGTGCTGGCATCGGCGGATGCCTCTTTTGGCCGCAAGGTTCTGCAGGCCGCTGTTTGAGGGGACCGTTGGTCTACCTCAAGGGTTTTTTTCTGTTGAGTTTTCAGTTGAGCTCATCTTTTTGTCCGATGAGCCTTTAAGACTTCTGGTTGGTTCCGGTTGGGCCTTCTGGATTGGATTTTGATTTCCGTTATCCCACCCCTCATTTGTGGCACTGCTTTGGGACGTCCCTACTGATATTAATCAAAGAGGACTGCGTCTGTCAATGAGCGACATAGAAAATTGGATTTTTGACTTACCGTAAAATCCTTTTCTCTTAAGCTCATTGACAGACGCAGTACCCGCCCCTCTATTTTTCAGTTGGGTTAGGTTAAATTCTCTGACACTGCTTTGTTACATAACTGACATCCTGTAGCAGGATGAGAGAGGATATACCCTCTGGGACTGCCCCTAAGGTGTGGCCAGAACGTTTTTCCTGCCTAGTGTCCTACTCCTGTAGGGGGCAGTATAACCCTACTGATATTAATCAAAGAGGACTGCGTCTGTCAATGAGCTTAAGAGAAAAGGATTTTACGGTAAGTCAAAATTCCAATTTTAATAATGGCAGCACTGGGCCATGGGGTTTTAGCTGAAGGGGCTTAACATTCAGGGCTCATTTACATGTGCAATGACCTGTGTTTTTTTTTTTTTTTTTTTTGCACCCTGTCAACGCAGGCCACATATAGTTTTTAATGTGCTTATTTCACTCCACAACATTGTGTACACGTGCACATACAAAAAAATACTAACAATTTATTTTTTAAATCTTTACTTTCAGGCCTCATTCCCATCATACATGCAGAAAAACTGATGGAAAATACGCACAGATTTCACTTGTAGAGACACGAGTTTATATTCGTTTTCATGTGCGTTTCAGTGAGTTTTGCACACGTTGCAGATTCCTGCGCAGTAAAAAAAATCCGCACATGGCTGTTGGGTGAACAGGACACACAAAGAACAATTGTTTTCTTTGTGCCCTTGCAGATCACGTGCAGAAAAACTAACATCTCAGCACCATGGTGAGAACAAGGCCTGAAAGTAAAGATGTAAAAATAAATTGTTAATAAATAAATTTAAATAAATAATAAATAAATTGTTAAGTGATTGTAAAGTCTCATCTTTTAAAAAAAACAATTAAAAAAAATAACATGTTATACTTACCTCCTCTGTGGAGTTGGTTTTGCACAAAGTAGCCCCGATCCTCCTCCTCTACTCGGGTCCCTCTTCGCTGCTCCTGGCCCCTCCCTCCTGTTGAATACCCGAGCTAAGCTACAGCTCAGTGTATCCATTCAGACACTAAACTGCCATTCGGCCCTGCCTCCTCTCTCTGCTGATTGACCACTGCTCTGCCTCAGCCAATAAGAAGGGAGAGTCCTGTACAGCCAAAGGACTCATGGACATCGCTGGATAGAGATGGGGCTCAAATAAGTAATAGGGGTGCTGGGGTATCTGCTGCACACAGAAAGCTTTTTCTGTCATAGAATGCATTAAGATAAAAAAAACCTTCTGCCTTTACAACTCCTTTAGTATTTTGACAGTTCCAGAGGTTTGTCACTTCGCAATGGATGAAATTTTTTTCCCACATGCAAAAAATGGTAACATAGTGCAGTATATGTGAAAATGCAAATGAAATGCTTATTAGCAATGCAGTGCAGTACATTTTTCTGTGCATTATGGTGGGAAAGGTCCCTCAGGTAGAGCTAGCCAGCCCCTGACTTTACCTAAACTCTGATGCTTTCCTTCAGCTGAGGGCATGTGAACAGATGGTGGAATTTGCCGGGCATTCAGTCACTTTGCCAACCACCATAGGTTGCAGAGACCCGTGTCTAAAGTGCCCCATAGACTACCTGTCTTTTAAACCTCTGAAAACCACAAATATCAATTGACAGACATATGAAGTCTATGGATACATTTTACATTTGTCCAATTGTGTAAAAGGTGCAGAGTTGGCTCTCCCCACAGTTCAGATGCTGCTACAGCTTTCAGTTCTGGGAAATTTCTTTGAACTGATGTAGTCAGCGCCTGTATATTACAATTCATATAATGCAAAGTGCAACAGCTAAAGGTTGAAGCTGGCAGGGGTTGATTTACTAAAACTGCAGAATGCAAAATCTGGTGCAGCTATTGCATAGAAACCAATCAGCATCCAGGTTTTTTATCTTGTCAAAGTTAAATTGAACATGGTAAAGTGAGAAGCTGGTTGGCTACCATGCACTGCTGCACCAGATTTTGTACTCTCCAGTTTTAGTTTTAGTAAATCAATCTCACAGGGTCTAAACAGCAGTAGGGAGCAAGATTTCTATGCAGGATTTCCAGTGAAGGACACAGATTGGGTAAATGTACCTAACAAATTACACTAAAATCCAAAAACACTGCAAACCTGTTCTGGAGTTTTGGAAGAGATACTAAGGCTGGGTTTACATATGTGCAGATTGGATACTGGTTTCACCGCATCCAATTCGCATGACAGGCAAGTGTGACGGCACTCAATGAAGCCATTTCACACAGGCCTGGGGCAGCCACAGAGCCGGTCCAGTTCAGATGCGAATTCTGGCAAAAATGTGCACCTGAATCGCACCTGAACCGGTGAACAGAAACGCACCGGACCCCAGGCCGCACATATGAGAACCCGGCCTCACACTTTAAATGCATGCTCCACAAATAAACTTCTGCTTCTTACCTTGGCAAAAAGAAAACCGCAGGTTAGCTCACTTTGGTTCATGATCAGGTTTCAGGCTTAGCTGCCTGCTCAGAAGCGCTGTATCCTGCACCTCTTTGCAGCTAAATTCATAGCATAGAGCTGGGCACTCCACTCTAAAATGACTCTCCCTGTCTGTATGTTTAGAGTGCATACATACAGTGATGTATAGGGTCCTATAGGTACCTTTCTGGCTTTGGCATGGATGGAAGGGTCAATGGCAATTATATTTTACATAAAAACAAAGATCTGATTGCCACTTGAAGCAGTCCGTAAATAAGATGGTAGCACACAATTGGAAACAGTGTCTGAAATCTGTAGAATTGTGGAAAGTTGATCAGAAAAGTAGACATCTGTTGATAAACAGGAACCAGCCTCGCTGAGCATAAAAGAAAAATGTGGGTATTGCTTATATTATATCTTCATTTTTAGCAAACTGACGGTTTTTGGTCCACAAAGCTGACTGGCAATAGATAACATATATAGCGGAGCTCAGGAATGCACAGAAAGTTATTATAAATGCATAGCTGGCTTATTTACACTTTAAAGATTAGACTTTACATATTTTAGAACTCCTAATGCATGGAATAATCTGTTTGGTCAATATACAGTATATACGCTTGTTCTTTATTTTCTATTATGGTGATGTTTTTATCTAGGCGGACACTGCATGCCAGGCTCCAGACTCCTAATGACAGCAGTAATCCACCAGAGTTACCACTCATCAACTTCTGCTTGCTAGTAGATTTCCTGCTGGACATTGTGTCTTTGGTAAGAAACCCTTTTAAATATATCAAATGTGTTGCTTATATTTGGTATAAATCATGTAAGGTTATATTTTACAGAATCGATGTTTCTACTAAACCAGTTTCAGATTTTTGCTTAAAATGTGTTTTGTTTACAGTATGATTTGTTTTAATTATTGTGATTTTAAGGCTACGTTCACATGTTAGCGTAGGTGATTCTGCCCGCGATCCGGAAATCATTGCAAATCGTGGGACGCCTGTGCATTGTCGTTGATTTGCAATGGCACCCCAAACGCTGTGCGATGTTGCCGCGATTTCCGCCTGCCAAATCGCGGTAACATTGCGCAAACAAAATTGCGGGTCGCATGACACCCAAAAAAGGTACGAGAGCTTCTTTGGGGCGTCACGCGACCCGCGATTTTGTTTGCATGATGTTACCGCGATTCGGCAGGCGGGAATTGCGGCAACATCGCACAGCGTTTGGGGTGCCATTGCAAATCAACAGCAACGCACAGGCGTCCCGCGATTTGCAATGATTTCCGGATCGGAACAGAATCGCAGTGATTCTTCCCGCGATCCGCTACGCTAATATGTGAACGTAGCCTAAGGCCTTTTGCACATGGGCTTCATAGCATTTTTTTTATTTTTTTTTATTTTAACTAATCTGAACATGGGTGCATTGTATTCTTTGGGAAAATGCACACAGCTGTGTAAAGATCCATCATTCAGCAATGCATTTAGAGCCATTAAAGTGGATAACGTTAAAAAATTAGGTCCAATAATTATGCACATATGTGTGTATGAGTATACAGTATACGACTATATATGGATGGATTGCAACATGATGGGAGTTTGACTGGCTGCATGCTTATTCTAGGTTACTGAGACCATAATATCACAAACTACACTACATTACTAAAAGTATTGGGATGCCTGCCTTTATATGCACATGAACTTTAATGGCATCCCAGTCCTAGTCTGTAGGGTTCAATATTGAGTTTGCCCACCCTTTGCAGCTATAACAGCTCCAACTCTTCTGGGAAGGCTGTCCACAAGGTTTAGGAGTGTGTCAATGGGAATGGTTGACCGTTCTTCCAGAAGCACATTTATGAGGACAAGCACTGATGTTGGACATGGATTCATCCCAAAGGTGTTCTTTCGGGTTGAGGTCAGGACTCTGTGCAGGCCAGTCAAGTTTCTCCACCCTGAACTCGCTCATCCATGTCTTTATGGACCTTGCCTTGTGCACTGGTCCAAATCATTTGGTGGAGGGGGGATGATGGTGTGGGGTTGTTTTTCAGGGGTTGGGTTAGGCCCCCCTAGTTCCAGTAAAGGGAACTCTTAAGGCGTCAGCCGTTTTGGACAATTTCATGCTCCCAACTTTGTGGGAACAGTTTGGGGATGGCCCCTTCCTGCTCCAACATGACTGCACACCAGTGCACAAACAAGGTTTATAAAGACATGGATGAGCCAGTTTGCGGTGGAGGAACTTGATTGACCTGCACAGAGTCTGGACCTCAACCTGAGCTCAATATGCAAAGGGTGGGCCATCTCTATATCGAACCCTATGGACTAAGACTGGGATGCCATTTAAGTTCATGTGCGTGTAAAGGAAGGCGCCCCAATGCTTTAAGTAATATAGTGTATATTGCAGGCCTGGAACGTACACCTTTTAAGCCTCATGCACACAGAATGTTTGCTTTTTTTTATCCTGTGGAGCAAAGGCCTCCAGAGGAGGAAAAAAAAAAATATTCTGTGTGCATGAAGCCTAAAGGTGTACCCCCCAGGGCTTCAATATAGGAAAATGCAGCTGAAAAAAATGTGCATAAAGGTGCGTTTTACATGCGCATTAGGGTGTGTTTAGGCAATTTGTGCATTTAGCGTTAATGCGTTCTATTGGTCAGAATATTTATTCTGGCAATTAGAAGGCATTAACACGCAAATGCGCCTAAATGCATTCATGCACATTTGTGTTTTTTTTATGAACAAACTCCCGTGAACACATTGGCTGTGCATTTCTTTTTCTGCCTCTAAACGCATGTAAACTCATTTGTATACATGGACACATAGCCTAACATAGAGAGGTGTTTAGAGGCAAAAAATAAAAAGTCAAGCATCTGTAAAACCATTTTGACGTCCTGTGTACATGAGGCCAAAAAAATCCAGTCTGTCCTCAGGTTCGTTTTCAATAAAAAACCTCTAAAGGATTGTTTGAAATGGTAAATAAAATGGCTAAATAATTGCTGTCTAGGCCAGGATTTCATAGGGGGGATTAATTAAAAAGTCTTATTGAAAAAACATCTATCGGTGAGTGCTCAGATGTGCACAAATTCAGTAAGTAGATAAAATAGCATGTTTTCCCAAGTCTTCCTGTACCCTGGTAAAATGTAATACTAATTTGGATAATTATCTGTCAAGATACAAATATTGTTGTGAGTTCCAGAATCTCTGCAGGTTTATGCTGTAGGAATTTTAATAGCATCAAAACACTTGCATTTCCCTGGTAAAGGCTTGAAACACTAATCTCTGTCCACCTTCAGAATTTTACTAATGGCAGTTTATCCTGCATTCCTTTTTTGTCCTATGTTTGAAGCTTTTTTGAGGCAAACCTACAAGAATAAAGAGATTTGGCCTGATACTCTTATACTGCTCTCGCTACTTAGTAAAATGCAGACCTGCACAATGGAGCGTCACCCTGTTGAGACTTCATTGGCTGTATATTTTGTTTTAAGTCAGTGATTCACTAGTTAGCGAAGCCATGATTCAAATTGCATTCCTGGATGCTGCAGCTTTTTAAACCATATAAGCAGTATCAGCGTTTGTATCTTCATTCTTGCAGGTTCTTTACAACATAAATCTGTGGCCAGGTTATAGATTACATATTCCAAAGCCGGCTATTGACTGTTTGAGTCTCAGGAACCAGCCGAGATTTGAACCACGTATAGGCAGGCTGAATGTGCCCAAGTTGATTGATCAATCAACTTGGGTACCGCCAGCCTGCTGGATTTTACATGTGATTTCTGCTAGTGGCTGGTATAGCCGCTAGCAATAATCACTGTGATCTCCTGGCGGTGACGGCTTCTGCCGCGGGGAGAACACAATGTCTCCTTGAGAGGGATTCCCTTGTCCACAGGGTCTGTGTTGATGGGGGAATCTAGCTATTTTCTTTCCTGCAACGAAAGAAAATTGCTCTGTCTGTGGCCTGCTTTAGCAATCAGTAACTTCAGTAAAAAAAAAAAGCCCCCACTGACCTCTGTAGTTACTGGCACTGTGAAGCAATTTAACCTGAAAGATCGCAGCAGAGACCCTGAAGTCCAGTTACAGTTAGATTCTAAATAGCTTCCAGCAGTTGCTCTGTTTATTGAAAGCTTGCAGGTTGCCAGGTCCTTGTTGCTGGAGGGAGCTAGGAGATATGAGCTATGATTTCAGTGCTTCTCCTGAGGATGAACTGTTCCACATTCCTTCAGCTACAGAAGTCAGTTATGGCTTTTTTTAGGGCCTCATGCACACTGGATGTTATCAAAACACCAGACGAAGCTGTAGAATAAGTTTTTCAGCATTTTTGCAGTAGCGTTTTTTAACATTTTTTTTGCTTTTTTTTTTAAGCAAAACTATACTCCCACAAATGCTTATGGCTCAAAAACACAGATAAAACGGCGAATAGCTGCGTTTTTCAGTGTTTTTTTTTTTCTATGTTCTTCAGCGTTTTTAAGCTTTTATTAGAGTTAGTGTTTATACAGCTGAAAAACTCCTCTCAAAACCCCCTAGTTTTGGGGTTTTCTTCCAGCCAGAAAATACTCCTGCCAAAAACTGCTGATAATAGCCTATGTGTGCATGGACACCTAGAATAATTTGCTGGCAAGTTTATTGGCTGCAGAAAACATCTGAACCTAAAAACGGCTGCTGTAAAAACGTCCTGTGAACATGAGGCCTAATGCTCATTCACTATTCATGTCCACAACTTGGCCAAAGGTTCACTTTAAACCAAATCCAGTTGATGATATGAGCAGCCCCATGCATCCCTATATATGGTTATATGGTAGATCTGTAAAATTTGGGGTGTTCTTCTGAGTAATATTTGATATATTGGTAGATGAGTTAGGGGTTTGAATCATTCATGCTTTCTTAGATCATGTCCTGCAGCTTGGCAACTGGAGAATCTTCTTGTTGTCCGTAACCTAGCTGTACTAATGCTGGTTGTGTGCACTTAGCCTGCCTATAGACATATACTGGATGGACCTTTCATTCCAAGGACCCCACTATCCCTCTATAAACTTGTACCCCAAAGGTTCTACAAATACTTTCCCAAACAAATTGGAGCCCATTAATAATGTTTACAATTTTCTATAGACCAGTAGACATTATGTAGGTCAGTAAACATCTACATTTCAAAATTGTACATAATACATCGTAGCACTCAGCAAAAAAACTGCCATAAATCTGAAATATATAAAGTGTTGTGTTTTTTTTTGCCGTCAGAATTTTCAGTTGAAAAGAAATCCTTTTTATAATATGTCCCGAAGTTGTCTTGTGAATTGCTGTATGCATTGTATTAAATAATCGCTCAAGTCTGTTTTTTTTCCATTCTTTAAATCTTTGCTTTGCTTTCCCAAGCCTACTAGAAGTATGAGAGTGATTTGTCAGGTACTGTATGACAGCTTGTTTTTCCTTGCCTTCAGACGTATGCTTACACCAACACATCTGTGTATTTGTGCCCTTCACCACACAACGGGGGGGACGGAATGTTTACTCGAAGGATTTCCTGACAGTTTTTTTTTTAGCTTGTCTAAGGAACTCTTTTGCGCTGTTTTTTTTCTAGTACATGCGGAAAATCTATGTTTCTCAGTAATGTATTTCAGGTACCCAAATGCTAATGGATAGAGCTTTAATTATTTTGGCCAGCCACTTATATAGCTGATTCTGAAAAATCTAAACTGATGTTTGCACAGTAGAAACATTTGTAATATGATTGATCAAAATGACAGGTGTAGTTCGCTTACTACATCTACAATGATTTCCTTTGGAATAAAAATTGTAATTCTTGAAACATTGTGGGGAGATTGGTTTAGCTCCCATTTCCCGCTTTGTTACAAGGCTACCCTCTTAACATGAATTAACTGATATTCCAAAATAGTATCTCTCCTGCGATCGAGTGATGTGCGAGAAGGTGAATAATCTGAATAGTCTTTTGCACAAAACTTGTGGTTTTGCTGCCCCCTCAGGACCAAGGGTATCCAATTTTACTGAAAAACAAGAAGAGAATGGCGCACCAACCTCGGGCATTAACACTAAAAAAGTTTATTGAAATCCAAAAGGTATACGCGCATGTAGGAATTGGAGACCTATCGCCTCCAGGATACTCCTAGCACCCTTTGGCTCTAAAGAAGAGGGTTCTCCCTCGAAACACGTCAGCCAGACCATTCTGGATACCATCACATCATCCAGCAGTATAGGAGTATCCTGGAGGGGATTGGTCTCTAATTCCTACATGGGTGTATACATCTTAGGTTTGTGAGTACAATGTATGCTACCTTTTTGGATTTTAATAAACTTTTTTAGTGGTAATGTACGAGATTGGTGCGCCCTTAACATGAATTTACCCCTAACTGGTAATGAGGTTGTCTGCATTAAATGGGTAGGGTTTCTCTCCTCTGTCCTTTTGAGTCTTCACTCCATATTTGTCTCTTGCTAGAATGTAATCCTATTTTTTCTCCTTTTCTTCTATATAAATGTGCTGAATACTAAAGGACTTGCACTATAATCTGTTGATTTAGTATGTCCTATGATGCAAATATTTGTGATAACAGACAATGGCAAACTATTTTTTGGAAATGATCTATCGTTTTAAGCACACCAGTGTATTTATTTATTTATTTATTTATTTTTTCAATGTTGTTATCTTACATTATTTGTAGATAGCTAGTCTTAACATTTTATGTATTTTGAACTGATACAAATATTCAGTTATTTTTATTGTAAGCAGCCATACCTAATACTACAGCAGTGGCTATAATATACAAAATATTTTCTTCCCCTACCCCCTTTTCATTCTATCTGTGCATTGCAGCTTTTGATAATGTCATGTGAACACTGAAGATTTGACAGATGACATGCTATTTACTACTACATTGTAAATGCCAACATATACTTTGGTTCATTTACTGGTGCTAAGGTAAAGCTGAAATCCAAGTTTAAAGTGGTTGTAAACCTTGCACATGAAATATGAATAAAGCATATCCTTCCTCTATAGTGTGTACTTGTTTCCATCCAGAAAACAACGTTCACTCCTCTATTATTAGCATGAATTATCTCTGACAAGTTTTCCTGACACCAAGAGAAAAATAATGACAGGAAAGGGAGCTGCATCTGATTGACAGCCTCTGCTCTGTGCCTGTGTGCTGTGTGAAGGGGAGTGTGTCCATTCCCTCCAATCAGCTCTCAGAGCTCTCCTTACTGAGCTATGCAGAGTGTAATTTCAGCTCTCTGCCCCCATTTTTTGGAACTTTAAGACAAGCTTTATACATTTAGCACTTTGAATGGATGTAGAAGAAAAGACTGCAAATAAACAGGTACAACATATAGTGGATATAAAAAGTCTACACACCCCTTTTAAAATGTCAGGTTCTGTAAAAAAAAACTTAAAGATAAATCATTTCAGAACTTTTTCCTTCCTGAATGTGACCTATAAACTGTACAACTCAGTTGAACAACAAACTTAAATCTTTTAGGTGGAGGGAAGTAAAAAAAAAAAAAAAACTAAAATATTATGGTTGCATAAGTGTGTACACCCTTAAACTAATACCTTGTTGAAGCACTTTTTGATTTTATTACAGCACTCAGTCTTTTTGGGCATTTTGGGTATGAGTCTATCAGCTTGGCACATCTTGACTTGGCAATAATTTCCCACTCTTCTTTGCAAAAACACTCCCTAATCGTTCAGATTGCGAGGGCATCTCCTGTGCACAGCCCTCTTCAGATCACCCCACAGATTTTCTATCGCATTCAGGTCTGGGCTCTGGCTGGGCCATTCCAAAACGTTCTTCTTCTTCTGGTGAAACCATTCCTTTGTTGATTTGGATGTATGCTTTGGGTTGTTGTCATGCTGAAAGATGAAGTTCCTCTTGATGTTCAGCTTTCTAGCAAAAGCCTGACGGTTTTGTGCCAATATTGACTGGTATTTGGAACTGTTCATAATTCCCTCTACCTTGACTAAGGCCCCTGTTCCAGCTGAAAAAAACAGCCCCAAAGCATGATGCTGCCACCACCATGCTTCACTGTTGGTTTGGTGATGTGCAGTGTTGTTTTTGCGCCAAACCTATCTTTTGGAATTCTGGCCAAAAAGTTCAACTTTGGTTTCATCAGATCATAACACGTTTTCCCACATGCCATTGGGAGACTTTAGATGTGTTTTTGCTAAATTTAGCTGGGCTTAGATGCTTTTCTTCGTAAGAAAAGGCTTCTGTCTTGCCACTCTACCCCATAGCCCAGACATGTGAAGAATACGGGAGATTGTTGTCACATGTACTACACAGCCAGTACTTGCCAGATATTCTTACAGCTCCTTTAATGTTGCTGTAGGCCACTTGGCAGCCTAGTCTTTTCATCAATTTTGAGGGACGTCCAGTTCTTGGTAATGTCACTGTTGTGCCATATTTTCTCCACTTGTTGAGGACTGTCTTCACTGTGTTCCATGTTACATTTAATGCCTTGGAAATTCTTTTGTACCCTTGATACCTTTAAACAATGAGATCCCTCTGATGCTTTTGAAGCTCTCTGCAGACCATGGCTTTTACTGTAGAATGCGACTAAGGAAATGTAAGTATGAAAAGCTCAGTTAAATAATTGGTAAGAATATATTAGAGTGGCATCCATCCCTAAATTGTTTCAAGAACGCATGGAGGGCTAAACCCGGCTAAGGGATGCCCCCAAGAGAGGACGGGGGAATGGGATGTTTGAGATGAAAATCATATAACAAACCTATGTTAATATAGGTATACGAGTAGTGAAGCAAGGGATGTAGTAAAAAATCTTTATTGGATAGATTCACATAGAACAGTGCAAAAAATATATAAAGACATATTAAAACCTGAAAAGTTACAATAAATAATGAACAAGGGATTTCAATATGCTTTCTTGGAAGACCAAGAACAGGTAGGGTTCATAATCATATACATGCATATATAAAGAGGGAACCAGACAGAGGACCCCAAAAAACCCTACGCATTTCGACTTGGAGCAGTCTTCCTCAAACGAACCGTGGACCACTGCTCCCCCTGAGGAAGACTGCTTCACTACTAGTATGCCTATATTAACATCGGTTCGTTTATATGATTTTCACCTGAGGCATCTCAAACATCCCATTCCCCCATCCTCTCTTGGGGGCATCCCTTAGCCGGGTTTAGCCCTCCATGTGTTCTTTAAGGAAATGTAAGGAAACACTCACTAGAAAAGCTGAACTTTATTTGGGGTGATCAGAGGCACTTTAAATGATGGCAGGTGTGTACTGAATGTGATTGCTTAATTCTGTACACAGCTACATTCCCAGTTATAAGAGGGTGTGCACACTTATGCAACCATATTATTTTAGTTTTTTATTTTTACTTTACCCCCCCCCCCCCCCCCAAAAAAAAAAATTCAGGTTCTTTTTTCTTTTTTTTTTCTTCAATTAAGTTGTACAGTTTATAGGTCACTATAAGGATGGAAAAAGTTCTGAAATGATTTAGCTTTGACAAATTTATTTACATCACAGAAACCTGGCATTTTAACAGGGGTGTGTAGACGTTTTATATCCACTGTATGTGTTAGGATTCCATGTGTATCACCTGAGGCCAGTCACTTCACTGGGTACATGTATATGGGTTTACATACACTTTAAACAAATATTCTTTGAATACAAGAGATGTGCAGTCTAACTTGAATCTTGATGCCCTTTGTGTATGCTTCTTCCACCGATCCATGCAGTAATCTAGCATGAAGCAATTCCTGCACTTGACCTCTGTACAGAAGTGTCTTATAATGAAGAATAGTCATTGCTGCTCTCTTCGTGTGCAGGGTGACTGGTCTTTGATCCGCCCCTCCTGTAATTTTCTGCAGGCAGCCTGTAGTGGGTGGACTTGCTGAGTCCCTCCAACAGCTCTGCTCTCTGAACAGGGCTATGTACAGCACACTGATGTTGTCACCCTTGGATTTGCAAAGGAATTGGGTACACACGAGATGGATTTAAATCCTTTGTAGCTATTGAGAAACAAACATATTTTAACAAAAGTATGTGTGCCAGGAGTTTAGGTTTAAAGCAAAATTAAACCCAAAACAAAAAAAAAAGGTAAGCTATTGCAGCTTACCAATCATTAGATGCGGTGGCTGCATAATTTTTCATTTCTTAGACTTTTCTCCACTCTATCTTCACTTGGTGATCTGGCCAGAAACACACCTCCTGTATTATGGTGCCCGCACTCTGGATAAATGAGCACAGGGGCACCTTTGCACATAGCATTGTTAGTCTGGGGAGAGAGGAATGTTAGAATGTACCTTGTTCACAGTTGAATAAATGTCTAATGCTTAACAAATGCTCCTATAGCCTTAGTATGGGCATTAGACTTGTCTCAGTGTGCTTTAGTATGGGCGTTAGACTGGCATCAATGATTTTTAGTATGGGCGTTAGACTGGTGTCAGGGAGTTTTAGTTTGGGCATTAGACTGGTGTCAGTGAATTTTAGTATGGGCATTAGACTGGTGTCAGTGAGCTTTAGTATGGGCATTAGACTGGTGTCAGGGAGTTTTAGTTTGGGCATTAGACTGGTGTCAGTGAGCTTTAGTATGGGTTTTAGACTGGTGTCAGTGAGTTTTAGTATGGGCATGAGACTGGCATAAGTGAACTTTAGTATTGACACGAGACTGGCATTTTACAAGCGTTAATGAAGAGTAAGGGCTTGTTCAAACTTGATGAAATTTTTAACACTTAACAAATGCTCCTATAGCTAGTTTGTGTGTATAACTAGGAGTGTGTATAACCATACTGTGTCTGCTTATTTTTCTTTGTTTAGGAGACTTATATTGAAATCCAGACAGAGCATTTGCCTCAGCTGCTCCTTCGAATGATCTCTGCACTAACCAGTCATCTTCAAACTCTGGATCCCAAAGAACTGACTGATTCCCTTAGACTTTGCTCAAAAATTCTCAGCAAGGTCCAGCCTCCTCTCTTTGCTGCAAGCCCAGGAGGTACTGTCCAGCTCCCTGGTGGGCAAAATTGCTCCAGTAAAGAAAAAGAGGAGAGGAAGGTAATACTTGGGGTGAAATGTTAACGTTCAGTGTTTTGTGAAAAATTGCTTCCATCTAATGCTTCTTAGAATTCACAAAATATATTTGCCATCCATGGCAAGCTTTCAGCGATCAGGGCAAGGAAGTGGTCAGAGCTTTACATCAAAGAGGAGTCCAAGGAATATTAAGGCTGACTGTCAAGAAGTGCATATCTGTCTGGAGCCTGGCAAATACGTTTAGCATTTCTCTTTCTTCACGACATCCGTATCATAGCAGCATTACATTTTACTTATATGCTTTATAGTGAAACTTTAGTCAGAAAATGAAGTCCTGCTACAGGTAGATCACATTAGACTGGCCCCTTTTGCTTTAAAAATAATGTCTATACTGTTTAGAATCCAGTAATGCTCTGCACATGCTCAGTTTCTCTCAATTTTAGGCATTTTTAGGCACTGCAGAGTTTAAGGCTGATCTTTTGCCATGGAAGCTGCTTCTGTTTGACCTGCAACTGCCATGGTGCTGCCTATGTGATCAGTTATGACACCAGTCATTTGATTGTTTGACAGTTTGGTTGAGGGCACAAGCAAATGTGACATTTAGCAATCCTGACATTCCTGGAACATAACTGTTTTTTGAAACCATTAAATTGATAAGTTGAATTCCGCTTTATGATTTAGTCTAGGTTCACACTGAATGCGGCTTTGAAATCCCTTGAAATTGCACAATTTCAAAGCCGCATGTCAGCGCAACTTGGCTGACATCTGTATGACTTGATGTCTATGCAAGTCTCACCTGAAATTGATTTCTATGCAAGTCTCACCGGAAATTGCCAAAAGTATTGCAGGAACTACTTTTTCAAATTGGTGCAGCACCGCAAAGTCGGCGTCACACCGATTTGAACAGTTCCATTGCCGACAATAAGGTGCGACTTGTCATGCGATTTGACCTGTCAAATCCTGACAAGTCACACCAGTGTGAACAGGGGGCTAACTGCTGTTCAGGCACTTTGGGCTTCAGCAAGAAGAAACCGGAGCAATGCTGGAGGCAATTTACAGCACACACTCATTTTGGTAACAAAATTATTAATGTGGATTGTATGTTCCTTGCTAAACAATATTATTTTTTATCAAGTTGTTATGGATAAAGTCTTGCTTTAACCACTTGAGCTCCGGAAGAGTTTACCTCCTTCATGACCAGAGCATTTTTAGCTATTCGGCACTGCACTATTTAACTGGTTATTGCGCATTCTTCCCATACTGTAAGCAAATAAAATATTTAGCATTTTTTTCACACAAATAGAGCTTTCTTTTGATGGTAATTAATAATCACCATTATTTTTTTTTTTTAAATGTTTCCGATGTATATGAAAAAAGAACAAAATAATTTTTCTTTCTGTCATGAAGCATATCCAAAAAAAAATAAAGGTCATCTTAAATTTAGGCCAAATGTATTCTGCTACATGTCTTTGGTAAAATTCCAATAAATGTATATTCATTGGTAGTTATAGAATCTACAAACTATGGTATATATATTTGATCAATTCTGATATACTGACGGCCTGTCTCATTTCTTAAAGCCCTTAAAATGCCAGAACAGTACAAATTCACCTTAAATAGCCCTTTTTTGTAAAGCAGACAGTCCAAGGCATTTAGTAAGAGACATGGGGAGTTTTTTGAAGTTTATCATTTTTTTGAAAATAAAGAAAAATGAGTTTGTTTTTTTGTTAACATACTGTCACCAGTGCAGTAGAGCATTATCATATGACTGGTGTGGCGGTGATCAGGGACACTGGTGACAGTATGTTTAAAAAAAAAGTATTTTCTTTTTTCCTTTTTGGTTTCCGTTTTTTACTATGTTTTATTTATTTTTTCATACTTTCCTCAGAATAGTTCAGTTTCACCATAATAACACTGTACTAGTCTAAAGGGGTGATCAGGGATTTTGTTTTTACACTTTGCTGTTACAGTGAAGATCATTGTAACAGCAGAGTTTTCCACTGTCCTTATTGGGTTACATTCATGACAGCTGTGACCACTAGTGATCTGGAATTGGCTACAGCTAATCACATAGTACAGGTTGCTGTGATTGGCCCAGGTACCATGTGATAGTTGTGGGCCAATCAAGGCATAGGAAAGACAGCTGTTTATGAATGAATTCATTCATACCAGCTTTGTTGACATTGTTAATTCTTTGCATGGTGATCACATGATCATCAGGCCCTGGGTACTGGGATCTGCAATCCGCTGTGTCCAGTGGGGGGGCTCCTAAACTGTAGCAGGCAAAATGACTTACATGTACATCATTTTGCCTGCATTTGCCTCCTAGCCTAGCTGGTCAGCAAGTGGTTGTAAACCTCAGAAATGAAATCTAATCAAAGCATATCCCTATATAGTGTGTCTGAATTGAGAACACTAATGCCGCGTACACACGCTACGATTGTTGGCCGACCGATCGGCCGTCTTTTGTCCAGTGTTGTTGTGTTGGTTGAAATGTGCTCTAGACTGCACACTAATTTTTTCAGCCAACAACAACCAACTTCAGAAGTGATTTCATGTGCTGGTTTACTTTCCGTGTGTTTTTTCTTCTCTGAGCATGCCCAGTCTTGCTCATCTGATTTTTTTTTTCTGCCGAAATCTGTACTGACTGACGAACAATCGGCCGTTCTGTTGACGGCCAACAAAAATTTTATAGCATGCACACCAGATTTTGTTCGGCTGAAAAGTCGCAGTCGGTTGTCGGAAGCATCATACTAACAAGCCGACAATCGGACGTTGGCCGAAAATTCACGGCCAACAATCGTTGCATGTGTACGAGGCATAAGTGCCATTTGTGTCTGCTGCTTACTTCCTCGATCGGCATTAATCACTTCTGATAAAATTTCCTGACACCAAGAGAAAAAAGGTGACTAGAGAGAGCTTCAGCAGATTAACAGTCTCATCTCTGACCTACAGACCTCTCCACGCTGAGCTCTGTAATTTCAGCTTTCTCCGCTCTTTTTTCTAACTGCTCAGACAAGCTTTTCACATTTTTGACTTTGAACAGATGTAGAGAAGAGAAGACTGCAGATAAACAGGTGCAACTTATACAGGAGGATTTCATCTCTATGTATCACCTGAAGCCAGTCACTTCAACTGGTATATTGAAGGGATCACAACTATTTTAAGTTTAGATTTTTTTTATTCAAATTGAGGATGGGACTAAGTAGCTTCCTCCCAAGCCTTTATTATAAGGAGTCCTAGAAACCTAAAAAAAAAAAACTAAAGTCTGCTAAGCATTAGGTGCTTTCAGTCAGAATTGGTGTTTGTGTGGTTGGTATCTAATGTCTGTTATTTACTGATCTTGTGTTTAATTCTTAGCTGTCTCCAGTCACTCCTGAAAATCCTGGGGATGTCTTTGAAGATGGCGAGAACCCCCCAAGCAGTCGCTCATCAGAGAGTGGATTTACAGAGTTTGTGCAGTACCAAGCTGATAAAACTGATGATATTGATAGGGCTCTGATTGATGGGCAGGGTGTAGCTGGTCTCCCCTTAGGTAGCACTTCTTCAGAAACTGAAACAGCATCCATTGTTGGGTCTGAGGAGACAATGGTACCGCACCCTTCCAAATGTCCACAGGGAGCAGCTCCACGTAATATAAAGGGAACACAAAAAACTGCAATGCAATGCTGCTTGGAATATTTTCAGCAATTCCTTACAAGACTTATCACTCTATATATTATTCCCAAGAGCCCAACATCCCAAAACGCTGCTATAGACCTTCAAGGAGAACCCATTGGAGCCCATACAGATAGTGCTAAATGGGAGATGTTCACATCAGAAAACGGTAAAGAAAAGCCAACCATTAAAACAATTTCGCCAAAAGAATACCGTCCTGCCTTCATTGCTGCATGTCAGCTGTTCCTTGAATGTTCCAGTTTCCCAGTTTACATTGCAGAGGGCAGCCATCCTTCAGACATTCATTCGGAGAAGGTGGATGGAGGTGAGGTGCTTGAGCAAAAGGAAATAAAAACACATACTGTATATTTACAGTACCCAGAGTTCTATCTTTTACATGTATTCATCACAAGTCTAGATATGTTTGCTTATTTAATTTAGCCATTGGTTTCATATACAGTACTGCTCACCATGGGTTTCCATCTCCACAGTAGCTTCCCATCGAAACCCAACTAACACAGAGAACACTAACATCAACTTCAGTAAAGCTTTGCTAAAGGGAGGGTATAGTAATAAAAAAATAGGCACTTACATTTTTTTGTCAACTATTGTATGGACCATAATGTTGGCAAAATTACCATTGGTAAAGCTTTTGTTCTCTGCAAAATATTTAGCAGGATTTCACTGTGAAGAGAATATAATCTTGAAAGAACTGACCAAAGCTGTTCATCTTTCCTTGAACAAACAAATTAATTTCTAAGAATCCATGTGGTTTTCATTCAGTAAAGTCCATTCTTGCCAAAATTGAACATTAAAAGCACTTTAGAACATTTCGAACAGTTATTGAATGTCCTAAGAATTGTCATACGAGAGTTTGTTGTGAAATGTACTAGTGTATGGCAGCTTAAAGGATTCAGAAGTTCACTTTAAAAAAATAATAATAATAAATGCACGTTTTTTTGCAGGTAAAAAAAATTTTGATTTATTTGTTTAATTATTTAATTTGGCGCCTGTAAAGTATTGCACCAGCAGTCAGCAGATCGCTGGTGTCATGCAGGTCTCCTGCAGACCTGTCAGTGTATCTGTGTGCTCGTACATCCCGTACGGGCAAGTAGATACACTGACAGGATGAATCAATTAAAGTGGAGTTCCACCCATTTTTGGAACTTTAGATCTATGTAATCCCCTTTAAAATGGCTTTTACCAATGGAAACTTTTTTTTGCTAGTAAATACCTTAATTTCTGCTTTATTCCTCCTCTCCTCACTTCCGGGTCCGATCGGCGATGACGTCATTCGGCGATTGGCAGTGTCTGCTGGGATGTATTCTATTCCAGAAATCTCGCAGTAGCTGAACTGTACTGAGCCGTGCCTGCCCCGCCTCCGCCCCGCCTCCTCTCATTGAGTTGTATTGTATGCATGTATTAAGGCTGTTCTCTGGCCCGCCTCCGCCAGGCCTCCTCTCATTGAGTTGTATTGAATGAATGTATTAAGGCCGTTCTCCGCCCGCCTCCTCTCATTGAGTTGTGTTGTATGAATGTATTAAGGCCGTTCTCTGCCCTGCCTCCGCCCCGCCTCCTCTCATTGAGTTGTATTGTATGATGAGGTGGGGCGGAGGCGGGGCAGAGAACAGCCTTAATACATTGCATACAATACAACTCAATGAGAGGAGGTGGGGCGGAGGCGGGGCAGAGAACGGCCTTAATACATTGCATACAATACAACTCAATGAGAGGAGGCGGGCAGGCACGGCTCAGTACAGTTCAGCTACTGCGAGATTTCTGGAATAGAATACATCCCAGCAGACACTGCGAATCGCCGAATGACGTCATCGCCGATCGGACCCGGAAGTTAGGAGAGGAGGAATAAAGCAGAAATTAAGGTATTTACTAGCAAAAAAAAAAAAAGTTTCCATTGGTAAAAGCTGTTTTAAAGGGGATTACATAGATCTATGTATTCCAACCTATTAAAAATGGGTGGAACTCCGCTTTAACATTGAGAACTACAAGCCAACATTCACAAAGGATGTTAGGGCTTGTAGTTCATTCATTCGCAGAACTCTGTGAATGAATGATGCGGCCGTGTGGGCAGAGCCCCACAGGACTGTGCTGATTTAAAAAACTGACCGCTAGTACCAGGAACCCATCCCTGTACTGCTGTCATGTGGAAGGGAGGGAGGAATTGGGCAGTGGCTTCAGTATTGGGAACATGTTACATTTTCCACCCTAAAAACAAGTGGAACATGTAACCTGTTTCTAAAGGTGAACTTATCCTTTAAGGCAGTGCTCCCCAACCTTTTTATCGCCGCAGACCGGTCAACGTTTGATAATTTTTCTGTGGCCCGCTGGGGGGGCGTCAATGCAGAGGGACCAGCGTGCCCCCAATCAATGCAGAGTGCCCACAGCATTGCCCCCAATCAATGCAGAGTGCCCACAGCATTGCCCCCAATCAATGCAGAGTGCCCACAGCATTGCCCCCAAACAATGCAGAGTGCCCACAGCATTGCCCCCAATCAATGCAGAGTGCCACAGCATTGCCCCCAATAAATGCAGAGTTCCACAGCATTGCCCCCAATAAATGCAGAGTGCCACAGCATTGCCCCCAATAAATGCAGAGTGCCACAGCATTGCCCCCAATAAATGCAGAGTGCCACAGCATTGCCCCCAATAAATGCAGAGTGTCACAGCAATGCCCCAATAAATGCAGAGTGTCACAGCAATGCCCCCAATAAATGCAGAGTGTCACAGCAATGCCCCCAATAAATGCAGAGTGCCACAGCAATGCCCCCAATAAATGCAGAGTGCCACAGCAATGCCCCCAATAAATGCAGAGTGCCACAGCATTGCCCCCAATAAATGCAGAGTGCCACAGCATTGCCCCATTTCAATGTAGAGATGCCAGCGTGCCACCCTTCAATGCAGAGCGCCAGCATTCCCCCCGCGAGACCCGTCCGTGCACTTACCTCGCTTCTCCTCAGTTCAGTCCCCGGCTTCCTGCGTCTCCTCAGTCGTCCCGCGGCGCCTCCTTCACGGCCAATGGCGTGGGGTTTGCCTTTCGGCCAACCAGGAAGCGGGAGGACCCACTCCCTGATTGGCCAGGAGGAGGATCAGTGTGACAATAGCAAATTTTCATTCGCTATTGTCACACAATGGGCGGGCTCGGGGGGGCGCAATGCCCGGCGCCTCGGCCGCCACAGTGAAATCATTTAAAGTTCCTCTGGCGGCCTGGTACCGTTTGATCCATGGAGCGGTCCGCGGCCCGGGGGTTGGGGAACACTGCTTTAAGGGTATTGGCCTAATCTTTGAAAGTAATCTGCTGAGATTGAAAGTTTTGTTAGATGACCTGTTCTTTGCCGATTGCAGGGATTTAGGCTTCATTCACAGCTATGCAGTTTGCTTTTAAACGTTTTTTCTGGGGGTTTTTTTTTTTTTGCAAATTTCTTGTTGGGCACATTAAAAATTGCAGGAAAAAATGTGGTAAAAATGTACTTTATGCTTTTCTGCAGCTTCTCGAGTGAAGTCTTTTGAACCAAAAATGCAAAAAGAGCACCATTTTGCATTTAAAAAAAGTCCCTGACCCTTACCAAAAAACGCAGAGGCACAAAAATCTATTGATGTAAATGTGTTCCATAGGAACCCATGTTAAAAAGAAATGTCCTGCATTTCTGCAAAAAGCATGAAAAAACGCATTCGTGTGAATGGAGCATTATACAATTGTCATGCACTCTATGATGGAAAATATATCTCCTTAGGTTTTGATGGTATCCTCTTATATGTTCTTGTGCAAGGCTTTAGCATTCTTTGAGATATACGTGATTGGCTGCTATGACATTGCCAACAGTTCCACTCTAGCTAGTGCCAACACTATAACATTTGTTTCGAATACATTTATAATTTTTATTTTGCTTTTTTTTTAATCAGATTGTGAAAAGGTTCAACCACCTGTGTGGCTGCAGACCCTCATGAACGCCTGCAGTGCAGCAGTAGACTTCAGCATTCAGAGCGTGGCCATATCTCTAGTGATGGACCTGGTTGGCCTGACCCAGTCTGTGGCTGTGGTGGCTGGAGAAACAGCAAATGGCTTGGAATCCTCTCAGCCCTTAAGTCCAAATCAAGGGCGTGTTTCTGTTGTTATCCATCCTCCTCTTACTGAAGGCAATTTGAGATACACGGCAGAGAAGACTGATTTCTTCAAGGTGGGGAGATATTCACTATAAATCATTTTACCCATTACATAGTGGTCACATCTTTTCTTTATTCTGGATATTTGTGCTATTGCCCATAATTATTTTCTCTGTGCCCAAAAAGTCAATCACTTCGGTATCTCTATACTGTATTGTTATATACTGCATATCCACTGTTATTTCAGTTGTCTACTCTATGACAGGGACTCCTTTTGTCTAACTTTTTAAAAAGACATGGTCTTCACCATAGAAACCCTGTCATTCTTTATTGTTATGGCTGTTATCTTAACCACTTCTTTATTTGGCTGTATCTTATTCTATATGCCTTTTAAAGTGACATTTTTTTTTGTATTCTTGATTCTTTTCATTAATAAAATATTTGAACAGCAAAAAGTCAAGCAGATATCCATAATATATGTCAGGGGTCTCCAAACTCTCTAAAGAAAGAGCCAGTTTACTGTCCTTCAGACTTTAAAGGGGGGGGGGGGGACTGCACTGTCTCTAGTGGGCGTAAACAATGCCCAAATGTTGTCTATTTGGCTACATTCACACCTGCGTTTTTTACCGCGATTTACAGGCGTTTTTTGTGCAGGCATTTTTAGATTGAATAGAAACCAATGGAAAACGCCTGTAATCTGCCCAAAAAGAAGCTCATGTACTTTTTTGAGCGTTGGGCGTTTTGCTCACAGCGTCAAAACACTCAGATGTGAACAGGGGCCATTGAAATGAAAAGGATTTGTCTTGTTGGGCGTTTTGAGAGCTGATCCTAGAGCAGAAAAACTCCCCAAAAATGCCCCAAAACGCCTACATGTGAACGGAGCCTTAGGGGGAAAACTAGTTAAGTGTCAGTGGGAGTAATAGTGCCCCATTTTTGTTGTCGGTGGAAGAAATTATGCCACATCGTTGGTGTCAGCTAAAGGAATAGTGCCCCATTGTTGTCAGTGGCAGGAATTATGCCTCAAGGGTGGGCTAGTTCCCCCGTTTTTGTTGTCAGTGGAAGAAATAGTGCCCCATTGTTGGTGTCAGTGGAAGAAATAGTGCCCCATTGTTGGTGTCAGTGGAAGAAATAGTGCCCCATTGTTGGTGTCAGTGGAAGGAATAGTGCCCCATTGTTGGTGTCAGTGGAAGAAATAGTGCCCCATTGTTGGTGTCAGTGGAAGAAATAGTGCCCCATTGTTGGTGTCAGTGGAAGAAATAATGCCCCATTGTTGGTGTCATTGGCAGGAATTATGCCCTATTGTTGGTGACTGTGGCATGAATTATACTTTAAGGGCGGGATAACGGCAAGCAAATGGCCGCAGTTTGGAGACCACTGATATACATGATCATCAAACTTTGTGCTGAAAAATATTTTGGTCCAATTAGAACCAATTAAATGGTAAAAATGATTACCAAATTTCAACAAATCCTATATGATTTTTTTTTTTTTTTTTTTTTCAGAATGTGGCAGTGACACTCTGGGAACAATTAGGAGATCGGACCCCTCAACACCATCAAAGAAGTGTGGAACTCTTCTATCAGCTCCACAATCTGGTCCCATCCTCCAGTATATGTGAGGATGTTATTAGCCAGCAGTTGACCCACAAAGACAAGGTATCTCTACAACACAGAAAAAAAAAATCCTCTTTCATAAAACTGTACAAAGAATATTTACTGTATTTTCTGGCGTATAAGACTACTTTTGAACCTCAAAAAAATCCCCCAAAAATGGGGGTTCGTCTTATACGCCGAGTATAATATCTCCAAGGTAACCTAAGTATAAGTATTACCGGTAGATGAAAATTAGGGGGGGGTCGTCTTATACGCCCAGTCGTCTTATACGCCGGAAAATACGGTAATTTCTTTAATGAAAGTATGTTTCAGATGATTGGGACCTGTTGTAGGGGGTGTTGAATGTGACTTAGGCGTTTAGTTTACTGAGACTTGCCTGTATGTATGTATAAGGGGGCATATCATGTGGTACAGAGCATGTGATACAACCTTGTGTTTCAGTGGCAGCATGATCTTGTCTTCTCTAAAAACTTGCTTGTAGTAACCTATTATAGGCTTTTCAGCATCTATGGCGTATGTGAATTCTGGGCAACCAGAGAAAGAGTAGACACTGGATCTCTGCTTTGAAAATTTTGCAGTCTTAGCACAGGAACAGATTGGAAACACTCACACAAATTAATTTTTAGCTTGTTCAGGGGATGGCTGTATATTATAGTACGCTGTAGTTTGCAAGTATGGTGGGATTAGATTAATATATTTTTTGGGGTTGGGATTAATTTATAACCACTACAAGGACAGTATTTTCCAAGGACATAATGCATCAGTTACTGGCTCTGGCCATTTTTGTAACACTAGAATTACTAGGATAGAGCTAGTGGCTTTAATTATAAAGATGGTATCACTTCATTACAGAAAATCAGGATGGAAGCTCATGGGCGATTTTCAGTTCTGTGGCACCTCACCAGAGATCTTCATGTGAACAAGTCTTCATCCTTTGGGCGCACATTTGACAGGTAGTGTTTGATTCCTTCCTTGCTCCAGAAATTAAATTACTTTGAAACCTAGTTTATAGTAGTTATAAATTAAAAAAATGTTGACGCAAACTGGAAATGGGTTTTTCCCAATAGTGGAAAAAGCAGAGAAATAAAAAGACTGTTTTATTATTCTGTTTTAATCTAAAGGAACCATAAATTGTTTTTTTAGCTATGGTTGGAGAATTTAAAGCTATAAGAAGCCACAAAGTAGTGCAGCCTGAATTGGCTTTAGGTGGATCAGTCCATTAGCTATGCGACTTCAGAAAGTAATATTGAGCAGACACCTCCAATGTTTGTTACATAAATTAAACGAAATAGTCAGTATCTGAACTTGAGAAATGTATAAATAAAGTATGTTATTACATGAAAAAGGTGAGCAGTATTAAGGTGTCAAGGTGCATACATTAGCATGCACAACATTCATCAAATGTTTAAGTTAAAGTGGTTGTAAACCCATACATATACCCAGTGAAGTGACTGGCCTCGGGTGATGCACCAAGATGAAACAAATCCTCCTACATAAGTTGTGCCTGTTTATCTACAGCTATCTTTTCCCTACATCCACTCCAAAGTGCAACATTTACACTAGATCTCTCAGCTCTGAAAAGAAAGGGGAGAGAGCTGATGTTACATTAGAGAGGAGAGCTCTGAGAGCTGAGTAGTGGGAAGGGACATCCCCCCCCCCCTTCACACAGCACACACAAATTACACTTAATGCTCTGGAATGAGATAAGTACACACTATAGAATGATAGGCTTTGTTCATATTGCCCCCAGTCATCTTCCAGGACAGCCACTGAGAGATGGAGATCCTCCCTCCAGGACAGGCGATACCTAGACTCAGGTCTTTTAAAGGCAGTCCTACAGGGTTGTGGCCAATCATTTGTGTTTCCTCTGGACGGAGGGGACGCATTGCCTGTAGGAACCGTTCTTGGCCAGCAGGATGGACTCCATCTCTCAGGGGCTGCTCAGGGAGCTTGCCTTACCTGAATGTCTTTTCTATGTGGTTCAGGCCTGGGTTTCTTCCGCAGGGTCAGGAATGTGCCCATTCTTGCTTCTTTCCAGTGCCTGGCGAAGGAGTTGGACAGAGTGCCTTCCATTCTTGGCTGCGTCGTGTCTGGGGGCCAGGGGCCTGAGGTTGTCTGAGGCTTACAACCACTTTAGCATACAATTATGTTGTTTAATTATGTTTGTGCACATCAATTTTTTATGTAATGAAGATTCAAGAAAATACATTTTCCATGATAAAAGATGTGCTAACAACACACACAAAGACAACATATACATATTGTTGGGTATTTACCATTTATTTTAGGGGGGCTGCAGAATAATTTAACATATATGAATTTTTAGAAATCTGTTGCAATTTAGTCTTATGAACATTTATGAGCAGGTTCTAGTGAAACTACTATTTGCACATACATGTTGCATTATATGGGGTGTGAACGTCCTATATTATACACTATGATGAAATCACAACACTAACAAAGCCTTATAGATGTAAATTTCCTTTACAGGTCTTTATTCATCATGCTGGATAGTCTGAGTAGCTTAGATGGCTGCACCTCTTCTGTGGGCCAGGCCTGGTTACATCAAGTGTTACAGAGACATGACATAGCAAGAGTCCTAGAACCACTTCTCCTTTTACTCCTCCATCCAAAAACCCAGCGTGTGTCTGTACAGCGAGTCCAGGCTGAGAGACACTGGAGTAAATCCATGAGGCACTGTGAAGAAAATAGGAAAATATTTAACAAGACGTGTAATAGTAGTAATGGTATGAATTATTATTTAATTTACATTTGTATAATAATTATTGTTCATGTAATAGTAGTAATGATATGGCATATTATATCATTTCTGGTGGTATAATAATAATAATTGTTCATGTAATAGTATGGAATATTATAATAATATTGTTATTGATATTATTGTTCACATGATTATTGATAACCAGTACATTTAAAGCGGTAGTATAGTGCTTTTTGACACTTTTACCTACAGGTAAGCCTATAATAAGGCTTACCTGTAGGTACAAATAATATCTCCTAAACCGGCACGGTTTAGGAGATATTTACAGTGCATGCAGCCGCTCGCGCGAGCGGCGCATGCGCTCTGAAGGTCCGGGGGGGACCTTCAATTAAGTTGCCGGGAGCTTGCTGGAAAAATCACTCCCGCGCGCATGCGCGGGAGTGACGTCATCGCGGCTTCGGCCAATCATCGCGCCGGAGCCATCTCTTCCGGCCAATCAGCGCACCGGAGCCGCCGAACCCGTAAGAGACGACGAGGGATCATGGCAGCGCCCGCAGCGATGTCCGGGGGTCTGTGTCGGGGCTTCGTTTTAAGGTAAGTTACACATAATGGGCTAGTATGCGATGCATACTAGCTCATTATGCCTTTGTCTTGCAGGTTTTTTTTTTTATTTTTTTTTTTTATAGGGTTTACAACCGCTTTAAATGTTTTATTGGCTCCCAAATAAGTCTGTTCAGCAGGGATGAGCTCGGGCGTGTTCGAGTTTGTACGTGCCCGATCCCGCCAGGAAGCCAACACTGCACTCCGCTAATCACAGGCAGTAAGACATTGTCTGATCCGCAGCTGCACAGATCGGGAAATGTCTCACTGCCTGTGATTAGTGGAATGCAGTGTCGACTTCCTGGCGGAATCGGGCACATATAAACTCGAAAACGCCCGAGCTCATCTCTACTGTTCAGTAATGAAAATACATAGTATTGCAGTGAATGTGACGGTAACTGCTTTACAAATATACCCCTTAGTCTTAAATTATAATAATTTTCAGGCTTGCTCATTAAAGATTTATATTTATCCCAATTTAATTAATTTCTTTTGTCTCAAGATGGAGTTTGTTACATAGTTATGTGTGTGTGTGTGTTAACTGTACATTGTATACCCCTGTATGTTGTGGTCATTAAGGTGCCCATCTAGGTAATAGTTTTTTGAAACTATCGATGCTCCCTGCTGATACCACAGCTTGTGAAAGCGAATTCCACATCCTTACCGCTCTGACAGTAAAGAACCCCTTGTGCAGTTTAAGGTTAAACTGCTTATCTTTTAGTTTTAGTGAGTGACCCCGTGTCTTATTGAATACCCTTTCTCTGAAAAGTTTGTTCCTTATGCTATGGTCACCAGTACAGTATTTGTACATTGATATCATAGCCCTTCTAAAGCGTCTCTTCTCTAGAGAGAATAGGTTCAATGCTTGTAGTCTTTCCTCATAGCTGATGTCTTCCATTCCCCTAATTATCTTTGTTGCCCTTCTCTGGACTCTCTCCAGTTCCAACACATCCTTTCTGTGGACCAAGGCCCAGAACTAGACGGCATATTCAAAATGTGGCCGGACCAGAGTCTTGTAGAGTGGGAGAATAATTCCTTTATTTCTGGTGTGAATCTCCTTTTTTATACATCCCAGTATTCTGTTGGCTTTGCTTGTAGCAGCTTGGCATTGCATGCCATTGCTAAGCCTGTTGTCCACTAGGACCCCTAGGTCCTTTTCAATCTTGGATTCACCCAGAGGTTCACCCCCTAGCGAGTAACTTGCGTTTGTATTTCTGACACCCAAGTGCATTACCTTACATTTTTCAACATTAAACCTCATCTGCAACGTAGTTGCCCACACCATTATTTTGTTCAGGTCTGCTTGTAAGGTTTCCACCTCCTGTATAGAAGATATTGACCTTCTCAGCTTAGTATTGTCCGCAAATACCAAGATTGTTGTGGTTATCCCATCCTCTTGGTCGTTTATGAATAAATTAAACAGGATTGGTCCCAGGACAGATCCTTGGGGGACCCCACTTTCCACACCAGACTAATCGGAGTACTCCCCATTTATCACCACCCTCTGGATTCACCCCTGGAGCCAATTTTCAATCCATGTACTCACCCTATGATCCATACCTACGTACCTTAGTTTGTGCAGTAAGCATTTGTGGGGAACTGTATCAAATGCCTTTGCAAAGTCCAGATACACCACATCCACAGGCTTTCCTTTATCTAGATAGCAGCTTACTTCTTCATAGAAGGTTAATAGATTGGTCTGGCAAAAACGATTCTTCGTGAGTCCATGCTGATTACTACTACTAATACTGTTTTCATTACTAAAGTCTTGTATATAGTCCCTTATCATCCCCTTACAATATCTTGCAAACTACTGATGTTGGGCTAACTGGCCTATATTTCTCCTGTATATATCGTGGCCCTTTTTAAAATATTGGTACCACATTGGCTTTTTTCCAATTAGCTGGCACAATTCCCGTCAGTAGACTATCCATAAAAATTAGGAACAATGATCTGGCTATCACCTGGCTGAGTTCTTTAAGGACCCTTGGGTGTAAGCCACCTTGTCCCGGTGACTTATTTATGTTAAGTTTTTCAAGTTTAGTTCTGAGTCTGTCTTTCTGTTAACCATGAGGGTGCTTCCTGTGGTGTATTATTAATTTTAACATTACAAGCTGAGTTAGTGTAGCCTCCCAATTATTTTGTGAAGACTGAAGAGAAGAATTTATTTAGCACTTTCGCCTTCTCTCTGTCCTTTGTGGCCAGATTCCCTTCACTGTCTTTTATGGAGCCAACGTGTTCTGGTCTCGCTTTCTTAATATTTATATACTTAAAGAATTTTACTCTCTTCTGCTGTGTGCCTTTTGTGTTCTATGTGCCTTTTCATGTTTGTTTATGTGTACTTTCAGAATATCTTCACAGTAAATGCTTTATGCATTTTGCCATAATTGAATTGAAAGCTGAACTCCAGGCAAACAGATTTTCCCTTTCAATTCATTTGTATTTTTGTCCATTCAGATCTGAGGTTTACACAGCTCTTCCACAAATCACAGTCCTGCCTGGCAAGTGACCTTTCACTGCTATAGTCTACTTTCCCTTACAAGTCTCCTTCCCATTCTTCCCTGACTGGACAGTGAAAGAAGAAGCAGCACACTGAAGAGCTCATCTCTCTTTCCCTCTGCTCTCTCTTCATATCTGCATGCCCATTGCTCTACAGAAAGAAACTATGAGATTTTGTGCTGCTTCTCCTTTTTTCAGTTTCAGCTCAGCTTTACAGGCACTGCAAGAGGTGGATGCCAAGTCAAATTCTGTTTTTTACAGTTTTTTTTAATGAAAACCTAAGTTGTTTTTTTTTTTTTTTTTTTGAATGAACAATTGAGAAATTGTGCCAGCAGTACAGTCTCCAGCTCAGTCAAAATACAATACAAAATACGGATTTAAAAGTATTACATCCATAGAAACATAATAAATCATTACCATTAACAGATACATAAAAACATAAGTTTAATGATAGTGAAGATGGTATAATGTGCCTTTTATGTCTCCCTGGAATTCAGCTTTAAGTGTGTAAGTCCTGTATGCTTTGTAAATGTTTTTTTAAAACATTTTTTTCTTTTACACATTGCAGCTTTCTCAAATACACCCATCTCTTCTGAAATTACAACAATAAAGTCAGCTCTTATGGAGGAGATGGAACATTTTAGTCTTACAGTCAACCCTCTCAGTGACAGACTGTCCCTTCTGAGCACCAGCAGTGAAACCCTCCCAATGGTGGTATCGGACTTTGATCTCCCAGACCAGCATATAGAAATCCTGCAGAGCTCAGACTCTGGTGGTTCTCAGTCTTCAGCTGGAGAAGAAGTGGATGCTGAGAGTTTAACTGCTCAAGATAACTGTCCAATGTCCAGAGAGGACTCTGTAGATGAGATTGTTCAACAAGTAATTTCTGATTTGATAGGTACAGTTCTTAAAAATGTTGGTGAGGATCCTGAGTTAAATTATTCATGTACTGATCAGATTGACACCTCTAGCAAGATAAAAATATTTAGTTCCTCAGGTGATTCCACCAATAATGAGGATGAAGTAACTCAAAGGACTGAAATTCATTCTTCAACCAGAGAGCCACCCAACTTTCTCTCTGTGTCTGCAGACTCTGGTATTGAAAGTTTGGCAAATGCAATTAGCAGAAACTTGTCTTCTCCTTCGATCATGCATCATCAGAACCTCAGTGACTTTAATGGCGATGTGATTGAAAGACAAAGCAGGAAAAGGACTCACAGCAGCATGCAGTTTAATTTCAAAGGAAAAGTGGCAGAGAAGGATGCGGTTAACAAAGAGGGGAATAAAGCAACAGGAACAAAACCTAAAGTCAAAATATCTAGAAGGAAAGATGATGACAAGAAAAAGGCCCAGAATGAGAAGACGAAGCAGACAAATGTTTTTTTCAGTGAGGGCTTGGACCTGGAGAACTGGTATAGTTGTGGAGAGGGGGAAATTTCTGAAATTGAAAGTGATGTGGGCTCTCCTGGCATAGGCAAATCGCCACATTTCAATATCCACCCCCTTTACCAGCATGTGCTTTTGTATCTCCAGCTTTACGACTCCTCAAGGACATTGTATGCACTGTCTGCAATAAAAGCCATATTAAAAACATGCCCAACAGTCTTTGTCAGTGCGATTTCCACCACCAGTGTCAATAATGCATACACGCCACAGCTGTCTCTGCTTCAGAATCTCTTAGCAAGGCATCGGATCTCGGTCATGGGAAGAGACTTTTATAGCAATATCCCCCTGGATTCTAACCACAGTTTCCGGAGCTCCATGTATATAGAGATTCTTATTTCATTGTGTTTGTATTTTATGAGAAGCCACTATCCTGCTCATATTAAGGTGTCTCAGCAAGATCTGGTGGGCAATCGCAACATGCAAATGTTGAGTATTGAAATTCTGACTCTGCTATTTACGGAGCTGGCCAAGGTGATAGAGAGCTCAGCTAAGGGTTTTGCTAGCTTCATCTCAGATCTGTTGTCCAAGTGCAAGGTTCAGAAGGTCATTCTTCACTGCTTATTGTCTTCAATCTTTAGCGCCCAAAAGTGGCACAGTGAACGCATGACTGAGAAGAACATAATGGCCATCGAAGAAGGTTTTTCTGAGGACAGCCTCATTAACTTTTCTGAGGATGAACTTGATAATGGCAGCACATTACAGTCTCAGCTATTGAAAGTGCTCCAAGGCCTTATTGTTTTGGAACATCGTGTTTTAACCGTCCCAGAAGACAATGAAGGTGGCTTTGATTTTGTCATTACGGATCTGGAGCACATTAACCCCCAGCAGCCAATGACTTCTCTCCAGTACATGCACTCCCAGCCAATCACATTCCAGGGAATGTTCCTCTGTGCTGTGATTAGGGCTTTACACCAGCATTATACATGTAAAATGCACCTACAGTGGATTGGCCTCATCACGTCTACCTTGCCTTACATGGGGAAAGTCCTGCAGAAAGTGGTTGTTTCTGTGACATTGCAGCTTTGTAGAAATCTAGATAACTTAATTCAGCAATACAAATATGAAACTGGGTTATCGGACAACAGGTAAGAAGTTTGATCACAGTTAACATACCCGTCTTTCTTTTGTTTTGTAATGTCATTTAAATAAAAGCTGATTTAAATGTAAAGGTGTTTAAATGGTGGCTTGACAAGGGGCTTTTTTGTACTGGGCACCATTTTACTCAGCAGCCCTTTACGCTACAGCATTTCCCTACCAAACTGGAAATGTCTGAATCTATAATCTTCCGATTTTACCAAATTTCTTGAGATCTTAGTGGCCTGACGTATCGGAACCCCTTCTCTCACTAAATGTGAGACATGGTGCATTACAGACACAGTCCAAGGAGAAAGTATATCCATGATCTATTTGCTCGCATGGTGGAGTGGTGCCTTGCATGGTGGAGTGGGACAGAGCTCTATTGGTTGACCTAGAACTTGGAGCAACGGTACAACCGTCTTCTGTCTTCCTTTCAAGGAACTTTAAATATTCCATGAATTAAAGCCAATCCTAAAGTGTTGACCATCGCAAAAAGGTATCCTAGCTCCCCCTCTCTGTTTTCGGAAATGTGCCATATGGGGCACTATGTCTCATGTCTGGTTGGAGTGCCCTAAGATCAGAGGGGTTTGGATTAGGATTTTTTCTCTTCTTCAAAGAGTAACAGGGCTACCTATCCAGAGAACGCCCCAAATAACATTACTTAAAGTGGTTGTTAACCCACTTTAACAACTTAATATAATCCTCTCTGTACCCTGATTACAAGGGCTCCTGTCTGAGTTTTATAAAATGCCGTCTTTACCGTATGTCAGAGTGGCTCCCGACGATCATGTGACCGGTTGACTCTCTCCTCTCCCCATCTGACAAATGCAGGGGGCGGGGCTGAGAATCCCTTGCTGACCTCAGGAAAGGTGAGAGGAGGAGACAGAGCCGGCCAGTCAAGTGATTGCTGGGAATCACTCTGAAATACAACATCTTTTTTTTTTTTTTTTTATAAAACAGAGACAGGAGCACTTGTAATCAGGGTCCAGCAGGAAGGGGGGAGGGGGCACTGACACAGGAGCAGACAGGCAGGGAGGGAGGGAGGGGAGGGAGAGGGCCGAGAGCTGCGGATGAAGGAGGCAAATAAACTGACCAAGGTGTCAAGGCTCAGCAGCTATGATCAACCATGGTCAGTTTACAGAGGGAAGGGTAGAAACTGGCAGGATCAGCCAGGTTTTGAAGGTGATAGAAGGGGGCAAATGACACAGCACAAGCACTGTGCTGTATAACATGCTTTAAAGGAACAGGATCTTTTTTTTTTTTGGGGTGGATGTAACAAACCCTTCAATGAACCAGTTGCTAATGCCTCTCACAGTATGCAGTGGCTGATACTTTTCATTCTTGCAGCTAAAATCTTGATAGCAGAAGCATGAAATAAATCCTCTTTACGGCAGACTATGCACAAAATCTCGTGGATTATGATTCATGAAAAGATCAATCAATGATACGACAAAGCAATTTAAGTAGACTTGGGATCTTTGAGCCGAATATGTGCAAGTCCTGCTGACTTATTTTCCCCATTGTAGTATATCAGCAATATTCAACAAGATCTCTAGGTCTCGATTTTCCTACTTTACTTGGTTTCTTTTCTCTCCTTTCTCCTAGGTCTTTCTTCTTCTCCTCCTTTCATTTGTTGTAGGCTAACAACCTTATGGTCCCTATTATTCACAGAGTTTTCTTGATATTATGTTTATTATGTGTAGGGAGATTCTGAGTATGATTTGATCTTCACTGAGACGCTACATATACTGTTGTGATTCTCCTTTCAAGTCTTGTCTACGCTATGTATGGTGACCCTTCTTTTGATTAGTCGATGTCATGCTTGCTCTATGGTATTGTAGTATATGCCACTTTGTGTAATAAAAATATTAAATGAGAAAAAGCTGAATAAAATATGTCTTTGCTATCTATATTATAGGCCTTTATGGGTGGCATCCTTTATACCTCCAGACATGATCCTGACCCTTCTTGAGGGCATCACAACAATTATTCACTACTGTCTACTTGATCCATCAGGACAGTACCATCCGGTAAATGCAACCTAAGCTTTGCCTGTTGTCTTGGTATCTTCTGTTGCTATACTCATTTTAGATTACTTTCCATAAAGTTTTAAATAGGTGTCTAGTTAAAACGGTTGTAAACCCTTAAATATTCCCAGTGAAGTGACTGGCCTCAGGTGACATAGAGATGAAAAAGTCCTCATACATAAGTTGTACCCGCCTTTATGCAGGCCTCTCTTCTCTATAGCCAAAGTGCAGAATTTATACAGCTTCTCTAGAGTTGATCAAAGATTATGCGATTTTCTTTCCTACGACCATGCATTGCAGGAAAAAAAAATCGCTCAATTCTCCCATCAACACAGTCAGTGTTGATGGAAGTATCCCTCCCATGGAGCTATTGTGTTCTCACTAGGGGGGAAGCTGTCCCCTGCCGGGAGAACACAGTGATTATTGCTATCAGTTATAGCTGCTGGCATTAAAGAGGTTGTAAACCGAAAAAAAAAAAATGAAATACTTACCTTAGAACGAGCCCCCGCCGTGCCGCCCGCTTACCTCTATGACGGGAGACATGTCCAGTCGCCCGTCTTCCGGGATCGTGGCATCCGGCCATCTGATTGGCCGGAGCCGCGGTGACGTCACTCCCACGCACGCGAGCGGGAGCCGACGGGCACGGGACTCTGAAGGAACGGCACGAGCGGCCGTTCCTTCAGAGCGCATGCACCAGTGACGTCACTGGCTGCATGTAAGGTAAATATCTCCTAAACGGTACATGTTTAGGAGATATTTACAATACCTATAGGTAAGCCTTATCATAGGCTTACCTATAGGTACAACTAGCAGAGGAGGGTTTACTTCCTCTTTAAGTGCATTAAAAATCTGACAGGCTGGTTGTACCCAAGTTGATCAATCGAACTTTGGTATGATCAGCCTGCCCATACCTGGTTCAAATCTCAGCCAGTCCCTGCTGAACCAGCCGAGATTTGAACCATCTATGACCGGCTTAAGCTTTTAAAAAGCAGGGGGCAGGGAGCCAAAATTACACTCTGCGTATCTCAGTAAGGGAAACTGTAAAAGTTAATTTGAAGTAATGGACACCCCCCCCCCCCCCACTTTAGGCAGGACCCCCACCAACTCAAAACTATTTGGTTTTGGCCTATGTTTGATAGTTACAGCCTTTAAAGAAAATAAAACAGTATCTTAGTCCTATTCTCTTGTTACCCCTGGTATTTTTTTTCTCGTGTCAGCTGCTTTGAGGTAAAGGAGGAATCCTCCAGCACCCAGATATAAAAAATGAGTGTGTTCACCAAAAGAGACTGTGCAGTGGTGCATCTTCACTATGTAATAACTTTTTATGTGTGGAGGTCTTTTTTTTTAATCCTAGCTGAACTAAATATTTTTTGCACTTTTTTTTCTTAATGCTGTCTCATATTGTAGCTATTGGTAAATGTAGATCAGAAACACCTTCTAGAGGCTCGCAGCGGAATCCTGTCCATACTCCATTTAATAATGTCATCAGTTACCTTGCTGTGGAGCATTCTTCATCAAGCAGACTCTTCTGAGAGAAACTTTACAGCTGCCGCTGCTTCTGTCACCACAGTCAATCTTGGTTCAACAAAGGTAATTCGTGATGGATCACTCAAAATATCCTTTTTTTTTGGTGTTTTACAACTTGACGTCTGAGAAAGCTTGTTATGACATTCTACAATGACAATCTACGCTGAAGCGAGAGATTTTTAAGTCTTGGAAAAATCTGTTATCCTAGAAACTTATAGAGGTGGTACATTTCAAGTTGTATGGGTTATGATAAAATATGTTTTTTTTTTAAAGTGGTCTCTAATACAATACAGTACATTGAGTACTGAATTCATTGTGCTACACTGCTCTTGCCTTTTTGCAACTCTAATAAAAAAAATTGCTTGCTGTCAAGTGGTTCCAAGACTGCCTAAAGCAACCAACCCCACAAAGTCCACATTGTGCTTGCAATAGGTGCTTATCTGTGGCACATTGCACCTGTCACCAGTAGCTTCATACAGACAGGCTTTGCCACCCCTGGTTGCAGTTTCTGTTCCATGCTTAGTGTAATTTCCCCCTATCTCCAAATTACATAAAATGCTCTACCTTCAATCATGGTAGTCCTGACTGCCCGTCTCAAAATAGGAAAGCATACCAAGGGTTCATCCCCTGTGCCATTCTCAGTATACCTTCTTGCTATTTTAACCGCCTTCTGTCCAGCCACTGTACATAAACAGTCCGACAGGAGCTGCACTGATGTGGGTGGATGTAGACCTACCTCCTCCTGCATCGGCTGCTCGTCCATGCTCTCTAGAGCGTGCAGTAGCGTGACCTGTGGCTGTTGTGGGTGGCCCTGGTACCACATGACACAGTAGTAAGCAAGACTGTCATTCTTCTCTACTACTATGTACTGTACCATGTGATAGATTGATTACTTATTACAGTGAGGATCACTGTATAAGCAAAGTGTAAAAAAATGCATGGCCTAAAAATCACCTGCTTTAACCACTTGCAACCCACACAAACACCCCTATTCGCTTGAATGGGTCACAATTGGCAAGCATACAGGGGACAATAATTCCTGCCACAATACAACCAGTCACATTGGTATCCCTGATTGTCAACTGTACTGACCCTGGCCTGTTTACTGACCATGTTTCTGCCTGTTGCCTGAACCAATCCTTTGCCTGTTTGCTGACCATGTCTCTGCCCATGCCTGAACTGACCCATCTGCATGTCTGATTATGTTCCTGCAAGACAACTGCTTGCCTGGAACCACAGGAACTCTTTTATTATTCCTTTCTTTAGCCTCCTTTACTTCCTGGTCCGTGAACATGGCATTTTTGGGGGCAGCCATGCACCAGTAGGCTAGGTATTCTTAGCTTTTAAGACCTGGAACTGCTCCCCGACCACTTGTATCACGGCGACCATAACAGTACATTTGTTTTTAAACAATTGGTTGATTTGTGTGTTACACAAGATATATTGTCCGGTATATAATCTGTTCAAAAAGTGAAAGTCTCACACGTGGTATCCCAACATTAGGGAGGAGTAGCAGAATGTGTTTGGGGTGTGATTCTAAGTATGCCTATGCTGTGTGTGAGAAATATCCTATTAAATTGACAACCTTGTGTAAAAAGATCATTTTCATTTTCTTTCCACATTTTAGAAAAATTTATGGCAAATGAATTACATTTTTAAAAGACTCAATATGCCTTTCGGGAAAAATACCTTGGGGTGTTTGCTTTGCAAAATGGTAATTTATGCGTAATTAATGCTCCTTAAAAGCCCAAAGGTGCTCCTTGGATTTTAGACCCTCTATGCATCTAGGCTTTGAAAGTCTCATATGTGTGGTATCCCCATACATTGTTAAAATTTTATAACTGAAATAAAAATGTGTTTGTTTTTTTTTTTTGTTTTGGTTTTTTTTTCTGAATTTTTGGTATATGTTTATATAGCACAGAATTAAAAAAAGTGCTGATTAAATACCACCAATAAAATACTCGTATCTGTTTAAAAAAATCATAAAGATTTAATTTTGGTACAGTGTTGCATGGCTTTGTCATACAAAGTGTGACAGCACTGAAAAATGAAAAATGACCTGGACTGGAAGCACGTGAAAGTGTCTGGACTTGAAGTAGTTAACTTGCCACATCATTACACCTGGTATGTTAACTTTTTGAACAAGATTTGTCCAGCATTCAAAGGCATTGTGGGTGCAGTAAAGAAATAAACACAAACTCTCTTGTCAGTGCTACAGGTACAAGGCCCTCAAGAAAAAGAGTCCATGAGGCTCAGAGCAGGCACCTCAATCTTGTAAATAGACATATGTAATAGCCGACATTGACGACCTCCACCTCACACACTGGATTGGCCTTGCTGCTGCTGCCCTCTTTAGTTTGGGGGAAAACCAGTACTAAAAAGCAAACATAAGGAGAAGGGGCACCAGCCTCGTGCTGTACCACAAGACTCTTTTAAATGATTAAAATAAATGCCAGTATACTCACAAAAGTAAATAATCCGGTGCAGAAATCAATTCCCATTACACCAGCAGACACATGTCCACCTGCCGGGCGCATGTAATGTGTTTCTAGGGCGATGCCCTCTTCCTCAGAGCTAACCAGAGCCCCTTTGAGTCTGGATACAAGAAATCCCAGGAATAGGACTCCTGGGACACTGCCCATGGTAGAGAGAGACATACTACAGATATCAGGATTTCCCTATTTCTATTACAGAGAAGAAGAGTCCTGTTCCTGGGATTTCTTGTATCCAGACTCAAAGGGGCTCTGGTTAGCTCTAAGGAAGAGGGCATCGCCCTTGAAATGAGTTAGCTGCACCCTGGCAGATGGACATGCGTTTGGTGGTGTGATGGGAATTGATTTGTGCACTTGACTATTTATTTTTGGGAGTATATTGGTATTTATTTTAATCATTAAAAAGTCTTGTGGTAAAGCCCTAGGCTGGTGAGCTTTCTTTTGCTGGTATTTGATCACCACTGCATTTTTTATTTTTTTAAAAAGATCAACAATTTTGCAAAAAAAAAAACAATATTTTTTACTTTCTGCTATAAAACATATCCAATAAAAAAAAATTAAAAATCAAATTTCTTCATACATTTAGGCCAATATGTATTCTGCTACATATTTAAAATTCCCAATAAGTATTGATTGATTTGCGCAAAAGTTATAGCATCTACAAACTATGGTGTATATATACTGGAATTTTTTTTTTTTACTAGTAATGGTGGCAATCAGTGACTTATAGTGGGATTGCAATTTTGCGTTACACAGTATGACACCAACTGACACTTTTGGGCACCAGTGACACTCATACAGTTATCAGTGCTAAAAATATGCACTGTCACTGTACTAATGACACTGGCTGGGAAAGGGTTAAACATCTAGGGCAACCAAAGGGTTCAATGTGTGCCTAGCTGGTGTTTTTGTGTACTGTGTGTGGTGCTTTTACTAAAGGAAATAATGGATTTTATCCCCTGCTTTGCGGAGAAGGAAATTCCATTACTTCCCTGCTGACAGGGCCGAGCTCTGCTCTGTTTACATAGGCAGGGCTCTGTACTATGTGTCTTCCGAATGATCTGCGGGTGCAGGCAGTCATCAGTTGGCCGACACCTGCTAATCAGCATCTGCTGTGTTTAATCACAGCACGGCCGGGTAGCGCAGCAGAACCACCTTGCCGCTGTATATGTACTTCAAGTCATAGTGGATATGGTCGGCAAGAATCACTGCTCACACTTTTGCCTAATAATACAACAAATAATGTATGTTATATTTTCTAATTTATTTGTCTTTCTCAAATTGCCAGAATTTAAGGCAGCAGATTCTGGAACTACTGGGACCCATTTCTATGAATCACGGTGTTCATTTTATGGCTGCCATTGCTTTTGTTTGGAATGAAAGAAGACACCATAAAAACTCTGCACGTACAAAGGTATTTGCTTTGCGACGGTGTTCTGGCTCCTTCATGTTTTAATAGTACTGTTCCAGATTGGAATTTATAATACAATGCCGTGAAATTGGTTTAGCTAAAAATAAGTCTTGGTATTTTCGTCTATCTTCATCTCAAGTATAAATGTTTAATGTTTTCTAAGGTTATCCCATCAGCAAGTGAAGAACAACTTCTGCTTGTTGAACTTGTTCGTTCCATCAGCGTGATGAGGACAGAGACCGTTATACAAACAGTAAAGGAGGTACTGAAGCAGCCACCCGCCATAGCTAAAGACAAGGTATATCTCTCAGGAGTTACTGTATATATCTTCTCTATAGTACATTTAGATTTATTAACAATACATGTCATTGACATTTGCTGTAAATGTTATGTACACAAGGTGTATATGCTGCAAAGAAATTATAGCTGTGATATACTTTACTGCAACATTAATAATTACACAAAGGAGCTTTTCTATCTTATGTGCTACCTGAGGAGGACTTTTGATTCCTTCAAATTCTAGAGCATAGTGATGGAAAATCTGCAGAAATATAGCTCCTGTATCGGGGTATAAGTTGCTTATAGCGGCTACCAAAGGGGAGATAAGAACCTTATCTAATGCTGTCTCTAGAGGGAGCAATCCAAGAAAAATTCACATCCTGGCTCACATCGGGCACAACCACAATAGTAGTTGACAAATTTGAATAATTTCCCTCAATAGCTATTTTGCTTGATATAACAAATTCTTAACTCCCCTTAGAAACCAACATACCTCTGTGTTCACCATATTGTTATGGCTTCCTTGCATAACGGATTATAAAATGTACATTATTTGAAATACAAAAAATTAAAAAAAAGTTGAGTGCATTCCTTCTGATCTTTTCTGGGATGTAGCCGAATACATTGGCATCAAAATCTGCTGATAGGTTATGGATTTTACAAGTAATGTTTTTGGCTATGGTCTACCATGTTCTTGTTTAATCCCATGCACCATGTATAGCCATCGATAAAGATGGAATTAAAAAAAAAAAACAATCTGCTGCTAGGAAGCCATTTTGACTGGACGATAAACCAGATGACTTTTGACCAGTCACAATGCATTAATTTGTCTAGCTCTGGTATGTGTGCTGTGGCTTGTGCATGAAATGTTGCAGCAAGCCTTTGAATATATTTTTTAGCTATGTGGCACTTGGAGGCCACATTAACACGCCGTATTATTTTGCTACTAAGCCGTTTCCTCTGATTTTAATCTTTTAGAAGCACCTTTCACTTGAGGTCTGCATGTTACAGTTCTTTTATGCCTATGTTCAGAGGTAAGACTAACTTTTTAAAGTATTACTTGCATGATAGCCTTCCCTTTTTGAACTTATTTTTTTTTTTTTTTTATGCTTTTTATATACTTTTTATGGTCTCTTAAAAAGGTTCATCTTACATTTGTATTCTTTAGGCCGTGATCATTTTTCTTTTAAAGGTTTGCCTCTGACACTGATTTATTATAGAGGAAAAAGTATGCTAATAGGTAAAATGGGTATGTATAGGAATTATATCTGATTCCTTTTCTAGGCGACGTCTATTTTATTCTATGTGTATATACAGTTAATAAATGTCACCTTGTGAAGAAATCTCTTTCTACCTTGAAAATCATAGTTACCAGGAAATTGGAGCCAGAGTTACAGCTTAATATACTATTAAAATATGTGAATATGCTATCTGCCAATGTATTTGTCATTCTTTTCAGCTAACTTGTATAATTCGCATATCTCTTTCTAACCACATAGCCAGGATAGTGACACCACTGTTCACTAGTGCAGCTTTCTGTATTACTTGCCTGCTCATTATACTAGGAACAGGTATCATGTCACTTCTGAGGTCCTTCCTGCTCTTTTATATCCTGTGAGGTGCCCTCTCCTGCCCCCAGAGCTTGAAACCATGTTAGCTTGGCAGTGTTGCTCTTCATCTGACTGGCCTGCAGCACATAACCACACTGTTATCTGGTTCCTAATTTGCAGTACATTATAGGAAATTAATATGAATATATATTTTAGACATTTTTTTATATAAATGATTACATGGATTAAAGTGTTTTTTTTTTTTTTTTTTTTTTAATTTGTCTATAGTTTCTCTTTTAATGGATTAGGCCATTTACACTGATATTACACTGATATTTCAGTTTTTGGTAGATGCAGGAGAACTCAATCACTAGACAATTTAAATCAGCGGAGCATTCATTGCCATTGAGGATTATGGCAAGGAGATCTTGTTGTTGGAATAAAACAAACCTATAAAGAGAGCTAACTGGGTTTCACCAAAAAACTATTTTGTATGGACTAGTCCTTTAATAGTGTGAAGATTTGTCATGAAAATATTATATGGTAATTTATCATGTTTTTTTTAAATATTTTATATGTTTTTCATTGTTCTCATGTTTTCTTTTAAATACTATTCTTGCAGGATTCCGGTCTCTAATCTGGTGGATAGCTGGGCCTCTTTTCTCATCCTGCTAAAAGACTCAAACCAGCTCAGTCTTCCAGCCCCTGGCCAGTTTCTTATATTAGGGTAAATCTACTAATTCCATGCAGTGTTATGATGTGTGCTTTCTGTATATATAATATATGTTTATTAAAAAGAAGCGGCATTAGGAGAACTGACAAAGTCAGTGTAGTAACACAAATGGAAATATCTTGTACAATTTACATAGTTCACATATTAGAAACATTTCAGCAACTCTTTGCTAAATCCTTAGCACTAGATTGGGAGGGCTTGTTCACACTAATCTGATTTTTAACTACTATTTATAATTAATGGTAACGTATGACATTTCAAGCCACAAGTCTGTGACCCAAGTAATATAGAAGAACAGCGAAAAGGAGGAATGTTACATAAAATTCTGGTGTGAGTACTCTGCTGTCTATACTGTAAGTAATGTACGGCAACACAGTGGCTTAGTGGTTAGCACTTCTGCATTGCAGCACTGGGTCCTCATTTGAATCCTGGCCAGGGCGCCATTTGCAAGGAATTATCATATTTACTTTGTGCTTGTTTGGGTTTCCTCTAGGTACTCCAGTTTCCTACCACACTCCAAAGAAATGTTGGTAATTATTTGGCTACTGTCTAAATTGACCCTAGAGTATGCTTGTGGAGTAAGGACTTTAGATTGTAAGCTCCCTAAATAGATACTGGTGTGAATGTACAGTATGTAAAACACTGTGAAAATTGTCAGCGCTATGTAAATAACTGTAACAAAAAAATCTGGTAGCTCCTATTTAGGTTTCAACCAAATAGTTTTTTAGTTTCCACCAACCAACCTTAATTCCCTAATGCCACTCGAAAGCAAAAAGAAGGGATTTCAGGGGTTTTAACAATTCCTTGCAACCAAGATAAACTTTGGCTTTTGATTCACTTTAGGAATGAAAGGCACAAAGTGACCTAATGGTATAATCGTAGAAAGAAGAGAATGCAGGAGAATAAAGAAAAGAAGCCCCTTATCAGAGAAGAGGGGGGGGGGAGACTAGTTTGTTATAGATAATTCCCCTAAAGATATACAGATACAGTATTAAACTGTACTCTGTTATTCTTTAGTAGGAAATAGTGTGATCTAATAATTCGCTGTTAGGCAGAACCTGTTTTCATTTACCACTTTTTTTAAATTCCCAAATCCGTTTCTTATTTATAGGAGTTTTTCTGTTTATTGTCTTGGCATTGTTTGTGTCAGGCCTCATCTAATGGTTTCCAAAGAATAATTGGAGATCTTATCTAGTTTTCTTAAAGCTGAAATCCAGGAATTCAGACACTTTGTAAAATCCCCTGACATGAGTTAAGTCCAAGGAGGTACACCTGTCAGTTTTACGGAGCTCATGGAGTACAGCTTATCACTATGCTTTTAGCGCTCTGCCAGGAGCGATGCTGTGTGCTCACACAGTATCTCTGTCTGCCCCTCCCTTCTGCTGCACTCTGTGATTGGGCAGGAGGAGGGGAGAGGTGGGCATAGGGGCTGCATGCAATGCTGAAGCCTTAGGAGCTGAGCAGGTCCAGCATCCGAGTCCCAGAAGAATATCGATAGTTATGCTCCTGGTATTCAGAAAAAATTAAAACTGTCAATTAAAGAGATAAATCTATGAGATGGCATGCACCTCATTGGACTCTACCCCTTCCAATACAGCACATTTTACAAAGCAGCTGAATTCCTGGGGATCAGCAATTAATTGTTTTTTTTTTTTTTTTTTAAAGAAGGATCAGAAATGAATTGCTTTTTTTTTTTTTTTAAAGAAGTGTAACTAAAGTAAAAAACAGTTCAATCCCCAATGTTGGTTCATTGGTTAACTCCAACCAAAGCTTCCTAAACCTTTTCTTGTTCAAAGTGTTTAATAATAGGCAAAAGACAAAAAAAAAAACACTCCAGAATAAAGACCACATCACATAAGACATGCGTCTACATAGGAGAGTGCACAAAGATGTGCATAAAATTCATACATAAAGGAGAGTGACAATGAAGAACAATGAAAGCAGATACAAAACAAGAGTGAACCATCGGGCTTAGGATAAAATAATAAAACCAATATGGATCAGGAACTAAACATGTACCCAGTATAGCGAAGTTCCTATTTACTATTTATAGTATACATAATGGGCACATAGCCCAAAATTTTTTTAGTTATGACCTAGCAGGTAAGAATTAATAAATCTAGCATGTGGGCACTGTTTTAAATATTTATTAGATTTTTATTGCAGTCTGAGGAGTTTTCTTAGTAAAGATATATCCATTCTCCTCTCTGTTCAAATTGAAAAGAAAGTTCTGGCCGGAGTTCCTTTAAAAATGCACAAGTTTTATGATGGAAGCAGTAGTATTGTATGATTCTGCTGATACGAAGGTAAAAACTGCCTACCAAAGGAATGTTAATGCATTCACATTTTTGGTCTAGATGAAACGTGCTTTCAGCACCGCAGTCATTAATCATTGTTATTGGTTTTCATTTACACATTGCAGAGTTTTGAATGAGTTTATTATGAAGAACCCCACTCTTGACAACAAGAAGGACCAGAGAGACCTGCAGGTGAGAAATCAGTGTGCATTTTTCTGTAGCTCATATATATATATATATATATATATATATATATATATATATATATATACACACACACACCACTGTAAGGCCTGTTTGACATGGGCTTCAGCTTGTACAGGTCCCTCTCAAAAAATTAGCATATTGTGATAAAGTTCATTATTTTCTGTAATGTACTTATAAACATTAGACTTTCATATATTTTAGATTCATTACACACAACTGAAGTAGTGCAAGCCTTTTATTGTTTTAATATTGATGATTTTGGCATACAGCTCATGAAAACCTAAAATTCCTGTCTCAAAAAATTAGCATATTTCATCCGACCAATAAAAGAAAAGTGTTTTTAATGCAAAAAAAGTCAACCTTCAAATAATTATGTTCAGTTATGCACTCAATACTTGGTCGGGAATCCTTTTGCAGAAATGACTGCTTCAATGCGGCATGGCATGGAGGCAATCAGCCTGTGGCACTGCTGAGGTGTTTTGGAGGCCCAGGATGCTTCGATAGCGGCCTTGAGCTCATCCAGAGTGATGGGTCTTGCGTCTCTCAACTCTCTCTTCACAACATCCCACAGATTCTCTATGGGGTTCAGGTCAGGAGAGTTGGCAGGCCAATTGAGCACAGTAATACCATGGTCAGTAAACCATTTACCAGTGGTTTTGGCACTGTGAGCAGGTGCCAGGTTGTGCTGAAAAATGAAATCTTCATCTCCATAAAGCTTTTCAGCAGATGGAAGCATGAAGTGCTCCAAAATCTCCTGATAGCTAGCTGCATTGACCCTGCCCTTGATAAAACACAGTGGACCAACACCAGCAGCTGACATGGCACCCCAGACCATCACTGACTGTGGGTACTTGATACTGGACTTCAGGCATTTTGGCATTTCCCTCTCCCCAGTCTTCCTCCAGACTCTGGCACCTTGATTTCCGAATGACATGCAAAATTTGCTTTCATCCAAAAAAAGTACTTTGGACCACTGAGCAACAGTCCAGTGCTGCTTCTCTGTAGCCCAGGTCAGGCGCTTCTGCCGCTGTTTCTGGTTCAAAAGTGGCTTGACCTGGGGAATGCGGCACCTGTAGCCCATTTCCTGCACACGCCTGTACACGGTGGCTCTAGATGTTTCTACTCCAGACTCAGTCCACTGCTTCCGCAGGTCCCCCAAGGTCTGGAATCGGTCCTTCTCCACAATCTTCCTCAGGGTCCGGTCACCTCTTCTCGTTGTGCAGCGTTTTCTGCCACACTTTTTCCTTCCCACAGACTTCCCACTGAGGTGCCTTGATACAGCACTCTGGGAACAGCCTATTCGTTCAGAAATTTCTTTCTGTGTCTTACCCTCTTGCTTGAGGGTGTCAATGATGGCCCTCTGGACAGCAGTCAGGTCGGCAGTCTTACCCATGATTGCGGTTTTGAGTAATGAACCAGGCTGGGATTTTTTAAAAGCCTCAGGAATCTTTTGCAGGTGTTTAGAGTTAATTAGTTGATTCAGATGATTAGGTTAATAGCTCGTTTAGAGAACCTTTTCATGATATGCTAATTTTTTGAGACAGGAATTTTGGGTTTTCATGAGCTGTATGCCAAAATCATCAATATTAAAACAATAAAAGGCTTGCACTACTTCAGTTGTGTGTAATGAATCTAAAATATATGAAAGTCTAATGTTTATCAGTACATTACAGAAAATAATGAACTTTATCACAATATGCTAATTTTTTTTAGAGGGACCTGTATAAGAGGGCTGTGAAATACAAGCTTTGACAAAGCATTTGCAGAGCTTTCAGCAAGCTTTGTTGAAGCTTTCAAAGTACCATATAGCCCCAGTTTGTAAATGTTTAACATGGATGTTAGTGCAAATGACGGACTTTGCTCAATTGTTTGTATAAAAAAACACCAAACTGTTTGTTACTATGTAAATTATAATGCCCATGCATCACTCTTTGCAGTATTTTACACATTGGCTTTTTTCTCTCTTTAGGATGTCACACACAAAATCGTAGATTCTATTGGTGCAATTGCAGGGTCATCACTGGAGCAGACTACCTGGTTAAGAAGGAATCTAGAGGTGAAGCCATCCCCAAAAATAACAGTGGATGGTACCACTCTTGAATCAGATGTTGAAGGTAAAGTTATAATCCTAACAATACAGAGTGGAACTCTTTTAGCTACTAGGTCCTTTTTTAATACATTATTCTGCCTTTCTTGCAGACATTATGCTGTTTCCAGCCTTGGAAATATCAAACATCGCACCTTCAGTGTATAGTGTACATGCTCTCACATTACTGTCTGAGGTAAGAGTAGTGACTATTCCAGGCTGTTGCATCGTTTTGTACGCCCAGCTAAGAATTGTCAGACAGAACCTTGCAACATGCCTGTTATACAGTACACATATCTAAGCTCAAAAAGTTAAGCTTTGCTATGCTATTGGGAGTATCTACGTATAAGTGTTGATTGTTCCATCAGCAGTACCCTGAAAAACGTACCTTTTTCCTGGAATGCCTCCTTTAAAATAGCAGTATATGAGGGTGCTTAGACACTTTTGTCCTCATGGCCGTATACAGTATCTACAATATGACCTCTTGGGCACAGCTGCCAGTCTCATCAGATTTGGAGTGAGATTCTTTGATGTCACTACTGTGCTGCTCACTGTTCTCCTTGATGGAGGCTCTAACACGAAGAAACCAAGCCTTGGGGAAAAATCAGCTGAAGGAAGACTCCAGATAATGCTGTTGATTTGTTATAATCCCTCTGATTGTCCTCAATACTCAAAGGGAGGGAGATCCCATGTTAGAAATCACTGGAACAAATGTCCCTATTGGAAATTGGTCCCCTTTTTTCTGACCCAGTGACAGCACAAAATTTTGCAGTATCCCTCACTTCCACTGTCACCAGGACAAAAAGAGAAGGGGACACAGCAGAAAAAAAAAATGCACATTTATTTGCAGGTAAATAAAAATGTGAATTTATTATTTTTTGTTGCAGGAGCCTGGAAAGCATTGCACTGGCAATCAGCAGATCGCTGATGCCATGCAGGTCTTCTGCACACTGTCAGTGTATGGGCTTACCCGTACATCCCGTATGGGTAAGCCGATACTCGCTGACAGGAAGATTCAATGAACTACCATGGCGCTCCACGGCGCCTTTATAGTTCAATGAGAACTACAAGCCGACAGCTGCTAAGGTTTTGGGGGCTTGTAGTTCATTTAAACACACATATCTCCTCTCCACCCAACCCCCCCCCCCCCCCTGTCTTTGTGACAGCAGGCGGGAGATCCTATCCCCACACCCGCTGTCAAAATTAAAAAAAAAAGCAGGGCCATGCCTGGCTCCGTCCACATGGCTGCATCATTTATTCACAGTTTTGTGAATGAATAAACTACAACTGCTGTCGGCTACCATGGCTGACAGCTGGTATTTTTCAATGAACTGCGAGGGTGCTGGTGAGCTATCTCATAGTTTAGTAACTGCCTGCTCATCAATAGAAATGATAGGCCGCACACTCCCCTAGGTAATGAATAAGTGCTGCTGTGCGTTAAATATGTCTACCTTCCTACCTGTCAGTGCTCCAGTGTTGTGATGTTTTCATCTGTATTTGACACTTCAATAAAATGTTTGTGCTTCCAGGGGAGTGTGCAGCTTTACCATTTCTATTGTCAGGATCTTGGACACGAGCTGGGCGGGCACCTCTGTCTATGGATCACATATGGGGCTGAGTTTCCTTATCTGAGGCAGTGTTGCTGTTTGTGTGAACTGCCTACCCTTGTTGAAGGAGTCTGCAGGATCCTGGCATTGCACCCCTGATCTGCCAAACGCTGGTGCAAAGCTTTACAGGCTGCAGAGTGGAAAAAAAAAATTACTGTTGCACATTTTTTTTTTTTTTTTTTAACTACAAAAAGATGTTTGTTGCACATTTTTTTTTTATAAAAGGTGACTGTATCCTTTAAACCTTCCCTGCCGTATTCAAAATTATAAAAAAAAGTTTGTGTTTTTGGTACATTTTAATGTAAACTCAAAGTATAACTAAAGGAAAAACTTTTTTTTTTTTTTCTCGATTTGGATCGAGTGGAGAGGGAGTAAAACACCAGGCTGTTTTAATTGCTGTCTGTGTCCGTAATAAAGAAATACACCCCCACTATTTGTCCTCACTCTTAATTTGCAGGGATTTCCTCTCACTTACTGTTTTGGCAATGGGACCTAGATGGCAGTGGTTATCACCCTCCCTTGCTCTAATTAAAATGTAAATAAAAGTTTTGCCCATAGTTCTATTTTAATAATTCACAATATACATATTCCTATATAAAAAAAAAAAAAGACACTGTAGTACACCAGTGGTAACTAAGGTAGATGTCTCATCCAAATCTCTGTTCCTTTAGGGCTTGGGAGCTCTACTCGGGCTTAATTTTCGAATGCTCCACCTTTTTGAAGTAAAAGATCATGATCATGTGCAGAATACATTTTTGTGCTCATGTTGGCTTTTGTGTACTCTTTTTGTGTTTTTCCAGGTTCTTGCTCATTTGCTGGATATGGTGTTTTACAGTGATGAAAAGGAGAAAGTTATTCCCTTACTTGTCAATATCATGCACTACGTAGTACCTTATTTACGTAATCACAGGTAATTTTACTGTGCATTTTAATTGGTTATAGTGATAGGTGTTTTCTGTAGAAATAGCTTTTATATTACATTTAGGCATACTAGAGCAGTGGTGTGCAACCTTTTCAAGGATGGTCGTTTACATCAAATTACCATTTTTTTGTGCTGATATCTTGTCAGGTTGACTTTGTTTTGGGATCCAGAACATTTTATTTTCAATAATCTTTTATTGGTAATACCATTATGTGACAAGAAAGCCATCACAGTATCTAGAGATTCTTAGTGAACCCTGTGCACACTGCTTTACCCTCTTGCACAATTCTATCAAACGTTGCATAAAAACTTGGATTCTTGGTTCAAACATATTGAAGTACATGTTTAAGCTTGCCAGTTGTGCAAAAGCGATCATTTTCTGGCAACCTCTACCAGCAAAATACCAAACACCTGTATGCACATAGTCTAATTTAATGGACATATATCGCCAATATTGGGTAAAATGGCACAGATGGAAAAGATGTTTATACAAGTAATGCAACTCGGCTACCAAGTATCTATCCACTCAATCACAGGTGCTGGTTAACCCAGTGATCTGATATCTGCTTGATGCATAGACTATGGCAAGAAGAGGAAACTGTACTGAAGTAAGAGCCACTATTTCAAGTTTATTGATGCATCCGATGTACAGTCAAACCACCTGTATTTCTGCCCTATAATGTGTTTCACTAAATCATTGTGATTTTTGCATTTGAAGTTCAGGTGATATATGCTTGTGCACCAGACGCTTCATGTATATTGCTCCAAACTGTGGCCTCCCCTCTTTTTACAGGTGGAAGAGAGACAAAAACCAGGTCTGGTCTCCTGCACCGACCAAAAGAGTCCAAAAATGTCTAAAAAAAATAAATATATATACACTGTTAAAAAAAATTAAAGGAACGCTTTGAAAACATATTAGAGAGGAAAATGATCATGCTGTATATCTATACTGATATGGACTGGGTAATGTGTTAGGAATGAAAGGATGCCACATCGTTTGATGGAAATGAAAATTATCAACCTACAGAGGGCTGAATTCAAAGACCCCCGAAAATCAAAGTGAAAAAATGATGTAGCAGGCTAGTCCATTTTACTGAAATTTAATTGCAGCAACTCAAAATGGTACTCGGTAGTAGTTTGTATGCCCCCCACGTGCTTGAATGCATGCCTGACAATGTCGAGGCATGCTCCTTTTGAGATGCCGGATGGTGTTCATGGGTATTTCCTCCCAGATCAGGACCAGGGCATCACTGAGCTCCTGAACAGATCGAGGTGAAACCTGACGGCTTCAGATGGACCAAAATATAATATCCCAGGGGTGTTCTATTGGATTTAGGTCAAGTGAGCGTGGGGGCCATTCAATGGTATCAATTCCTTCATCCTCCAGGAACTGGCTGCGTTCCCTCAGCACACGATGCAAGGTATTGTCGTGCACCAGGAGGAACCCAGGACCCACTGCACCAGCATAGGGTCTGACAATGGGTCCAAAGATTTCATCCCAATACCTAATGGCAGTCAGGGTGCCATTGTCTGGCCTGTAGAGGTCTGTGTGTCCCTGAATTGATATGCCTCCCCAGACCATCACTGACCCACCACCAAACCAGTCAAGCTGAACAGTGTTACAGCTAGCAAAATGTTCTCCACAGCTTCTCCAGACCCTTTCACGTCTGTCACATGTGCTCAGGGTGAACCTGCTCTCATCTGTAAAACACACACAGGGCATCAGTGATGGACCTGCCAATTCTGGTGTTCAATGACAAATGCTAATCAAACTACACGGTGCCGGGCAGTAAACGCAGGGCCCACTAGATGAGGTTGGGCCCTCAGACCACCCTCATGAAGTCTGATTCTGATTGTTTGATCTGGGACAATCACACCAGTGGCTTGTTGGAGGTAATTTTGTAGGGCTCTGGCAGCGCACATCCTGTTCCTCCTTGCACAAAGGAGGAGATACTGGTCCTGCTGATGGGTTAAGGACCTTCTTTGGCCCTGTCCAGCTCTCCTAGAGTAACTTTCGGTCTCCTGGAATCTCCTCCATGCTCCTAAAACTGTGGTGGGAGACACAGCAAACCTTCTGACAATGGCACGTATTGATGAACACTCGTCCTGTTTTTGGCCATTTGAGATCCAGTTTCATCAGGCTGAACAGCTTCTCAGTCTCCATCCTGAACATATGGCTACTATAGGGACAGCATGGGATTTTCTCCATATCACACCACACAGATACACACTATGTGAGCTTTATATTTTTTTGAGTGTCCTGTGGAAGGATCCTTTTGCCATTATCGTCAGTGGTTATTCTACTCCTTATATGTGGATGATGTACTATGGATTAAGTTACCAGTCTCTGAGGGATTTGTGACATCTACCACACAGTTTATCAGTTTCCTTACAAGCCTGAATGACCCAAAAGGTATACACTTTATTGGGTCCATTACATCTGGTAAGCCTTTAAGCTACTTGCCCTGTTGGTGATGGTTACTCACCCGAGATCACAATAGAAGACTTATCAGCACCCTGCACCTTTATGGTGGAATTTATGAACTATTCCTATGATTAACATTTTTGCTAACAGAGGATTTGGAATGCCTGTGCAACCTCTATAGGGTCCAGGTATTGCCTCATGCTACCAGTAGTGACCCTGATGCTAGCCAAATGCAAAACTAGTGAAAAACAGTCAGAAAAGATGAGTAGGGAAAAAAATGTTTGTGGTCTCCACATGTAAAACTATTCCTGTTCAAGTCAGGCAACAGGAAGATTGCCTAAATTATTGCTTCCAGTTACCCTTCCTTTTTGCAGCTTTGAAAGTCACAGTATAGGAGGTTGTATGGTAAAATGTGTATTTGAAAGTGTACTTTAAGTGCTTTTTAGATTTGTGCTGCCACTGACAGGCTAAGCAGGCCTACCTCTTTAACTAGGTATATAGCAGTGAAACATGAGTATATAGCATACGTATGTATAGATGCATATAGCAGTGAAACATGAGATTGTGAAGGGTGTATGTCAGGTAACAAAAAACATAATAAATGTAGTGTGCCATTTGTAAAACATGTGAACTATAGTATAACAACTGTACTTTATTTGTTCCAGTGCTCATAATGCTCCCAGTTACCGAGCCTGTGTGCAGCTATTGAGTAGCCTCAGTGGCTATCAGTACACCAGGCGGACCTGGAAAAAGGAAGCATTTGACCTTTTCATGGATCACAACTTCTTTCAGATGGACAGTTCCTGCGTCAGTCAGTAAGACTCTTCTCAATTCTTCTGAACATTTACATGTAAAATGACTTAAGATGACTTAAGTCATCTTAAGAACTAAGATTTAGATCTAAATGACCTAAGATTTAGATTCTTTTAGTGACTCGTACTTATTTGTATAAAAAAAAAAAATGTTGATTTAAAATTTGCATGTGTATTTAAATGGAAGGTGTGTGTGTGTTTTTAAATATAGCGTGTAGAAAGGTAAGGACGGACAGGCAATCCTGGTAAAGGTCAACTTTACTTTTTACAGTTTAACTCAAGAGTTTACTACAACAATCCCTTACACATACAGTAAAAGATTCAACTGTTGCATATTTAATACCTTATATATTATGTACATACATTTGTATTAATGGAGAAATAGGGCCAAAGCTCATTTGACCCTACTTCTGGGGATCACAGGAGTGCACTTTTTTCTGCACTCTTGACTCCTGTGACCCAGATTAAGCCGATGATGGGCTAAAGTCTGCTGTTAGCTGACGTCACTCAACCAATCCAGACTCTAGAGAGATCCTGACTTTAATGTCAAGATCCATCCAGATTCCTGACCAGCAGCAGACTCCACCTCCCAGCTTGCCACTGACAACCTGAGCCAGCTGCTCTTGCCCCCTCCAGAGCGCAGTACTCTGGGCTCTCAGAGAAGAGAGCGAGTGAATAACAGCCACTGGCTCTCTGCTCATTGAAGAACTATAGCAATCAGATCATTCAGTTCGCCATCTTAGATGGGGCAGGGGACAAATGCAGCATCAGATCGATGTTGCATCCACCTAGGTGAGTATGTAGGCTTGGTTTTTTTTCAAATCCATACTTCTCTTTTAACATAAAAAGACCCTCTGTTCTCCACTGTTAGGATATTACAAGAACAAGGCCAAGAATTGCATGTTTTATTACTAAAGCCCCGTACACACGTACCGATCGTCGGCGAACGATCGGCCGTCTTTTGTCCCCGGGCTGTCGGTGTCTGTTGAAAAGTGCAAAGACAGCACAAGAATTTTGTCCGCCGACTGCAGAAGTGATGTCATGTAATGGTTAACTTTCCCTGTGTTTTTTCTTTTCTGAGCATGCCCAGTCTTGCAAATCTGCGGTCTGTCGGCCGAATTCTGTACTGACTGGCGAACAATCGGCCGCTCTGGTGTCGGCATACAAAAATTTTAATGCTTGCATGACAGATTCTTGTCGGCAGAATGTGCACTGACGGCTGTCTGAGGCATCATACTAACAAGCCTACAATCGGCAGATCGGTCGTCGGCCGACGCTCGGTATGTGTGTATGGGCCTTAAGTTGAAAGCATACTTCCAGCACATGGTCATTATTTTTCTTATGGAAAGCATTTATTTGGCATAGCATATTCTTCTGTTTATCTGGTGTTCAATTGATAAATGACTAAATAAGACAACAATTTTACCTACATCTTGTAGCTGGAGGGCAATCATGGACCATCTGATGACACATGACAAAACCACATTTCGTGATCTAATGAGTAAGTTGTTTTCTCTTCCTTCCTACAATTTGTCAGAAGTTCCATTTCTATTTGTAGTTGTCACCATCTGTCTATAACGGTAATATAAATCGTTTTTAATAAGTTATGTGCTGATATACCTTCACTGTTCACACCACTACCATTGTATTGCAGCACGTGTGGCCGTTGCTCAGAGCAGTTCTCTCAGTCTGTTCACTAATAGAGATGCAGAGCTGGAGCAGAGAGCAATGCTGCTGAAGAGACTTGCCTTTGCCATCTTCAGCAGTGAGATTGATCAGTACCAGAAATTCCTGCCAGATATACAAGGTGAGATATCACTGCAACATGCTGACTTTTTATCAAACTCTAACTCATTCTATATGTTACTGACTTGGAGATTTAATGCATATTGACTTTAATTCAATAATATTCAGTTTTAGCCTGGATGCAAAACAGCAGATTGGGCCATTTGGCCTTACTGTAGGTCGATCATATCCTTTTAAATCTGACTACATATAATCTTATTGAACAATCCCTTTTTAAATGTACTATCAACCTATTTAGCACAAGTTTACTTGACTGAATTTAAATTGAATGGAATGTTTAGGTACTGTAGGTCATCACATTTCTCAGAGGTTGCACTATCAGATTGTAACTTGTGTCATCTGTTTAAGATTTAACGTGTTGCTAAATGTGACACCTTAATTTTTTTGCCCCTTGAGCTAAATGTACGCATCATGTGGAAGGCAAATAGTGGTCGCAGTGACCCGATGCCTGGAAACTATCATTGCTTACCCAGAGTTACAGTGCTGTACATGCAGTACATAATTACTTCTGCTATTGATAGTTGTATTGTTTGCTCTTTATCCACAGGATCATTGTTAATGTAGGTCGAAAACAGAGGGGGTATCTGCACTTTGTTCATACTCTAAGGCTCTGTTCACATCTAGACGTTCCGGATCGCGGGCGCGATTCTGCCTGCAATCCTGAATTGCTGCAAATGGTGGGACATGTTTGCGATCCCCGTCACTTCCAATGGCACCCCGATCGCGGTGCGATTTTGCCGTGATTGGCGAATCGCAGTAAGATGGCGCATACAGAATCGTGGGATGCCTGTCACTCAAAAGAAGTTCAGAAACTTTCTTTGAGCGACAGGCGTCCTGCGATTCTGTTTGCATGATTTTACCGCGATTCGTTGGGCGAAAATCGCGGCAAAATCGTGCCACAATTGGGGGGCCATTGGACGTGACGGGGATCACAAGTGCGTCCTGTGATTTGAGGCGATTCGAGATCGCGGGCAGAATCGTGACGATTCTGCCTGCGATCCGGAATGCCCAGATGTGAACAGAGCCAAAAGAGAAACATGAAGGCCTCAGAAATCTAGACTTTTGTTATTATTTTAAAAGCAGCTGTTACAATCTATTTGTAGCACAAACATTTTACCAGTTTGGTAAAAGGATAGAATCCCTGTGTCCCCACTGGGGAAATTCATCCTTTTATTTATGCAGGTGACCATTGTCACTGGGGCCAGATGTCATGTGAAATCCAAAATTGTATAGGTGTTACCATATCAGAAGACAAGGGTTGTCACTGGATTAGGTGTCCCCATTAGACAACAGTAAGGCTCCGTTCACATATTAGCGTATGGATCACGGGCAGAACCGCTGCGGTTCCGCCCGCGATCCGGAGATTATTGCAAATCGCGGGACGCCTGTGCGTTGCCCGTTGATTTGCAACAGCCCCCCAAACGCTGAGCGATGTTGCCGCGATTTCCACCTGCCGAATCGCGGTAACATCGCGCAAAAAAAAATTCCGGGACGCATTACGCCCAAAAAAGTACAAGAGCTTCTTTGGAGCGTATTGCGTCCCGCGATTTTTTTTGCGCGATGTTACCGCGATTCGGCAGGCGGAAATCGCGGCAACATCGCTCAGCGTTTGGGGGGCTATTGCAAATCAACGGGCAACGCACAGGCGTCCCGCGATTTGCAATAATCTCCGGATCGCGGGCGGAACTGCGGCAGTTCTGCCCACGATCCATACGCTGACATGTGAACGGAGCCTTAAAGTGGGGATTTCCTCTCTCCTTCTGTAGTCTACACAGGATGTGAAATATCCCCAATGAGACACATACAGATGTCAACTCTGAGTGCTGGGGAATCTGTTTTTAATTTCATTACTATTCATATTGTAGGAGCCTAGTTTTCATTTTTTTAGAGATTATAACAAACTTGTAACTTGGTACATCAATGTCTGTTTTTCAATGAACAATCAGTGTTGTGTGTCTTTGCTTTTAAGAGAGGTTGGTGGAGAGTTTGCGGCTGCCCCAGGTGCCCACCCTTCATTCCCAGGTGTTCCTGTTTTTTCGGGTATTGCTCCTGAGAATGTCTCCTCAGCACCTCACCTCCTTATGGCCAACTATGATCACTGAACTGGTGGGTACTCAGTGTTTATATGTCCTTTATGTCTTTATTGTCCTCCTTGTCAAGACTACAAAGAATCTCACCTAAGGGCAGGTGAGGTTATTTATTTTGACATAAAGACCAAAAAAATGTTCCTCTTATGATCACAGTATGTTTGTTTTTAAAATGAAAACACTAAGGGCCCTTTCAGACTGCTCCATTTTTGATGCGTTTTTGGGGGGAAAAAAAAAATCAGAAGAAAAATGCATGAAAAATGTATCCCTTTAAATACTATGGTACTCTTCACATTGGTACGGTGCATTTTTAAAAGGCATGCATGCTGAATCTTTAGTGTGCCTTTCAAAAGCGCACAAAAGACACATCTCCTTTTGATCACTATAGGAAGCGAACAAAAAACAAACTTGCGCTGTTTTTGGTATGTTTTTTGAGTCACATGTCAAGTTTCACAGGCGTATGATTGGAATTAGGAGTTAAGAAAACACGGCAATAACGCATATGCGTTTTTACCTTTTTTTTTTTAATGGAGCAATGTGAAAGAGCCTAACAGTAATTATTGGTATATTTTATCAGGTACAAGTATTTCTGTTAATGGAGCAGGAACTTACAGCTGACGAAGACATAAGCAGGTGTGTTTCCTTATCTTTCATTTCAGTAGTTTTCAGTGCTCCGCCTTATGTCCTTCTAGCCACCAATACCTGTTATCCTGTTCTCTTGTAGAACATCTGGACCATCTGTTGCTGCTCTGGAGACAACATACACTGGTGGAAATGGCTTTTCAACATCGTATAACAGTCAGCGCTGGCTAAACCTCTATCTGTCAGCTTGTAAATTCTTGGATCTAGCCCTGGCACTACCCTCTGATAATCTACCCCAGTTTCAGATGTAAGTTGGGCATTTTATTTATGGTAGCAGCTACAGTTGAACAGATTTTTTTTTTTTTGTTGAAAGTGTAAGTTTATTGTATTATATTGTTATCACATAACTACATAATACTATTTTTTTTTAATTCTGTTTTTTGAAAAGTGGATGTAAACCCAGTGAAGTAACTGGCCTCAGGTGATACATAAAATGAAACAAATAATCCTACAGAAGTTGTACTTGTTTATCTGCAGTATTCTCTTCTCTGCGGCCATTTAAAGTGCAGAATCTATACAGATGGTTTGAGCTTTCAAAAAGCAGGGGGCAGAGAGCTGTAATTAAATCAGTGAGGAGAGCATTGAGAGCTGATTGGAAGGAAGGGACCCCCCCATTTCACACAGGAACAGAGCTGAGGCTGTCAATCACAGGCCAGAGATCCCTCCTATGTCACCTTTTTATTTTTTGGGTTTAGAAAAAACTTGTCAGAAGTGACTCATGCAGATAGCAGAGGAAAGAGGCAGCAGAGAGAAAAAAGACATAGTGCTCTGGATTGAGGCAAGTACACACTACAGAGCCGGGGTGGGTAACCCGTCGATCGCGGACAGCCGACAGGTAGATTGTGAACACAGATTGCCGATTCTTCCCCTCAGCCTCTGCCTCTCTTATCTTAACAACAGAAGGGAGAGTGAGAGGCAGAACAGCATCGGATGGAGAGCAGGAACTGCTTCAGTTAACCTTTTTAAGTTAATCAGCAGATGGTTGGTTGCTAGGCGGTCCTAACAACCAATTACCAGCTTAATATTTTGAAAAATGAACTATGGCAGCTCCAGCTCCCATCCTCCTCCAGTACTGTGCTGCCTCTCTATCTCTGATCCACTGTACAGCCCTTGTAAGGTAGGATAAAAGGTCCAGAGTTCATTTTCAGGTGTGCTATTTGCATTTGGAATCTGTTGCTGTCAACTCTCAATATGAGATCCAAAGAGCTTTCACTATCAGTGAAGCAAGCCATCATTAAGCTGAAAATACAAAACAAACCCATCAGAGAGATAGCAAAAATATTTAGGTGTGGCCAAATCAACTGTTTGGAACATCCTTAAAAAGAAAGTTGATCTTGGTCTCATCTGTCCATAGGATGTTGTTCCAGAACGGTGAAGGCTTTTCTAGATTTTGTCAAACTCTAATCTGGCCTTCCTGTTTTTGAGGCTCACCAATGGTTTACATCTTGTGGTGAACCCTCTGTATTCACTCTGGTGAAGTCTTCTCTTGATTGTTGATTTGATACACATACACCTACCTCCTGGAGAGTGTTCTTGATCTGGCAAACTGTTGTGAAGGGTGTTTTCTTCACCAGGGAAAGAATTCTTCATCCACCACAGTTTTCAGTGGTCTTCCAGGTCTTTTGGTGTTGCAGAGCTCACCGGTGCGTTCTTTCTTTTTAAGGATGTTCCAAACAGTTGATTTGGCCACACCTAATGTTTTTGTTATCTCTCTGATGGGTTTGTTTTGTATTTTCAGCCTAATGATGGCTTGCTTCACTGATAGTGACAGCTCTTTGGATCTCATATTGAGAGTTGACCGCAACAGATTCGAAATGCAAATAACACACCTGAAAATGAACTCTGGACCTTTTATCTGCTCCTTGTAAATGGGATAATGAGGGAATAACACAGACCTGGCCATGGAACAGCTGAGCAGCCAATTGTCCCATTACTTTTGGTCCCTAAAAAGTGGGAGGCACATATACAAACTGTTGTAATTCCTACACCTTTCACCTGATTTGGATGTAAATACCCTCAAATTAAAGCTGAAAGGCTGCAGTTAAAGCACATCTTGTTTGTTTCATTTCAAATCCATTGTGGTGGTGTATAGAGCCAAAAGGATTAGAATTGTGTTGATGTCCCAATATTTATGGACCTGACTGTAGATCTCAACCTCTGAAAGGTTGCTTACCACTGCTATAGGGATATGCTTTGTTTAAAGTGGTTGTTTAACTCTGACATGGAATATAAAGCACACGTCTGAACATATTGTACATCACATTTATCAGAGCATTCTTTGTTATATTATGGACCTGCAATGTCCATGTAATCAAACAGCGCGCTAACAATCTAACAGTGGTCATCCTCCACTGCGTGAATATGGCTCAGTGTGTCCCACAAATTGTCCTGGTTTTAACATTTAAAAAATTTCTTTATGTAGTCCTACATTGACAGCTTTTGTCTAGGGATAGGTCAGTGTTTATCCATAATAAATTCAAACATTTTTTTTTTTTTCACTTTTCTCCATACAGTCTGTTGGTTGGTTGTTCCAAGCATCTAAATGTATTTTAATAAAATTGTACCACTTTTTCCTGTTTTCTCAAATTCATTGCAGGACATTTAATAGCATATCTTGCTCTGCATTTTAGGTATCGCTGGGCATTTATTCCAGAAGCCTCAGATGACTCGGGTTTAGAGGTACGACGGCAAGGAACACATCAAAGGGAATTCAAACCATACGTTGTACGGCTAGCAAAACTCTTAAGGAAAAGAGCCAAGGTATAAATACTGAACATAATTTATCATTAAAGTGTACGGACCCCATGACAATTAAATTCTATTATTTGCTTCCCTTTGGTCTGCTAAATCGATTTTTATCTTTTTGTTATATTTATTAAAGAAGTGCAAATCATATATCTTGATTTTGCGAAAACCTTATGACCTGATAACTTTCTGTACACAAGGAGGAGCTATGGAGATGGGGAAGTTGAAGAGGTGTATGAGGAAAGGTCTATGACTTTTGTAATCCATCAGAAATTAAGTAGGCAGGGCTGTGACATCACATGCTTAGGAATTCAAAGTTGTGTTGTCATGTCAAAGAGAAAGTACACATCAACCATTATTTGTCTGTACTTGCAGCGTCATTAAAGGGATAAGCCATAAGGGAAATGTTGCTTGTATTGCAGATACAGGCTAGCTATAGATGTTTTTCTTGTCTTTAGCTACACTTAAAAGTGAGCAAGACAGTAGAACCAAAACGAAAATATTTTTCAGAATTTGGTGAACTCTCATTCACTTGTCCAACACCCAATTTTCTTCATTTGGGCAGGTGAGGCCATATGTACATCCTCGACTGAGGACAACATGATCGGCTTAACAGTATAACACGTCAGTGACATTAACAAACCCCTTCATCGCTACATTTATGACCATGGAACTGCATAGCAAGCAAATTATTGCCAAGAGCGAGCATTCATCCTGTTTAGAATTGTATTGTAGCTGTACTGTCTGCCCTCATGTTGTAAAGCACTGCACTAACTGTTGGCACTATATAAATCCTGTACAATAATAGTCAAATTACCATTGAGCAAAAAAACACTACACTGTGCAGTTTTTAAAAATGACTTAGTCTTGAGTACTATAGAGAGTTCTCAGTGTGGTTCCTTATGGGATAACCATGCTTAGCCAGTGATGAGAATTGTAGTCAAGCTGTGCACTTTTTAAAAGCACACAGACTAGGGTCCAAGCTACAGGTAGCAGTCTCAGGTTTTGTACAGATCAGGCACTACATAATTTGTAATCATGTTCAATTAAATCAACTCCAGGCATCTTTTTTTTTTTTTTTACTTCGTTAGTTGTTCAAACCCTTTCATACTCTGGCTCTATTGCTCTCTCTCCAACGGATGAACATAAAAGGCAGCTATTATGCTGATCGTTTGGCTTTAACTTGCTGACCCAGAACAAGCTGGCAGGTTAGGAGTTGTGACTTCACAGGCACATATTTGTTGTGGATCGGTTCAGGGGCGGATCCAGAATCTAGTCTCGGGAGGGGCACTGCCAGAAAAGAAGGTGTTGCTTACAGAACTGAATTTAAAGTATCATACAGAGTAAAATGTACAGAGGTCACTAGTATGTAAGGCAGTGTACAATGGTCTGTAGTTTGTAGGGTGGTGTAGAGAGGTCAGTAGGATGTAGGGCAGTGTACAGAGAACAGTAGCATGTAGGGCAGTGTCTAGGGGTCAGAAGATTGTAGGGTAGTGTACAGTAGTCAGTAGTTTATAGGGCGGTGTAGAGAGGTCATTAGGATGTAGGGGGGTGCAGAGAGGTTAGAAGCATGTAGGGCAGTGTATAGGGGTTAGTAGATTATAGGTCAGTAGGATGTAGGGTGGTGTACAGGGAAACAGTAGGGCAGAGGATAGGGCAGTGTACAGGGATCAGTAGAGTAAAGGACTGGGTTTCACCAGGTGGGGTCAGAACAGCACACACTGGGAGTCGGGAGGGCACACATCAGGGGGCAGTCACAATGCTTTAATGAGCTTAATTTCTTACTGTGCTACAGGAAAAGGAGATGCATTTCCATTTGTCAGCTAACAGCACCTCTTAGCTAAGCTGCAGTAACTCAGCAGATTTGGCATAGGGGTGCTTGTAAACTAATTCACAATGTACTGCTAGCTGAGCTTACCTCCAGGAACATTCACTCACCTCCCTCTTCCAGGCGGGCATAATCTGGGGGGTCAGACACAAACCCATCCCGCCCATTCAAGAAGCAGCCTGCAAAACTGCTGGGGAAGGTACAGGGGGTGAAGCATCAAATGCCGATGTGTAATGGTTGTGATTTGTCCCTACCACAGCTCTGCTTTCCCAGGGCACGTGCGACCTCTGAGTCAGTAATATTTTCTCAAGGGGAGCTATTTCCCCCGTTGCCACCCAAACCCCCTCCTATGAAGATGACAGGGGAGGGATCCAGCGCCCCCCCCCCCCCCCCGCTTTTCAGAGCCCAGAAATGTTGTCTTTTGAATGGATGTAAGGGAAAGACTGCTGCAGATAAACAGGTACAACTTATGTAGGAGTATTTGTTTCATCTCTGTATCACCTGAGGCTAGTAACGTCACTGGCTATAATATGTAAGGGTTTACAGCCACTTTAAGTACAAGTAGACTGTGTAAATTGTGTTAAATAATTGTTTTCTCTGCCAGCTCTTTAATTGCATGTTTGTTGTTCAAACACTATAAATAAGTCCATAAATGTTGGGTAATTATTAGCAGATATTGATGTCTTTTCATCTTGACATTGTTTACTGAAACTTCAAAAAGGAAACATTGGCTCATATTGTTGTTTTTGTGACCCAGAAAAACCCAGAAGAGGACATCTCAGGAAGAATATTAGATTGGGACCCAGGACACCTCTTGCTTACAGTCTCCACCATTCGCAGTATGGAACAGCTTCTGCCTTTTTTCAATGTACTCAGTCAAGTCTTCAATAGTAAAGTCACAAGCAGATGTGTTGGAGACTCAGGGAGCCCAGTCCTTTATCAGAACTCCTTTACCAATAAGGATATAAAACTGGAAAACCAGAAAATGTGCTGCAGTAAAGCCAGGCAGAGAATCGAGGAGATGCTGGAGAGGGATTTTCTAGAAGGAGTTCTTAAGAGCTGATCCATTCTGCAACTTTAATGCACCACTCACTCCTAATAATTCCTTATACTCAGTTGTGTTGGGACCTTTTTTAACTCTGTATCATAGCAACAAGCTTCTTACCTATGATTTGATTGTATTTAAATATTTTTATTTGTAAATAAAAGTGAGGATTCTGGATGTGAACCAATACTTATGTATATCTAACATTATAGAACATAAATTATTTGTCCTATGTTGTTGATTGCTCCAAAACAAAATATTGCAAATATAGATTTGACATTTTTTCACTTTGGACTATTTCTTTGTTTTTATTATTGGTCTTATATGTATGTGTGTCTAAAATGATGTGCCAAATTAGTGCTGCTCATGAGCTTAGTAATAATTACTGTATTATTAAAAAAATAAAGGGCTATGTGGACATAGTAAATTACTGAATGCTAGCACTATTCCCCCCCCCCCCCTTTTTGTGTGTAAATTAAGATGTTTCTTGTTCGCCAGCAGCTGTTGTATGTAGCCTCCGCTATCGGTGTGGATACATATGGCTCAGCTGTTGGTGGAACTTGGTTTGAACAAAATGTACAGTGTTTATGTATATATTTATGTTCAGAAATATGAAATAAATTTGTTAACATGAAGGCAGACTTTTTGACCAATGTACATGATCTTTGGTCAGTGACACAAATTCTTGAAGCCAAAGAATCTACCATTTTCAGAAGGAAAGCTCAGATAGTAGCTTATCAATTCTTTGATTTCAGCATATATACACATACGTAAGTATCTCACAAAAGTGAGTACAGAACTCACTATGTAGAGCAACAATTTTTTTTTTTTTCAGATCCTCAAAGATGGCCCCTAGGTTATAAGAAGATGATAGCCAAGGCCCTGAAACTGAGCTGCTGCACAGTGGCCAAGTCCATACAGTGGTTTAACAGGACAGGTTCCACTCAAAACAGACCTCACTATGGTCAACCAAAGGAGTTGAGTGCATGTGCTCAGCGTCATATCTAGAGGTTGTCTTGGAAAATAGATGTACTGTATGAGTGCTGCCAGCATTGCTGGGGGGGGGTTAGCCTGTCAGTGCTCAGACCATACACTGCAGAATGCATCAAATTGGTATGCATGGCCGTCATCCCAGAAGGAAGCCTCTTAAGATGATGCTCAAGAAAGCCCGCCAACAGTTTTGCTAAAGACAAGCAGACTTAAGGCCTGTACACACGTGCAGATTGTCGGCCGAAACGATTTGGCCGCCGAACGATCGGCCGATTTTCGGCTTGTTAGTATGATACTTCCGACAGCGCACTTTCGGCTGAACAGAATCTGTCGTGCAAGCATTAAAATTTTTGTATGCCGACACCAGAACAGCCGATTGTTCGCCAGTCAGTACAGAATTCGGCCGACAGACAGCAGATTTGCAAGACTGGGCATGCTCAGAAAAGAAATAACACACGGAAAGTTAACCATCACATGACATCACTTCTGCAGTCGGCGGACAAAATTTGTGTGCAGTCTTTTGCACTTTTCAGCGGACGCGACAGCCTGGGGACAAAAGACGGCCGATCGGTCAGCCGACGATCGGTACGTGTGTACGGGGCTTAAGGCCATGGATTACTTGAACCATGTCCTGTGGTCTGATGAGACCAAGATCAACTGATTTTGTTCAGATGGTGTCGAGCGTGTGTGATGGCAACCAGGTGAAGGAGTACAAAGACAAGTGTGTCTTGCCTATAGTCAAGCATGGTGGTGGGGGATGTCATGGTCTGGGGCTTCATGAGTGCTGCTGGAACTGGGGAGCTACAGTTCATTGAGGGAACCATGAATGCCAACATATATACTGTGACACACTGAAGCAGAGCATGATCCCCTCTGTTCAGAGACTGGGCCGCAGGGCAGTATTCCAACATAACGACCCCAAACACACCTCCAAGATGACCACTGCCTTGCTAAAGAAGCTGAGGGTAAAGGTGATGTATTGGCCAAGCATGTCTCCAGACTCAAACCCCATTGAGCATCCTCATATGGAAGGTGGAGGAGCGCAAGGTCTCGAACATCCGCCAGCTCTGGGATGTCATCATGGAGGAGTGGAAGAGGACTCCAGTGGCAACCTGTGAAGCTCTGGTGAACTCCATGCCCAAGGGTTAAGGCAGTGCTGGAAAATAATGGTGGCCACACAAAATATTTACACTTAAGGGTGTACTCACTTTTGTTGCCAGTGGTTTAGACATTAATGGCTGTGTGTTGAGTTATTTTGAGAGGATTTACACTGTTATACAAGCTGTACACTCACTACTTTACATTGTAGCAAAGTGTCATTTCTTTAGTGTTGTCACATGAAAAGATATAATAAAATATTTACAAAAATGTGAGGTAGTGTGTATATATATATATATATATAAAAAAAAAAATCAGAGTTTTTTGGGCTAAGAATGCCCGAAAGCCTCAACATCAATTGTGGTCGTCTTAGTAAACAAAAAGCCCCACTCCATGGAGAGGATGTAGTACCTATAAATAACAGGGTCACTCAATTTCACATTACAGCCATTGGCACCCTTACAGGATACCAGGTTGACACCCCTGAAACCATTATCAAAGTAGGAGTTTGGGTCAACCATAGCAGGGGGGACTGTCCCTTCGAAGGGGACATGTTGCATCCACATGACGGTGATTCAACTCGGCTCAAAGTTTGACTTCAGATACCCACAAATCAAGAACAGGGGCCGATGATCAGCCTAAGGCTACAGGTCACTGTAGTCACCCAATAGCAAGTAACCAAGCAGAGTTCCATGTGGTTCTTTGTGAAGGAGCAGCAGCATGATGCTTCTACACTGAATGGTAGGAAAAACGTGCACACTCCACCCAGCAGATGTCAGTGCTCAGTTCCTTAGCATGAACCCTTTCTATGATAAAACCAGCAGTAGCAGGAAATTTGAAAAGGTACCCAGTGGTGCAGTAGGTCAAGTCCAATGTCCTGGTGTTCAGCCCAATCCACCAACTTAAAAGAGGGCAAGCGCTGAGCCAATGCCACAACTCTGAACCAGGAAAGTGCTCCATGGTGAATATTTACCAATTTGCAATGTTTGGAAAATTCTACCAGTGGAACCCTGTGCCTGAAGTCATAATCCAGGCTAACCTTGCAATTGCTGGTCCAGATACAAGTGCTCCAAAGTCAAGCTAAGGAAACGCTGATTTGCATAGCTTCCATTTAGAGACTAGCTCAAGAAGCCATGCAGTGGGAATTTTCACTTGTGTTAATGAAGATTAATTTAAGGGAAAAAAAAAAAAAGGCAAACATTCAGAAAAGCCAAAAAGATGTCTATTCTCCTAGGACACTACAAAAAACTGAGGCATGCTGGGAAGAGGAGTGGTTTTTCTGAGGCTTACCTAAATTTTTTTTTCGTGTAATCCTCCTCTACGCAGCAGTAGCACGCAGAACAGAATCTTAATTGGTCTGTCCTTCAATTGAGGAGAAAGAAAACATCACACTCACTTCAGTGTTTGACCCTCACACAGAAAAGGAAGGTCTTTCATCACCTTCATCGTATTTGTTGGGATCTGGGTATTCATGTGAAACAGGGATATTTAAAATCAAATCTTTTCTTCATAGGGGATCTGGGTCAATTCAGGGGAGACTAATCCAGCCCCTCAGACTTGCAACAACTGATTACCTACATTAGTGATCTAGTGCTCACTGTTATCAGTTCTGCCCTGTCCAAATATGCATTCTGTTGTGACAAGATGTGCTGATGACATCACAGCACTTCACTTTTAAACAGAAGCCTTCATGTTGTGGGATGTTTTAGTGTGCTCTATCTATAGTATGTTATCAAACCCAGTAGCTGATGGTTGCACTGCAGAAAAAGCTAAATAAAAAGACAAAGTTGGTGATAAAGTAGTGTATTGCAGGTAAAATATTTCATTTTGTAAGATATAAAGGCACTATATCATAAAAAAACAACATATATTAATGCATAATAGACAAATACATATTTCACTAGGAATGTAAACAATTTAATTTCCAGCAGATTCCACTTTCCAGAAATATAGTACTTTAACTCTAGGTACCGCCATACAGTCAGTCATTCAGATAGGTTTCATCTTAAAGGCTTTGGATGTTCTCCAACTCCTCCAGCAAGGGAAAACACAGCCAAGCAAACCTTATGTGCCAAGGAATCAGCATTTTCCTGTCAGGCAAAACAGAGAACAGCAGCAAGTATAGTTTCACTAGCAGTGACACACAATGGAGATTATTCTAGTTGGAACTATTTGCTTTAAAAATATTTTAAGTTAAAGTTATGTCAAACAGCATCTCGGACTCATCTTCATTGTTTCTACAGTCATTCACACATACAATGCAGACAGTCCAAGCACAGAGCCAATTTGAATTCACCTTGGAAGTCAGTGCTTACATGAAATTCCTTAAATAAAAGTTGACCTGGTTTAAAACATTTACAGTGCCTTGAAATAGTATTCATACCCCTTGAAATTTTCCACATTTTGTCATGTTACACCAAAATCCTAAATGTATTTATTGGAATTTTATGTGATAGACCAACACAAAGTGGCAGGAATATGATAAAATCGTTTTTTCATATATTGATTTGTAAAAATATAAAAAGTGTGGCGTGCATTTGTATTCAGCCCCCAAGTCAATACTTTTTTAGAACCAATATAATTAAAAGAGTAGTGGTGCGCTTCAAGGGTTAGCTCTTGTGGATCTCTATTTGGGTTGGTGGTAGTGGTGTGTGTAAATCTTGATTTGAAAGTGCTCGGCGTGATAGATTTATGTATACATTTATATTCCAAAAAAATAGATAATGAAAGTGCAGGTGTGTCAATCAGATCAATGTGTGTGTCAATAAATACATAGATCAATAAATATCAAGGTTTTTCTTCTTTACAAATAAATACGGTGTTTGTTTTCAATGTGTGTATCAATAAATGAATAGATAAAATAATTAAATAAATATCAAAGTGCTTCTTCTTTGCCAGTGAACATCAATAAATAAAATATATAAATCCAGTGTTAGTCTTCAATCTGATTCATAAACAGTAAAAGATATATATATGTGCTCAAAATAAAGTGCTACATGCAATTTCTATTAAAACGGTGCTGGAAGAAATATATGTAAACAGTTCAATTGCAATCTTTCAAATACCAATATCAACTGAGATAGTCCAAAAAAAAAAAATATATATATTTTAAAATATATATATATATATATATATATATATATATATAGAGAAAATCCAAAAAAAGCTTGTGTGAATACGTTCCTCGCTTATATCCGTGCTTCACTCATGCAATTAAGTGACTGTGATCTAGACAAGGAGGATAGTACTAGAAAAATGATCGAGACAAACATTTATAGGAATCCAAGAAATCAGCTCCATTAAGAGAGTAAGGATCCGGATTGAGAGAAACTGAGTCTATCGTTGAGCTTGGATAGATACCAAAGGCATATTGATCTTGCCTATAAGGTGAGAGGCTAGAGCACATAGAGGTGACACACAAGGTGAAGGAGATCACAGTCACTTAAATGCATGAGTGAAGCACGGATATAAGCGAGGAACGTATTCACACAAGCTTTTTTTTGGATTTTCTCTATATATATATATATATATATATATATATATATATATATATATATATATATATTTTAAATTTTTTTTTTTTTTTTTTTTTTTTTTTGGACTATCTCAGTTGATATTGGTATTTGAAAGATTGCAATTGAACTGTTTACATATATTTCTTCCAGCACCGTTTTAATAGAAATTGCATGTAGCACTTTATTTTGAGCACATATATATATCTTTTACTGTTTATGAATCAGATTGAAGACTAACACTGGATTTATATATTTTATTTATTGATGTTCACTGGCAAAGAAGAAGCACTTTGATATTTATTTATTTATCTATTCATTTATTGATACACACATTGAAAACAAACACCGTATTCATATATTTATTTATTTGTAAAGAAGAAAAACCTTGATATTTATTGACACACGCATTGATCTGATTGACACACCTGCACTTTCATTATCTATTTTTTTGGAATATAAATGTATACATAAATCTATCACGCCGAGCACTTTCAAATCAAGATTTACACACACCACTACCACCAACCCAAATAGAGATCCACAAGAGCTAACCCTTGAAGCGCACCACTACTCTTTTAATTATATCGTTTACTGCTTTAGTATCAGTCCCAGTGGCGCTGCAGCAGGGATTCTCTTGCCACCTCAGATAGCGCAGGGATCACACACACCCCTTGACTTTTTTAGAACCACCTTTCGCTGCAATTACAGCTGCAAGTCTTTTTGGGGATGTCTCTACCCGCTTTGCACATGTAGAGTGACATTTTTGCCAATTCTGCTTTGCAAAATAGCTCAAGCTCTGTCAGATTGGATGGAGAATGTCTGAACAGCAATTTTCAAGTCTTGCCACAGATTCTCAATTGGATTTAGGTCTGGACTTTGACTGGACCATTCTAACACATGAATATGCTTTGAGCTAAACCATTGCATTGTAGCTCTGGCTGTACATTTAGGGTCGTTGTCCTGCTGGAAGGTGAACCTCTACCTCAGTCTCATGTCTTTTGCAGACTCAACAGGTTTTCTTCGAAGATTGCCCTGTATTTGGCTCTATCCATCTTCCCATCAACTCTGAACAGCTTCCCTGTCCCTGCTGAAGAAAAGCATCCCCCACAACATTATGCTGCCACCACTATAGGGTTTATTTACTAAAGAAACATCCACAGTGCAGTCACTCTAGATCTAAAAGGGAACATGCATGGGGGTTAAAAAAAAAAAAAACAGCATTTGTGCTTGCACATGATTGGATGATAGAAATCAGCAGGGCTTCCCCTCATTTCAGATCTTCGCCTCAGATCTACAGCGACTGCACTTCCAAACACTTGTAGTGCACAGTGGATTTGCCTTTAGCAAATAAACCCCCATGTTTCACAGGTGGGATGGTGTGTTCAGGGTGATGTGCAGTGTTTTCCCGCCACACATAGGGTTTTGCTTTTAGGCTAAAAAGTAAAATTTTGGTCTCATCTGACCAGAGCACCTTCTACCACATGTTTGCTGTGTCCCCCCCCCCCCCCCCCCACATGGCTTCTCGCAAACAGGACTTCATATGGCTTTCTTCTTGCCAATCTTCCATAAAAGGCCAGATTTGTGGGGTGCACGACTAATAGCTGTCCTGTGGAGAGATTCTCCCACCTGAGTTTTGGATCTCTGTAGCTCCTCCACTTACCATGGCTACTTCTCTAATTAATGCTCTCCTTGCCCGGCCTGTCAGTTTAGGTGAAAGACCATGTCTTGGTAGGTGTGCAGTTGTGCCGTACTCTTTCCAATTTTATAGTGATGAATTGAACAGTGCTCTGTGAGATGTTCAAAGCTTGGGATTTTTTTTTTTTTTTTTTTTTAAGAACCCAACCCTGCTTTAAACTTCTTCACAACTTTATCAATGATCTGTCTGGTGTGTTCCTTGGCCTTCATTGTGCTGTTTGTTTACTAAGGTTCTCTAACAAACCTCTGAGGGCTTCACAGAACAGCTGTATTTATTACGGAGATTAAATTACACAGTTGGACACACTTAGGTGACTTCTGAAGGCAAATTGGTTCCACTAGATTTTAGTTAGGGGTATCAGAGTACAGGGGGCTGAATCCAAATGCACACCACACTTTTAACCTCCCTGGCGGTATGATTCTGTCAGGAATTCTGTTCCAAAAGCGGTACAATTCTTTTCATGGAAATTTGGCGTTATGTATTATAGGCCTACAATTCTTAGTAATTACTGACTTAAACCTGACCAAAACAAGTCTCTAGTAGACATCCCAGATGTGATAAATTTGAAACACAAACAAGTGAATTATAATCGAATCAATAATATTATTTTATAATTTAATATATAATATATATAATAAAATTATATTATTGATTAGATTATAATTCATGCGCTATATATTATATATATATATATATATAACGCATGAATTATAATCGAATCAATAATATAATTTTATATATATATATATATATATATATATATATATATATATATATATATATATATATATATATATATATGTGTGTGTGTGTGTGTGTGTGTGTGTGTGTGTGTGTATATATAGGTATATATATATATACCTATATACATATACCTATATACATATACACATATATATATATGCATATATATATAATATAAAATGTGTTATGTGTTTTGTGCAACTTTTTTTTTTTTTTTGAATTTCCCTCTCTAGTTCCGCTCCCATGCAGCATTGCTGCTGCAGGGAACGGAACTAGGAAGTCCTCCTACCGACAGACGAGCGGCGGAGATCTCGCTGGCGGTCACAGCAATGAGAGCTCATCGCTGGATCGCCAGGATAAGGTAAGAGAAGCTCCGCTGCGCTCTCTGCACGCTCTGCCCATTGACCCCGAGCGTGACTCGGGGATACCGCTAATAGCAGAAAATTCCTACCCCGAGTAACGCTCGGGTTTACCGCTAAGGCGGTTAAGATATTTGTTAAAAAAAAATTGGAAAATTTTCTTCTAATTCACAATTACGTGCCACTTTGTGTTGGTCTATCACATAAAATCCAATTCCGTTTTTGGTTGCAACATGACAAAATGTGGAAACTTCCAAGGTGTATGAATACTTTTTCAAGGCACTGTAAGGTAACACTGCTAAAGCATAGATACCTTGTGGGCCTGCAAGTACTTGTGCTGCTTGGGATCCAAGGGGCTCGACTCAGGCATCAATTTGAAAACAGATACTTGGGAGCCAGCTTTTCAGTACGGTTACATTAGAAGGGTTTTAGTCTAGGTTCGGTTCACTTAACCGGTTGCTGACCGCCTCAAGTACATATACTGCGGCGGTCAGCCCCAGCCAGGCAAAGTGACGTACCGGTACATCACTCGCCTGCGAGCCAATAGGGGGCGAGCGCGCGCCGCTGGAGTCCGCCGCTCACTCTGATCCCCACGCGTGTGACCGGCGGACTTGATGTCCCCTGGTCACTCACGATCGTCAGTTACAGAGGGAGAAAGGCAGGCGGCTAGTGTAAACAAAGCCGCCTGTCACTCTCCCTTGTGCAACAGCAGAGATCATAAGGTCCTGCTATGTAGGACCGTAGATCTCTGCTGTTACATGAAAAGCCACATCCCTGCAGTTAGAAGCACGCCCCTAGTGGCACACTTAACCCCTCCTTCTCCAATAAAGTTAACCCCTTCCCTGCCAGTGTCATTTTTACAGTAACAGTGCATATGTATAGCACTGATTACTGTAGTAATGTCACTGGTACCCCCCAAAAGTGTCAAAAATGTCAGTCAAGGGTCCGATCTGTCCGTCGCAGTCCCGCAAAAAAAAAAAAAAAAAAAAAAAAAAAAAAAAAAAAACAGATCGCCACCATTACTCGTTAAAAAAAAAAAAAAAATCTTTCCCTTAGTTAGTAAACGCAATAAATTTTCGCAAACCAATCAAAATACGCTTTTTGCGATTTTTTTTTTACCAAACATATGTAGCAGAAAAATTGGCCTAAAATGTTAAAAAATTTTGATTTTTACATTTTTTTTGGGGGGGGGGGGGGGGTGGGTATTTCTTATAAAAAAAAAAAAATGGGAAAAATATTGTTATCTTTGCAAAATTGACGCTCTTTTTTTGTTTATAGCGCATGATCAAAAAAAAAAAAAAAAAAAAAAAAAAAAAAAAAAAAAAAAAAAAAAAAATCGCACAGGTGATCAAATACCACCAAAAGAAAGCTCTGTCTGTGGGGAAAAAAAGGACGTCAATTTCATTTGGGTACAGCGTTGCACGACCGCGCAATTGTCCGGTAAAATCACGCAGTGCCGAATCGCAAAATACCCCCTGGTCAGGAAGGGGGTAAAATCTTCCGGGGCTTAAGTGGTTAAAGATTGAGAAGGTTAAATAAGGCCAATTGTTACCCATTACCAATAAACAGATCTTGAGCCTTCATTCACATCAGCGTGATTTGACAGGTCGAATGGCAGCCTATTGCCAGCAATCAAATCATACCAATCGGTGCGACGCCGCACCGATTTTCAAAAGTAGAACCTTAACTACTTTTGGCGACTTTGAGGACAATTTCAATAGACATCTGTGTACATTTAAAGTCACCCCCGAAGTCAGACTGAAATGTAGCTTTGAAATTGTGTGAGTTCAGATAAACGCGTACGATTTTAAATCCGCATTGAGTGTGATTGAAGGCTTAATGCAAGCAATGGTCCTGGTGTTAAGTCATGCACTTTTAGTACAGAAATCATGAAATGCACATTAGAGTGATTTATCTGTAACATCTTACCTGAGTGTCTGCCTCTGCATAAACACGTACTACATCTTCAGTTCCTGAAGGACGAACAAATGATCTGGCCATATTATAAGTCTTGACAAGTTCATCTATTTTCTCCTGAAGTCCAGGTGGTGTTACAGTACGTCTCTCCGCATCAGTCGTTTCAATTACCTTTCTATCAGCAACCTAAAAACCACAAAAGACCCAATTTTGGAAATAGGCTATGAGGGGCTCACATCCAGCAGAACAACATGCTAGTTTAGCATAAGCAAGATCTTGAACCAACATCTATGATACCTTGAAAATTGACATGCTTTTATCTGCATGCACTAATAAGTTTTCCCAAGGCAAGTCAATTACAATATCTCAGCAATAGCTGCCCATTAGCCCCTTAGAGAAATACACATTCAAAGTACAGTGCTGCAAAAAAAAAAAAAAAGATGTACCACAATACACCATCAGCAGAAATTCTTGAAGTTTGTAAAAGGTGCCCACTGAGGGCCACAGGAAGTCTTAAACTTTTGGAATGCCCAAAATCGGTTCAACTTAGGGTTGGGCAACACAGCAAATAAATTGCTAACAGACTCAATATGAACAAAATGAAAGCTGAGGACTGCATGTAGCGCAAGAGCCATCTTATGGACAGTTCACCCGAATGCTGGCCACAACCTCCAACTTGTTATAGCAAAACATGGGAACAGAAGACCAAGTAGCAGTCTAGAAGAGGGAATCCAACACACACAGAACCAGTGAACTGTGTCTTCTGAGGGGAAAGGAGAAAACCTATCCCTAAGACCAAAGCTTGGAGGGGGCATGGCCAGGCAATGGAGCAGTGAAGAAGCCTAGGGTGAGACCGCTTAGCCCCAGGATTATTAATTGAGCCAAGTGAACCAGACCAAAAGCAAAAAAGCTCCTAAAACCACCCAGGTTGCAAACCATACAGACTCATATACTGCTCACAAACCACTACTGCACATGATGAGAACGATACAGATCAGAATGAAAAGTGCCAAAAAGATGAATTCAGCAGAGACTAATCATTACACATGCCACCGATCCTATACCCAGCAGACTCACTTCGGGTGATCTTATTGTGGTCTCCAGCAAGGAGATAGGAGTCCTCTTCTCACTTAGGTCAGACCTCAATTTACTGTCAGCAAATGGAGAGGACACTTAAAAATGAACTATCAGAAGTTAAGCAAGTCTTTCACATGGATGATAGGGTATCTGCCTTGGAAACCTCAAAAAGCATCAGTGGAATCCAGATTATCTGCACTGGAGACCTTGCATTTTCATTCTCTCACGCAGCTTAATGGGCATCTGCTCAAAAGGTCAACTTAGCTACACTGACATAAGAAAAGTCCCAAGCCCAGGCAAACATCACAAAAAACTTTTGGTGGGTTTAAAATCATAACAATCTATCGATCACTAGCTGTGGAGGGGCAAGGCTAGGGTTATCTAGCCAGACAAGTTTAAACTTTTTGACTGCATTACGATGGCGATATGTCAATTGTTCTCTAAGAAGAATAGAGTCAACATAGGCAAACCACTGGGCCCTAGTAGGTACAGTAGATGCCAGCCAAAATTGGGCAATCAACTTCCTAGCAAGGTATAATAATCTGGTTACCATGATGCAAATAACTTTTGGATACACTTCAGCATCGATCGCACCAAACAGACACACCATGTTTGGGCTAGATCAGAAATAGTCTACATAACCCCTGCCCAATATCGTGTAAGTTTTCGGGCAATGCCATATCATGTGTTTAAAAGTCCCCTCTGTGGACTGTACATTTTGGGCATAAAGGAGAAATCATCCAGCCCCAATCAAATAGTTTAATAGGTGTACGATAAGTTCTGTGTAGGATAAATAGTTGCAAGAGTTTATGGGAAGGCGATACCGACACAACTGGAAGAGACTCCAGGGCCATGTCCAATGGGTTCTACATTTAAGTAAGCAGGATCCTGAATGGATGATAACAAGAATGAGTATGCTCGCGATATCAACCCCTTGCGATCAGACGCCTGCATAACCTCATGTAGCAACGAGGAGCTAGAGACAGTCAAATTTAGCGTTTGTTTTTGGGTCTGTATCGCATGCCTCAGTTGGAGATATTGATAAAATTGTTTGTGTGTTTAACTGAAATTCCACACATAATTGATCATACGCCTTGAGTGCTACTAGAGTATACAGTTGTGCTCATAAGTTTACATACCCTGGCAGAATTTATGATTTCTTGGCCATTTGTCAAAGAATATGAATAACAAACTTTTCTTCCACTCATGGTTACTCTTTTCAAATCATAATGACAACAGAAACAACCCAAATGACCCTGATCAAAAGTTTACATACTCAGTTCCTAATACCGTGTATTGCCCCCTTTATCAATGACAGTGACAGCTTTTAGTCTTTTGTGATATTTGTGGATGAGGCTCTTTATCTTCTTAAAATGGTAAAGCTGCCCATTCTTCCTGGCAAAAAGCCTCCAGTTCCTGTAAATTCTTGGGCTGTCTTGCATGTACTGCACGTTTGAGATCTCCCAGAGTGGCTCAATAATATTGAGCAATTGAAAATATGAGACCGCACTCTAGTCACGAGTTGAAATCAAAAAGTGGTTCCTTTATTCCTCAAAGATGAATGAAGGCAGACAGACAGTGTACAGACAGACGTGCAAGGTTGACGCGTTTCACGACATTCCCAGGCGCTTACTCATAACCACACTGTCTGTCTGCCTTCATTCATCTTTGAGGAATAAAAGGAACCACTTTTTGATTTCAACTCGTGACTAGAGTGTGGTCTCATATTTTCAATTGCTTATGTCTTTGGATGACGGATCCGACCGGCACCATGTCTGAGACATACACCTGAGCGGCTCCACCCTTCTGTTTCTCAATAATATTGAGGTCAGGAGAAAGATGGCCACTCCAGAACCTTCACTTTATTCTGCTGTAGCCAATTACAGGTCGACTTGGCCTTGTGTTTAGGATCATTGTCATGTTGGAATATCCAAGTACCTCCCATGCGCAGCTTCCGGGCTGTTGAATGCAAATTTTCCTCCAGTATTTTTTGATAACATACTGCATTTATCTTGCCATCAATTCTGACCAAATTCCCTGTGCCTTTGTAGCTCACACCACCAAAATATCAGTGATCCACCGCCGTGTTGCACAGTAGGAATAGTGTACCTTTCATCATAGGCCTTGTGGACTCCTCTTCAAATGTAGCGTTTATGGTTGTGGCCAAAAAGCTAAATTTTGGTCTCATCACTCCAAATTACTTTGTGCCAGAAGGTTTGAGGCTTGTATCCGTTTGGCGTATTGTAAGCGAGATACTTTGTGGCATTTGCGTATTATTGGCTTTCTTCTGGCGACTCGACCACGCAGCCCTTCTTTCTTCAAGTGCCTCCTTATTGTGCATCTTGAAACAGCCACACCACATGTTTTCAGAGTCCTGTATTTCATCTGAAGTTATTTGTGGGTTTTTCTTTGTATCCCAAACAATTTCCCTGACCGTTGTAAATGAAATTTATAGTTGGTCTACCTGACCGTGGTTTGGTTTCAACAGAACATCTAATTTTCCACTTCTTGATTATAGCTTGAACACTGCCGATTGGCATTCTCAATTTCTCAATTCCTTGGATAACTTTTTATATCCCTTTCCTGTTTTATACAGTTCAACTACCTTTTCCAGCAGATCCTTTGACAATTATTTTGCTTTCCCCATGACTAAGAATCCAGAAACATCAGTGCAGCACTGGATGAAAGATGCAAGGGTCTGTCAGGAGTCCAGAAACTCATTGACTTTTCATACACACAAACTAATTACAAGCAAACAGATCACAGATGAGGATGATTACCTTTAATAGCCATTCAAACCCCTGTGTGTCAACTTGTGTGCATGTTATCAGGGCAAAATCACAAGGGTATGTAAACTTTTAATCAGGGTCATTTGGGTAGTTTCTGTTGTCATTAGGATTTAAAAAGAGTAAACACAGTTGATGGCCTCAGCCAAACACTAACCATGAGTGAAAGAAAAGTTTGTGCTATTCATTTTCTTGAAAAAATGGGCAAGAAATCTTAAATTCTGCCAGGGTATGTAAACTTATGAGCACAACTGTAATGTATTGAAAAAACAGATTCCCCTGCTGCCTTCATAAGGAAAATCCCTGTATCTTACATAATTCAGGATAATTAGGATTATTCCACAAGTCCTCCCTTGTTGCTTGCCAAACATTCCTAAGCAGATCTGCTGTTGGAGAAGAGGAGGGGACACCTGGAAGACCCATCTCCAGATGAGAGCCAGCCGTAAGCGTAGGATTAGGTAAAAAAAAGACACTAGTTGGGCAATATGGTCACCAGCGTCCCCAATCCCCCAACCCGCGAACTGCTGTAATTGGGATGCCAAAACATACCTTTTGGAGTGTGGCACTGCCAGCCCCCCTATCTCTGCCATATAGTAAGGTATTTAAGCTAAAAAACGGGCCTTCCTCTTCTTCCATATGCGATCACAAAAATTAGAATCAATTTGTTTAAATCATTTATTAGAAATCCACATACTTATTGGTTTAAAGATTCAAATTTCTTAATGTTTTCAAGAAGTGGATGAAATCAGTTCTCAAGGAAAATCGATGTCTTTAGGTGACAAAAGGTGGGTGGTAGATAATTTAATTTGTGCAGTCCACCAGGTAGGCACCCAATCCAGCATCATCCCATTTGTAGAAAGAAAGGAGGTTGGGAGACACAGGGGACACAAGAGTACTTCAAGGGCCAATATAAATAACCCAAAGATATTGCTGCTGTTTCCCAATGGTAACCCTGGGTAATGTCACTCAAATATAGAAATAAAGTTCTATAATTTTTTTCCCAAGTTAAGTAAGGAGCTAAGGGAGTGAGGAAAGGTAACCCCTCCCCCCCCCCCCGCACTTATTAGGGGTGTTGAAAATAATAGTCGAATCAACGCATCATGATGCAGTCTTGAACAATTTGGCATTGATGTAGAGGGACTTCATTCCAGTACGCCTCCTCCGATGAAAGGGCTACAGCAGGAGGGGCTGAGATCCCCTCTAAAAGTCAGCCAGGGAGGTCATGTGACTGGCCATAAAAAAGCTCAGATAGAAGGTATTTAGAGGCATCAGTTTACACTGACACAGTGTAGGATGTATTCATAAAAAAAAAAAAAAAAAAAAAAAAAGGAAGGAGGGGCTGGTAGTGATATTTTTTTACTTTAGGAGTACACTGGCAGGGCTCTCCAAGGAGACTGAGGGGGGGAAAAATGTGTAATGTAAAGGGGGGCCGTGCCATTTAGTATTATTGGTTCTAAATAAATACTGTTAACTGCTGTGTTCAGACTTTGCTACAAGCAGGGAGTGTTATATATATATATATATATATATATATATATATATATATATATATACATACATACATACATACATACATACATACATACATACATACATATACACACACACACACACCCTTTTTTTTTTTTTTTTTTTTTTTTTAATTTTATGGAGTTCTTCTGACTGCTTGAATTTTTTTTTTTTTTTTTAAAGAAAACCGTGGGCAGGAATTGTGATGCATCGTGGAATCGAATCGTTGAAAGGATAAAATCGTAGTTGAATTGAATCGTGAGGCCAGTGTAGATGCGCAATTCTAGCACTTATGCATAAAAAGGTCAAACTCTTTGGGGAACAAAAAAGGCTAGGTGTGTTGTAAAAGAATCCACTCTCTCACAATAAAAGCCTAGAAGGTGAAAGATATAGCTCCCATTTTCTATTTCGATATACACATCAGTTTCACATGATTTACTTACTGTCACTTTAAGTTGGCGATTAGGAAGGTCGGTATAAATTTCATCCCATTTCTGTATTGTGAGACCTTTCAAGGAAAGAATTGCTTCGATAACCAACATATCAGAAATAGCATCTCCAACTGTCTAGAAAAATACAATCAATGTTTACAAAAAAAAAAAAAAACACAACAACACACAATATAATAATTCTTCGGCATCTTTTGTAAAATACATTCACAATTAAGCAGAGGAGAATATAATAATATGAAGCTATTTTCGGTTTCAGTAATTTGTAGGGATGCACCGAAATGAAAATTTTGGGCCGAAACCGAAACCGAAAATGCAGGATGCCCTTGGCCGAAAACCGAAACCGAAACCGAAAATGACTTTTTCCCCCAAAAAAATTTGAAATGGATAGAACAGGGACATAAACCAAAAACAGGCAGCGACGTACACCTACACCTGTCGCTGCCACCCTGTCACAGTATATGTACTGTGATGGGTTGGCAAGAGGTTAATTTAATTACCAATGGTATTTGTATTATGAGGCATGAGGGGTTAATGTATTGTCACTGCTGGTCACTCATCTATTAGTGACTGACCAGTGGCAGGTAATTAACCCCTTTGTGCTGCATTAGTGCAACCAGTGTTAATTAACACTGACACTGGTTGCACTAATGCAGCACAAAAGGGGTTAATTAACTGCCACTGGTCAGTCACTAATAGATGAGTGACCAGCAGTGACAATACATTAACCCCTCATGCCTCATAATACTAATAGCATTGGTAAGCTGCCTCAGCTCCCCTCCCCCCTCCCCCACTGCCTCAGCGTCCTCCTCCTCGGGTGTCCTCTCCTGCATTCAAAAGTCCCGCCTCTGGCCGGCGGCACCGCCTCTCAATGATGTCCCTACTACTCTGTGCATTATGAATGGACATACTAGGCGGGGGGCGGGGCGAGCGGCCGCTATAGAGACAACTATTGTGATCCTTCACTGTCAGCTCCTCACGTCTATGTATGAATGAGAACTGAACTGAGCGGACACCGGGCGGGGGGGCGGGCGGAGCGGCCGCTATTAGCTGTGACTATGTGAGAGCTTCTCTTCCTTGTCAGCGGAGATACGTGCCTGTCAGGGAAGTGAAGCTCTCACATAGTCACAGCTAATAGCGGCCGCTCCGCCCGCCCCCCCGCCCGGTGTCAGCTCAGTTCAGTTCTCATTCATACATAGACGTGAGGAGCTGACAGTGAAGGATCACAATAGTTCTCTCTATAGCGGCCGCTCGCCCCGCCCCCCGCCTAGTATGTCCATTCATAATGCACAGAGTAGTAGGGACATTATTAAGAGGCGGACGGCCGGCCAGAGGCGGGACTTTTGAAACCTGCCCTGCGCTGCGCTGCGCCCTCCTCCTTCCCCACGGCGGCCATTTTTATTTTCGGCACTGTTAACCCATTATCGGCCGAAATGAGAGAGGCTCATTTTCGGCCGATAATTTCGGTGGCCGAAATTTCGGTGCATCCCTAGTAATTTGGCAACATATACTGAAGTAGTCAATAAGAAATTATTTCTACACTTACCTGGTTGATAAGATTAATGACATTTTCCAGCATTTGAGCAGCTTTTCTAATTTCTTCAGTGGCCCCTGTATGGTTCAGCTGTTTTATCTGCTCTTCAGCATTCTTACTAAACAGCACCTGCCAGAGATAAACAGCATGCTAAGTATCTGTCCGCAGTACTACAAAAATGTGACTTACCATAAAATCCATTTCTCTAATGTTATTTGACGAACACAGCTTCTGGTATTCATAACCATTGGGTTATACTGCCCCATACAGGAGAAGAACACTAGGCAGAAAAAAAACTCTGGCTACACCCATGGGCAGTCCCAGGGGGTATACTCCCTCTCTCTGCTATAGCCACTCAGTTTTGTTACAAGCAGTGTCAGGAGAATAATAACTCCACAGAGGGGTGTGTGCTGTGTCCGTCAATGAACATCAGAGAAATAGATTTTATGGTAAGTCAAAAATCCCATTTTCTCTTTCATTCATTGAAGGACACATCTCCTGGTATTCATAATAATCATTGGGACATCCCAAAGCAGCGTTAAACATGAGGGGTAGGAACAACCAAAAAATTCCCCAAGGTTAAACATTAGCCAACAGGAAAAATCCAGGAGGAGAAAATTATCTATCTAAAAAATTTTGCCAGGACCAAAGATCCCAGCAAGGAACTAGGAACGAAAGAGAAAGGTGCTTTTTCATTAAAAAGTGTTTGGACTGTACAAAAAAAGATTTTTCCATCCTAAAACGCACATACTATAATCCTTGTCCTCTATTACTCTCCATCTTACAGCATAATCCTCCTTTACAACGACGTTTATTTCTGGGGTCCAGATGTTCACTTGGATTACAATGCTGTTTGTAATTAAGATTTTGGGAAAGCTATCAAAATGAATTTGACAAAGGCATTCCACTGCCATTGTCGGCTGTCAACTCGCATGCACATCTACAAAGATCTAAAGGGCACACAACAAAGCCTGTAATTAAATTAAATCAAAAAACGATAGCCATGTTGACAAATAGGGTTTTTTTTTTTTTTTTATAATAAATACATTTTTATCACACACACACACACACACACTCTGTACTTTTAACTTGGACTATATGGCAAGCAAATAAGAATAGAAATAGGAACAAAACCAGGACTAAGGGAGGGTTTTAGCGTGGTCCTGGAAGATTCATGGAAATACAGCCCTGGCCAAAAGTTTTGAGAAGGACACAAATAACGGAATTTTTGTAAAAACTTACCTGTAAAATTCCTTTCTCTGAGTCCTCCGACAGTCGTCGCCATCTCCAAGTCATCACTATTGGGTCTTGACTTCCGCGCCGCAGGAGTAGCTAGGCATAAGACTTAGTCAAAAGAACAAAAGCATTTGCATAGAAACACCCATGGGGGCTGTCCCACTGGTCAATACCCCCCCTGCAGTGATCACTCCCAACTCAGTTTGGTTGCATAGCAGTAAGTGTACAAGGAAAAAAACCCCAAATGAGGGGCGGGGGCGGCGACTGTCGGAGAACTCAGAGAAAGGAATTTTACAGGTAAGATTTTACAAAAATTCAATTTTCTCTTACGTCCTCCGACAGTCGCCGCCACCTCCAAGTCATCACTATTGGGATGTCCCAAAGCAGTGTAGACATGAGGGGTGGGAGACGCAACCGTAGAAAAGGCAACGCAGTACCCACATCAGAGAAAGGAACCTCACACGCACAGTAAGAGTACCTTCTGGGCAACAGAAAAAGCTCAACAGGAGCAACAGCCCAGGAAAGCAAATAACCCAGGGGATAAACAACCCCAACAGTCAGGGACCCACAAAAAAAACAAGGGTCCCTTATGGCACTGCCGCACTGAGAACTTTGCGGCCAAAAGGAGGCAGAACATCCACCTTATAGAATTTGGAAAAGGTGTGCACCGACGACCAAGTCGCAGCCATGCACACCTGGGCCACCAAGGCTCGATGCCAGTAGGCCCAGGACGCACTCAAAGATCTGGTAGAGTGCGCCTTAACAGGGAAGGGTGGAACCCGTTCCTTCAAAGCATAGGCCTGTTCAATGGCCTGTCTGATCCATTTGGCAATGGTCGCTTCCGAGGTCCCTCAGGAAGGACAAAGAGGGAATCCATTTTCCGAAAGGATTCAGTGGACGACAGGTCGCCCTGACAACATCCAAAGAAAGCAATCCAACCTCCTTAGGATGCTTAGGCTTCGCACAGAGCGAAGGCAGGACAATGTCCTCATTAAAAGGTGAAACTCAGAGACCACCTTAGGAAGAAAAGACAAATGAGGTCGCAAGACCACCTTATCCTTGTGAATCACCAAGTAAGGAGAGCAGCAAGACAACAACCAACCGCCAACTCCGACACCCTGCGAGACGAAGTGATTGCCACTAGAAAAGCAACCTTCTTAGACAGTAGAGGCAACGATATCTCCCGGATGTTTTCAAAGGGAGAACGCTGCAAAGCGGACAGAACCAAGTTCAAGTCCCATGGAGGCAAAGGCTCCCTCCGGGGAGGAGCCAAATGTCGCACACCTTGAATAAAGGTGCGAATCAAGGAATGAGACGCCACAGGGCGTTGGAAAAGAATAGCCAGTGCAGAAACCTGGCCCTTAAATCATGGCCAGCGCCAGGCGCTGGTCCACACCAGTCCGGGGAAAAGCCAACACTCTCGACACCGAGTACGAGCGAGGGGAGAACCCCCTGGATTCACACCAGGTGAAATAGGCTTTCCAGGTACGGTAATAGATTTTTCCGGATGAGGTCTTCCTAGCCTTGATTAGAGTAGGAATGACCTCTGGGGAGAGACCCCTGTCTCTCAGGACCTGGGTCTCAACAGCCAGGCCGTTAAAGTCAGCAACTGCAAAGCAGGATGGAAGATCAGTCCCTGAGACAGTAGATCTTCCCGCATTGGCAGCCGCCAAGGAGGCGCCACTGCCAGGTGAACGTCGGCATACCAGGACCGGCGCGGCCAGTCCGGAGCCACCAGAATCACCAAGTGCGGTTCCGAGGCTAACCTGCGAAGGAACCTGGACAACAACTGAATCGGAGGAAAGGCATACATCAGGCAATACTGATGCCAAGGCGCCACCAATGCATCCGAGGCATCCGCCCACGGATCGCGCGTTCTTGCCACGAATCTTTCCACCTTGTGGAAGACCTCCGGGTGCAGGGACCATTCCCCCTGGTCCAGGGTCTGGCGGCTCAGATAGTCGGCCTGCCAATTCTCCACACCCGGAATGTGAACTGCCGAGATTGCCGGGACATGAGTCTCGGCCCAAGACAGAATATCGGTCACCTCCCGGGCCGCCCGGGCACTCCTGGTGCCCCCTTGGTGGTTGATGTAAGCCACCGCGGTAGCATTGTCCGTCTGTACCCGAACTGGACGGCCCCGAAGTCGATCCGACCACTGGAAGAGAGAGTTTGATCGCTCTCAATACCAATATGTTGATCGGAAGGGAGGATTCCTCCCCTGACCAAGTGCCCTGGGCAGACAAGTTTCCCAGGACTCCACCCTAGCCCGACAGGCTGGCATCCGTGGTAATCACAGTCCACAGCAACGGACGGAAGGATTTTCCTTCTGACACAGCTGGGGACTGAAGCCACCACAGAAGATCCATTCTGGTCCGGCGACTCAATGAGACACTCAGATCCAAGGACTGAGGTAGTCTGTCCCACCTGGCCAGGATCTCCACTTGAAGAGACCGTGTGTGAAACTGAGCAAAGGGTATCGCCTCGAAGGCCGATACCATCAACCCTAGGGACCGCATGCAGGTCCTGAGTGACAAGGATGGCTTGTCCCTGAGGGACCTGATCTCGTCCTGTAAGGTCCAGAGCTTGTCCTCCGGCAAGAACACCTGTGCTTGAGCAGAGTCCAGAACCATTCCCAGATAGGGAAGACGAACCGAAGGAGACAAGGTCGACTTCTGTACGTTGATGGTCCTTCCGAACTCCTGGAGCGTCTGTACCGTGGTGGACAGATAGCGCAGTAGGTCCTGGCGGACACTCGATCTTGAGAGGAGATCGTCCAGATATCCCAAGACTGCAATGCCCTGAGCCCTTAGCAGGCCTAGAACAGGCACCAACACTTTGTTAAAGACCCTTGGAGCCGAAGCGAGACCGAAAGGTAACGCCACAAACTGATAGTGGTCCTCCGCTATTGGGAACCGAAGGTACATCTGGTTACCCTCGAAAATGGGGATGTGTAGGTACGCATCCTTCAGGTCTATAGAGGCCAGGAATTCCCTTGGCCTCGGAGGCCACCACCGAGCGGAGAGATTCCATACGGAACTTTTGAACGCGCACGAAGGGTTTCAGTGCTTTCAGGTCCAGAATAGGACGCACCTTGCCCTCCTTTCTGGGCACAATGAACAGATTGGAACAAAACCCCCGAAACCTGTCCCGATGAGGCACCGGGTCAATCACCCCCTGGGCAAGGAGGTCCTGCACCGCTTCATGCAGGTCCTGCAGGTGCCCTGGGGTCAAATGAAGATTTGAGGGAAAAAATCTGTCCGCCGGCCGGGAAAGGAATTCGATCTTGTACCCTGATCGAATGATTTCCAGAACCCACCTGTCCGAAATCCGGAGCAGCCAAGGTTGGAGGAAACCGTGCAAACGTCCCCCCACCCCAGAAATGGGTGAGGGCGCCCCTTCAGGCAGAGGCGGATTGACCCGCCACACCGGCATTGCCGGACTTCTGCTTGCCCGTCCAGGGCTTCTTCTGGCTACCTTGGCCCTTGAAGGGCTTGCCCTTGGTTTGATTCCGAAAGGCACGAAAGGACCCTTGATTGGGTCGAGAGGCGGAACCCCGCTTGCCACGAAAGGACTTGTTCTTCGGGTTCTGGGGCAGCATGGTGCTCTTACCCCCCGTGACGCCTTTTATCAAGGTATCCAACGCCTCACCAAAAAGGCGAGAACCAGCATAGGGAAAATCAGCAACTGTTTTCCGTGATGTCTGGTCAGCCGACCAGCTCTTCAGCCAGATCAGTCGACGGTTAAGCACCGCAACACTAGATAGGCGTGCTACCAAAGGGGCCTCATTTAAGGCCGCATCGCACAAATACATGACTCCTTGGTGAATTTGATCCACCATAGCCAGCATGGCAGGGGGGGCAGAATCGGATGCGAGGTTGCATCTAAGCACCTTAGTCCAATCAGCCACCGCCTGAGCCACCAGAACGGACCCGAAAACAGGTTTGAGCAAGGAACCCGCCACCGTGTAGGAATGGCGGGCTAGAGACTCCAACCTTCTGTCCGTGGGATCCCGAAAAACCAGGGTCTCCTCAGTAGGAATCAAGGTAGCCTTGTTTAACACGGCCACAGTGTGATCCACCTGTGGAGGCACACGCCATCGCGATTACGTAGCCGGCGCAAAGGGATAAAGTAGTTTAAACCGACTAGGAACCATGAATGGACGTTTTAAAGTGCGCCACAGTTCATTCACAGTGTAATGAAACTCAGCGGGGCAGGGAAAAACCTGCGCCAATTTGCGGGTCCTATGTGTACCAAAAGAGGACACAATGCCCGGAGGACTGGGCTCATCCTCCAAGTGTAGTGTTTCTTTTACAGAAACAATCAACTCATCCATGGTCGCGCATTCTTCAGGCGACCCCGGAGAAACATCAACCCCCTCCGCCTCCCCCTCAGACCCCAGAGGATCCAAGGACGAGCGAGACACTGAAAAGGGCACGCCCGCCGCAGCAGCCACATCACCATCTGAATCAGAGGAGATAGATAATCTGGGTCTTTTCCTAGCAGCACGTTCAGCCATCAGTACCTCCATTTTGGACACTAAAGACGCCACTACGGCGGCCAAATCAGGTATAACAGGGGCACCAGCAGGACTGGGGTCCCCCACCAGAGCTGGAGGAAATTTGCTGTCCTGAGATTCCATTGCCCAAGTTAGAAAACAACAGTGCAATAAAAAGTACTGGCCCTTTAATACCGCTGCAGAGTGCGCAGCCCACCGCTATATGTACAGTGACTAAAGACCCCCAAAAAGGAGAAGAAACTGAGCCAGGAATGACAAAACAGAAAGTTATGGAAGAGACAGTCTGCAGAGCCCCACAGAGTGTTACCACATCGATCGCTGCTTCAGAGGAAAAGGAAGTGAGATCATAAGAGGCTGAACTATGAGCTGCATAACCCAGGGAAAATGGCTGCCTATAGAACTGAATAGGAGGCTTCGGGAAAATGGCCACCGAACATGTGCTCGGAGCGATCGGTCTGCCACACGCAAGATGGCGCCAAAACAGCATGTAATGTAGCCCACAGTGAAGCCAGACATGCTTGCCCATATTAAAAATGGCAGACCGCACGTTTTTTCCCCGCTGCGGCCGCCACACACAGTCTGCACCCCCAGAAAAACACCGAAGTGACACAGGGGGAAGGGGCCCCCAACAATACACAGCACCGCAGCGCATGTACAAAAGACCCCCGCAGGGATCGCCACAGGGAGCCCCACACAGGCACAGACATGGGGGATACACAGCAATACAGGACTGCCACCCCAGACAGAGGCCCCACACAGAAGTACTTACCTGTACCAGATGGCGTGGGGTGCCTCTATGAACGGAAAGCCGCTGTCCTCATCTGACAGGGAATGCCGTTAGCCAAGGACAGGACACTGCAGCACCGCAGATGTGTCCAGTGAGGTAGCCACCTCACAGGCTGCATCCCTGCTGCGAGCAGGGATGGGTCGTTCATAATGCCAGGGCGAACACATGGCTGAAGGCTCGATGGCGGGCTGGGGGTCCCTCTGACCCTCTGCCCTGGGGAACCAGGGTGGTCAGTCCGATTCCCAGCTCCGCAAGAATCCATCTTCATCTGAAGAGTCGACTAACAACTAAAGCGGACAAAAGAAACAGCTAGTATAAAACAAGAAAAAAAACTGACATTTTTAAAAGAAAATCAAATAAAAAAGGATTAAAAGGCTGAGACTGTAGCCCCAGCACAGGGAAAGCCTAACTACTCCTGACGCTAGGCAGAAACAAACGTAGTTGGGAGTGATCACTGCAGGGGGGTATTGACCAGTGGGACAGCCCCCATGGGTGTGTCTATGCAAATGATTTTGTTCTTTTGACTAAGTCTTATGCCTAGCTACTCCTGCGGCGCGGAGATCAATACACAATAGTGATGACTGTTGGAGGACGTAAGAGAAATTAATTTTCACAACGTCTGCTGCTTTAGTGTTTTTTAGATCATTTTGTCAGATGTTACTATGGTATACTGACGTATAATTATAAGCATTTCATAAGTGTGAAAGGCTTTTATTGACAAATACATTAGGTTTATGCAATGAGTCAATATTTGCAGTGTGAACCCTTCTTTATCAAGACCTCTGCAATTCGCCCTGGTATGCGGTCAATCAACTTCTGGGCCACATCCTGACTGATGGCACCCCATTCTTACATAATCAATGCTTGGAGTTTGTCAGAATTTGCAGGGGTCTTTTTGTTCACCCGTATCTTGAGGATTGACCACATGTTCTCAATGCCATGGACCCAAAATTTCAATGTTTGTTCCCCAAGCCACTTAGCTATCACTTTTGATTTATGGCAAGGTGCTCCATCATGCTGGAAAAGGCATGGTTCGTCAAACTGTTCTTGGGTGGTTGAGAGAAGTTGCTCTCGGAGGATGTTTTTGTACAATTCCTAATTCATGGCTGTGGCAAAATGGTGAGTGAGCCACTCCCTTGGCTGAGAAGCAACCCCACACATGAACAGTCATAGGATACTTTACGGTTTGCATGACACAGGACTGATGGTAGCGTTCACCTTTTCTTCTCTGGACAAGGTTTTTTCCAGATGCCCCAAATGATCAATCAGAAAGGTAATTTCATCAGAAAAAAAAAAAAACCCCAGTAGTCCTCAGCAGTCCAATCCCTGTACTTTTTGTAGAATATCAGTCTGTCCCTGATGTTTATCCTGGAGAGAAAAGTGGCTTCTTTGCTGCCCTTCTTAACACCAGGTTATCCTCCAAATGTCTTTGTCTCACTTTGCGTGCAGATGCACTTACACCTGCTTGCTGCCATTCCTGAGCAAGCTCTGCACTGGTGGTGCCCTGATCCCGCAGTTGAATCAACTGGAGAATTTTCCTCCCGAAAGCTTGGTGACCACTGGAGGGGAGGTCCAAACAGAAGTGTTGAACAAAAGTCTGAAAACTCATCCAGGTAGCAGTTTTTCAGATCTGGCTGCAAGTTGCTCCTCCCTTGCTGCCCAAGCCGTGGCCATAGCTCATATTCCTCTCAGTGGGTTCAGAGAGTGAGTGCGATTGGCTGCCCCTGTGGGACACCGCATCCACCTTGCACTCATATTTTCTGAGACCCACGTCCCCTTTTTTGACCAGAAAAAAAAAACCAAACAAACACATACTTTTTCAAGCTTTGGTACATTCAATGTACCCCAGTAAGCATCTTAAGCATCTTCTAACATCGGTCACATTGAACGGTTATTTCGTGTTTAAGAACATCTGATATAAAAGCGAATTCCAGAGACAAAATCACTTTGTCTGTCACGATTGTACAGTATAGTTCTGAAATTGAAAGCTTGGATTTAACCAAACCTTGTACATGTAGTTGAGACCAGAGAAAGCAAAATCACCGTTTTTAGGGTCAACAATGTTAAAGAGCAATCTTCTATAGGTTCAAAAATGTTCTCCTATAAAAACTTGAAGCACTGTGGCAAAATCCCAGGTGGGGAGCCTTTATATTTTCAGTGCCTTTCTTTCAATAGTCCTCAAACTCTGAACCCAAAATGCAAGTGGAGGATCCCTCTAATGCAGCTTCGAAGCCGTGCTCTTCATGACAAAAACAGCCACCTGCACAGCTGCTGCAGAAACCTCACTAGAGGTGCTAAGGAGTGGGTTCTACATAGAGGATTCTTGCAGGAGGGAACGAAAGGAATGAAAAGTGTGAGCAATCTCCTTTCTCATACTGTCCATAAATCCCTTTAAATAGACCCATGGCTTCCTTTTTCACTAGTTTGTCTGTACAATCCTGGCATAACAGTTTCTTCCAGGAGGTAGAACATGTATTCTTGCATGATGTGCATCTTTTCTTGGGCAGGTTACGGGTTGCGCTTGGATCTTTCCTCCCTGGCTTTAGCCTACAAAGACAGGACAAGCCTCGGCCAGACTGATTAGAGAACCAGAAATGTATCACAACCCCTATTCAACCTCTCCAACCACTAGCTGACAGAGTCAGCCTAATGCCCATCACCTCGCCACAAAGGTGACACTATATGTCCCCTTCACTGAGTGAAACTTAGAAAAAACGGGGGCCAGGCTCTCTTTTTCCTACCTTGGGCACTGGCCCTAAGCACTCTGCTGCTTCCATCATTCCCACAGACTGAGTGTTCTGGCTCAGCTTGCCTCATAGGCTGCTGAAAGCTTCACCAACTGATCCCTGTCCCATCTGCATGGGGCTCCGGTGTGTAGCAGCTTACCCACCCACCACCAATTGTGCCACTGACACTAGTAAGGCATGTCCGTGAGTCCTGTTTGCGCGGGGTCTAGCGTCACCTTGGACTTGCACTTCTGCCTCACTGCCGGTCCGCAGGAAATGACCTCACCCCCTGAGCACATGCAGCTGTGTGCTTCTGTGGGCTGCATGAAAAATCTTCAACATGCGCAGGTAGAACCCTTCCAGAGAAGAAAAACAAGTGGAATGAAGTCTCCCTAGAGCTCCTTACCCTGTGCTGATCAGTTGCTTCTTGCCAAATTAAGAAGGACAAGGTTTTATGGGAGAGAGGGTCTCGCTCCCTACGGCAAAAAAGATCCCAAGGGAACAGCCCATCGCAGGAACACTGCTCCTGTATAGGAAAAACTGTCCGAGAGGCACCTGCCACTAGCATGGTGGCCTGCAGGAAAAGAAAAAAAATGTTAAAAAATGATGCGATCCTGTCTGGCAGGAGGAAAACCCATTAAACTGAGGGTCTTGGGAACTGACTAGACTTTTTTTTTTTTTTATGAATTCAAAGTTTATTAGAAGAGGAAAAGGCACACAATACAGGCAGGATCAGCAGTACAAGTCCATACACATCAAATATAGAGACAAACAGCTCAAAGTCTAAAGCATAAAATAACAGCAAAAGCCGCCCCTAAACCAGAGGGCAGTGGTATCAGACGTCGTATCTGACTGCCACAGGGGAATAGGTCCCCGGAGAGGCCTCCCCCTCCACCGGCATCTGTCACATGGCCGGACTACGGAGGCGGAGAAAAAACAACCCCGGCGGCCCATCCCCCCACAGCCAGCTATGCGAAACCCCTGCATGTATGCCCGTGAGGGAAGGAGCGAGGAACAAAAAAAAAAAAAAAAAAAAGAAAGGGTGATTAACATTTCCCTTCCTCTCCTTTTCATTTTTTAATATTATCCCAAAGAGGGTGGGGAGATCCCACCTAACGAGAGAGAAAGACAGGAGGGTAAAAACAGTAGGGGGGAGAGGGGGGGGGGGGGGGAGATGAAGGAGGAGACAGGGGATAGAGAGGGGGGGGGGGGGGAGGGAGATGGCCACCCGACCCGCCAGAAACTAGCTAGATCACCAGGTCTTTGTATTCCGCAGAGAAACTGAACTCATGCCAGTAGTACCATCTTTTGAGGAACTTCTCCCTCGTGCCCCGTTCAGCAGCCACAAGATCCTCCATTTCATTAATGCTAGCTACTTTCCGCAACCACATAGCTACTGTAGGTGGCTGGGTCTGCTTCCAGAGAAGAGGGATACAGCTCTTGGCAGCCGTGAAGAGCAGCGGCAGAATGGATTTTTTGTAGGATGCTCGTGGGAAACTGTTGTGGTGAAGGAGAAAGAGAGGAGGATCCAAAGTGAGGGCATGGTCTGTGAATTTTTGTGCGATGCGTAAAACCTCAGCCCAAAAGGGTTGCAGGCGGCTCCAGGACCAAAAAATGTGGAGAAGGGACCCCACCTCCTCCCCACACCTCCAGCAAAGGTCCGAGCAAGAAGGGAACATTCTGCGTAATCTGACCGGAGTGTAGTACCACCTGGTCAGCAGCTTGTATCCCGTTTCCTGATATTTGGTACAAGTGGAAGTTTTGTACGTGAAAAACATAATGCGATCAATCTGGTGATCCGTGAAAGAGAGGCCTAGGTCGCGTTCCCACCTGTCAAGATACAGGGGGCGAGAGGAAGGGTCATCCGACGGCCCCGTTAACAGGCGGTATATCAAAGAAATGGCATGTCGTAATGGAGAGGTCGACGCACACAGTTCTTCAAAGGGCTTTAGGCGTCTATTAAATGAGGTTGCAGGTGGAAGGGACTGTAGAAAATGTGCTAGCTGCACCTTCTGCCAGAAGGATAGAGCAGCAAAGGAGTTACTGGAAAAGAGAGTCTGACGCGAGACCCATTTCCCTTGAGCAATGAAGTGCCTAGCCTGGTGGAAGCCGTCAGACTTCAAGACGTGGAAGCCCTTATCCGTCCTACCTGGGGAGAAGTGCTGATTTTCGAGCACCGGGAACAGAGGCGAAGGGAGAGAGGCAATCAGGCCGGCCTCGCATATCCTACGCCCCAGCTTAAGGGTAGCTCCCACAGTCGGATGCTCCAACACATGCTTAGGCAAGTCAGAAGCACCCCACAGGAGGGAGTCCGGAGGGGGATCCCCCGGACTTCGCTCAATCCTGATCCACTGTTTGAGGTGACTATGAACCTGCCAGTCCACAATCCTGGTAAGGTGATATGCTTCGTAGTACATCGTCGCGTCTGGGAAGGCCATGCCTCCACAAAGCTTGGGCATTCGGAGAACCTTGAGGGCAAGGCGGGGGGGGGCCCTCACCCACAGAAATTTACGGAAGGTTTCATTGATTTTGCGCAGGAAGGCTGAAGGGACCGCGATTGGAAGGGCTTGCAATACATATAGCAAACGAGGCATGACATTCATTTTGATAATATTGCAACGCCCAAACCAAGAGAACAATCCCTTCTGCCACTCCTCCAGATCCTTCCGAATACGAGAGAGGAGAGGAGGGAAGTTAAGTTCGAATACGCGGTCGGGGCAGTTGGGGAGGGAGATACCCAAGTATTTGATATGAGAAGAGCTCCACTTAAATGGGAAGTCTTGCCGGAGGAGGGCCAGCAAAGCCGGAGGCATCGCCACAGGCAAGGCCTCCGACTTCTGATGGTTAATCTTGTAAGATGAAAGAGCTTCGTAAACACGGAACTCCTTCATAAGATTAGGCAAGGATATAAGAGGTTTCGTGAGGAAAAACAGGAGGTCATCGGCGTAAGCTGCAACCTTCGGGGCCAGCGATGAGGAGATGGTCAACCCGGCTATGTCCACGTTGGCTCTGACGGAGCGCAAAAAAGGCTCCAGCGTCAGGACAAAGATCAGGGGCGACAGGGGGCAAGCCGTGTCCCATTAGAGATCTCTAAAGGGTTGGAGAGCAGACCATTTATCTTAACACAGGCCGACGGGTTGGAGTAAATCGCACGGATCCAAGACAACATACGTTGCCCGAGGCCGACATGCTCCATCGTCCCCATTAGAAAATCCCAGTTTACCCGATCGAATGCCTTTTCGGCATCCGTTGAGAGAAGCAGCAGAGGGGTCTTCCGCGCACAGGCCAAAAGCTACAAATCCAGGGCTTTCGTTGTATTATCCCTGGCCTCTCTGGAAGGCACAAAGCCCACCTGGTCGTCGTGGATCAACTGTGGGAGCAGAGGGGCCAAGCGAGATGATAGGATCTTGGTAAACAGTTTCAGATCCACATTTAGGAGCGAGATAGGCCTATAGCTCTGGCAGAGGAGGGGATCCTTGCCCTCCTTCGCGATCACAGTGATATGTGCGCGAAGCGAGTCCACCGGAAACTCAGCACCCAAGCCCGCCGCATTATATGCAGCCAGAGAATGTGCGCAAAACATTTATAATAGGTCAAAGAGTATCCATCTGGACCCGGAGCCTTGCCTTTCTGAGAGTTCTCCAAGGCGCTCAACAGTTCATCGGGGTGAAGAGGTTCCTCCAGGCGCTCCACGGCATCCAGCGGGAGGGCAGGAAGACCAGAGGCACTAATATATTCCTGAATCCGAGAGCGGAGGTCGCCCCGCGCGGACGCAGTCGTGTCAGGGGTCAGGTTGTATAGAGAGGAGTAGTAGCGGCGAAAGGCTTCCGCTATGCGGTCCGTTGCGTGTACCTTCTGGTTCGGGGAGGCGAGGATTTCCTGGATGAATGTCTGCGCCCTCCGTTGTCGCAGTGCGTGCGCCAAGATTTTCCCACATTTGTCCCCATGTTCATAGAAGACCCTTCGACACTTAGCTAGCGATGCCTTAACCCTAAAAAGGGTCAGGGAGCGCAACTGCTCACGTAGAACAGTTAGTTCCTGAAGGACAGATTGGGCCAAGGACCTCTTATGAGCAGCCTCCAGCGACTCCAATCGCGTAAGAAGATCGTGCATCTGACGGGCACGCTTCCGTTTACGCTGTGAACCGATCTTTATTAGGACCCCCCGCATATAGCTCTTATGAGCTTCCCAGACCATCAGCGGAGAACTTTCCGGGAGGGCATTGGAGGAAAAGAAATGCCCAAGCTCGACTTGCAGCTCCTCCAGTACTTTGGGGTCCTGGAGGAGACTGTCGTTCAGCCGCCACTGCCACTGCCGAGGCTCCGGGGACCGCAAATCCAGCTCAAGGATCACCGGTGCATGATCGGACACAGTGACAGGGCCGATGGAAGACGAGACGACCTTATCCAGCAAGGCCTGCGGGATCAGGAAGTAATCGATACGCGTGGGGGGAGGAGTAGAAGGTATAATCCCGGGATGACGGGTGAAGGATCCGCCACACATCCACAAGGTGAAAGGCATGAAACCCCTTTTTGGAGGCGCTTGAGAGCAGCATAGGAGATGTGGGAGGCGCCTCTAGACGCATCCTGGACCGGATCCATGACGAAGTTGAGATCCCCCCCCAGCAGGACCTGACCCTCCATGAAGTCATGGAGTTGCGACAACAGTGGTTCGAGACAGGATATCTGTCCAGTGTTCGGAAGGTAAAAATTGGCGAGGGTGACCGGGACAGAGCCCAGACGGCCCTTAACAAAAAGAGCCCGGCCCAGTTCGTCACTCCACGAATCCAGAAATGTCCACGGAGCTCGTGCGCTAATCAAAATGCTGACCCCTCTCGATCTGGAATCAGGTGAGCAGCTGTGGTAGACAGTGGGGAACCGTCTGTCGCCCAACTTCGGAAGTTTGGCGGCTCTAAAATGGGTCTCCTGCAAGAAGCCAACGTGGGCCCGAAGACGGTGAAGGTCATTCAAAATGATGGAACGTTTCTCCGGGGTGTTAAGTCCCTTGACGTTGAGGGTCACCAACCGGACGGGGTCAACCCGGGAGGTGGCCATCTCAAAAATAAAAAAAAAAGGGGGGGGGAAAGAGGGAGCAGGAAGAGAAAAGCAAATCAAGAAATAAAGTTTAGGAAGCGGAGGAGAAGAGGTAGCAAGGAGGCAATAATAAGGGGGGGGGGGGAAGAAGGGAAGAAACTACTGTGCCAATGGGCACTATGAGAACTAGTCTCAGGTCTCCTGAGGTGCCAGACCCACCACCCCTAACCTGGGTGGAGTGTGGGGAACCTCGGCCAAGGGATGCCCCGGAGCCGCAGGTTATTACGGCGGCTCCGGTTTTCGAAGTCCTCCATCCTGAGCTGGTGGGCGGCGAGGGTCTCGTCATGCGAGGCACGGGCTTGCTCCAGGGCAAGTACCCTGGTCTGAAGGTCACCCACCGCCGCTTCCCCAGCCGAAATGCGCCCGTCCAGCTGAGCCACCTCTCCACTCAGGTGTTGAAAGTCCTTTCTATGTTGCTCTGCTACTTGCGCAACAATGGCTTCCATGTCCGCTCTAGTGGGTAGAGCCCGCAGGAGAGCCCACAGCTCGGAGTTGTCTCCTATCTGGACTGCGGGAGAGGGTTGAGAAGCCTGCAGCGATCCGGCGGTGGCCATAGTGCAGGCGGGATGCAGAGGTGAGGAGCTCAATCCCGGCAGAGAAGGAGCCGCGGGTCCCAGGCCGCCCCCCAGAGTTAGGGACAAGGCCGCGGATGATGGGCTCGCCGAGTCCGAGAAAAAGGAGCGGATGGGGGTGGTTGTAGCCTTCCTGGAGCACGATGCGGATGAAGACTTGGTCTTTCTCTTTCTATGGACGCTCATAGTAGCTAGGAGAGAGATGTAGGTGCCGAGAAGGGAGGACAAGGAGCGGGAGCACCATGCAAAAGCGACCTCACACCGCCATGTCCAAGCCACGCCCCGACTAGACTTTTTATAATTATGTGGATAACATGTTTCTTGTTCAAGTGAGCAGAGCATCTCACTCGTAAGCAGTCCTGGAAGATTACTTGGGATAATTAGGTTACTTAGAAAGTTCTAAGTAATATTTAGAGTAAAAATATTGTATTGACGTGGTCATCAGTTTGGTTTGTTCAAAAAATGTGCTTTTTCCAAAAGTTTTTTTTTTTTTTTTTTTTTTTTTTTTTCACATACAACACATACACACCTCATTTCGGATTTTTGAGTTTCGATTTCAGCCCCAACTCAGACTACACATCTATCCTCCAGCTCTAACTACACCTATCAATTATTAAATATATATTTAGACTTGTAGATCTCTCACAAGACTTGCATAATTAGAAGCCGTTGTAAAGCCTAATTTTTTTTTTTGTGCTAAAACAAACATGTTATACTTACCTGCTCTGTGTATTGCACAGAGAGGCCCTGAACATTCTCTTCTGGGGTACCCCGCTCGGCTCCTCCTCTTCTTTGTGTACCCCCATAGCAAGCCAAAGCGATTCAATTACAGGGGCATTTTTTATCTTAATGGCGAGAATGCGTTAAGGTAAAAAATGTCCTGTCTTTAGAACCACTTTAAGTTAAAATTAAACACAAACAAGGGGTGGAGTTTTGAGGCGTATGCCTGGTACAATTTAGATCCCAGTGCCAGGTATACATTTTTCAATCAGTGAGAAAAAAAAAAAAACACAAGGAGCATCTTAAAATAATCATAGACCGATTGGTTTATGACTAGACTAGATTCACGGATAAAAATGTTAAAAATTAAACAAATATAGAGGCATATTTATTGAACAGTGAATTTGGCATCTACCAAAAGGTAAATCACTGCAATTTAAAAACATATGCACCGGTACTATACATCTACATTGAATGTTTAGCAAATGTCACATTCATGGCTTTATAAATATATTCCATAAATATTGTAATACTCACTGTTCCATGACCGTTGGCCTCAAAATATACCCCAATATCAAATTCTTGTGCTTTATGATGCAAGTGTTTCACTCCCGTTTTTGCACAGTATACAGGCACCTGTGAAAGAAAATTCAGTTAACAAATGCAATAGATTTAAAAATAAAATCTATTAAAAGAAGGATTAAAGCCACAGTGTGAAAAACACGTAAAACAGAAATGTCACACATTCAAACTGTAGACATACTGACACCGCATCAAAACATTGCTGAATTTCCAAACAACCTAGACTGAACCTGTGCTATGCAGCTTCTATTCTTAACTTCCCTCTCATGTGATATAAATAGGTGCCTGTGCATCCAACTGCCAAGCACTTAAAACGCAAGGGTTTCTAAAAAAAAAAAGGTATGGGTTGATTTTGAATTAATTTGAAGACAAGTGCAAGTACTTGGTATATTAGTACTGTTCCATTAAACACTTACGGCCATGAAAGGCTTACCGCTCATCACAGGACCTGAAAGCTAGTGGAGATCACTGTAGTTCCAGATGGAATTCCCAGTCTTTGACAAAACAGACTATGTGAAATTGTTTACAATAGTTTGGAGCGCCTAAAGGCCTGCTCCAAACATCGAAAAGGTATTTTTATTTTTAATATATTTTTTAGGCATATTATGATAATAAGAACACAAAACATTTATTGTAGTTTTCTCATATTTGACTGAAAAAGTGGAATCACACTTCAGTACTTTATTAGTTCTTTGTTGTCTTCCACATACTAAAATTGCTAACACAGCCACAGTTAGACAGAGAGCTTGGAACAAGTAGCATGTACAGTAGTAACCATCAAATGCACAGAACTAGAGGATTGGACAAACATGGGAGATAATCCCTACTGCCCGTTACTTGTGTAGTTTACACAGGAGAGAGCCATTTGTTTAATGATTGGTTAAAGCGGAAGTCCAGCCTAATACCTTAAATTCTCCCCTGCAATCATTAATGTGAGCAGAGTTCAGCCTTATTTGTCAAAATGAAGCCTGTCAGTGTAGTTGGAAGTGCTCTGGGGTCTCAGCTCACAGTCTACAATGATCATAGTACAGGCAACCACGGTCTACGTTTCCACTAGTGCGACTAATCAATGGCACCCGTTCCTATCTATGCAACTTTAAAAATCAGCGACCTTGAAAAGGTGCATGCACTACTTTGATGCAATTTTGCTCCAACTTTACACTCTCTGGATCAAAGTTAAACTCCAAAGTCTCACTCTCTCCCTCTCCCTCTCTCCTAAACGAGGCAATGAAGACAGGATCATGGTAAAAGATAGGAGGGATGGGGGGGGGGGGGGGGCTGGGCAGGTCTAGGTTTGCCTGTCTAAGAAAGACCGACAACCTTTTCAGGAAGTGAAATACAGCTTATCCAATTCACATAACAGGAAATAGCGTTGTCGATGAAGAACAGGAAGAAACTGTTTGTCTAGGTTAGATAAGACTTTCTAAGCTACGCAAGCAGCTAGCCAGAAAAATGAATAATATCAAAGAAAAATATTTAACATACTATTAGTGGCTGGATTGAGCTAAAGATCAACTGAGTCTGATCTAACACAAAGAGGTGATAATCTCAACTCAATTAGAACCCAAGTATATTCCTATACAATAAGTAATACTAAGTTTCTATGCATTCTAATCACCTCTACAACCATCATAAAAAGAGCAACATGTACAGTACTCTAAAGCAGGGTTCCCTAAAATGGTTAATATTGACCCCCAAGGGTCAACAGAACTATCCAAGGGATTTATAAAATGGCTGGGGGGGTCAGTAAATGTCTCACTATCAATAGATGGTTAATACAATTATAAAAGGTTGATTAAGGTCAATAAATATTTAAAGGTGAAATCCCATGCCTGTACTTGGTCCTGAAGGGGGATGTGGTTATTGGAGAGACAGTGTTAGAAAGAGTTAGATGGTCAGCAGCCAGCGAGTGACAAAGCGGAACTAAGATTTGCAATATTTACCTCTCCTTCAATGGTCTGAGATCCCTCGCCAGCATCTTCGATCAGGCTTTTTCCAGGTGCTGGACATCTTCACTGGTCAGCGTGTGATGTCACTTCTGCACATGCACAGGGGTTCAGTCATCCTGTCACACAGGATCTGAGCCAGAATGTAAACTGAGCTGTGCTTGGACTGCAGGACCATTCACAAAGCGCAGTGCGGTTCGCACATGTGCAGTGGTAAGCTGGCTGTGAAGCCACAAGTCTTTACGGCCAGTAATTAGGACGCTGGCGCTTGGACTCAAAGCTGGTTGCTGAATCAAATCGGGTGAGGACAGCACTGGATCCCTGGACAGGTAAGTGACCTTAATTTTAAAAGACAGCAGCTACAATATTGGTAGATGCTGACTTTTATTTTTTTAGGGAGGGGGGTGACTTGAGCTCCTTTTTAACCACTTCAGCCCCGGAAGGTTTTACCCCCTTAATGACCAGGGCATTTTTTGCGATTCGGCACTGCGTTATTTTAACTGAAAATTGCACGTGCGACGCTGTAACCAAATACAATTGTCCTTTTTTTCCCCCACAAATAGAGCTTTCTTCTGGTGGTATTTGATAACCTCTGCGGTTTTTAGATTTTGCGCTTTATAAAAAAAAAAAAAGCGACAATTTTGGGAAAAAAAAAAAAAAGCCATATTTTTTTTATTTTATGCTATAAAACATTACCAATAAAAAAAAAAAATTAAATTATTTTTATCAGTTTAGGCCAATTTGTATTCTGCTACATATTTTTGGTAAAAAAATCCCAAAAAGCATATTTTAATTGGTTTGCACAAAAGTTATAGTGTTTACAAACTACGGGATAGATTTTTGGACTTTTTATTTATTTATTTTATTAGGAATGGCGGCGATTTTTAGCGAGACTGCAGCGGACAGATCGGACCCCTGACATATTTGACACTTTTTGGGGACCAGTGACACTAATACAGTAATCAGTGCTAAATAATATGCACTGTTACTGTATAAATGACACTCGCAGGGAAGGGGTTAATACTGGGGGTAATCAAAGGGGTTAAAAGTATGCCTGTATGCCTTATTTTATAGATCTTTTCATGTGACAACACTGAAGAAATTACACTCTGCTACAATGCAAACAGCGTAAATTTTCTGTTCCCTCAAAATAACTCAACACACAGCCATTAATGTCTAAGCTGCTGGCAACAAAAGTGAGTACACCCCTAAGCGGAAATGTCCAAATTGGCCCAAAGTGTCAATGTTTTGTGTGGCCACCATTATATTCCAGCCCTGCCTTAACCCTCTTGGGCATGGAGTTCACCAAAGCTTCACAGGTTGCCACTGGAGTCCTCTTCCACTCCTCCACAATGACATCACGGAGCTGGTGGATGTTCGAGACCTTGCCTCCACCTTCCGTTTGAGGATACACCACAGATGCTCAATAGGGTTAAGGTCTGGAGACGTGCTTGGCCAGTCCATCACCTTTACCTTAGCTTCTTTAGGAAAGCAGTGCAACCCAGTCTCCGAAGGGAGGGAATCATGCTCTGTTTCAGTAGGTCACAGTACATTGGCATTCATGGTTCCCTCAATGAACTGTAGTTCCCCAGTGATGGCAGCACTCATGCAGCCCCAGACCATGAAACTCCCAACACCATGCTTGACTGTAGGCAAGACACACTTGTTTTTGTACTCCTCACCCGGTTGCCGCTACACACGCTTGACAACATCTGAACCAAATAAGTTTATCTTGGTCTCATTAGACCACAGGACATGGTTCCAGTAATCCATGTCCTTGGTCTGCTTGTCTTTAGCAAACTGTTGCGGGCTTTCTTGTGCATCCTCTTTAGAAGAGGCTTTTTTCTGGGACGAAAGCCATGCAGACCAATTTGATGCAGTGTGTGGCGTATGGTCTGAGCACTGACAAGCTGACCCCCCCACCCCTTCAACCTCTGCAGCAATGCTGGCACCACTCATACATCTATTTTCCAAAGACAACCTCTGGATATGACGCTGAGCACGTGCACCCAACTTCTTTGGTCGATCATCGTGGGGCCTTTTCTGAGTGAAACATGTCCTGTTAAACCGCTATATGGTCTTGGCCACCGTGCTGCAGCTCGGTTTCAGGGTCTTGGCAATTTTCATATAGCCTAGGCCATCTTTATGTAGAGCAACAATTCTTTTAAGATCAGAGAGTTCTTTGCCACAAGGTGCCATGTTGGACTCCCAGTGACCAGTATGAGAGAAGGAGAGCGATAACACCAAATTTAACACACCTGCGACCTTGTAACACTAACGAGTCACATGACACCGGGAGGGAAAATGGTTAATGGGCCCAATTTGGACATTGTCACTTAGGGGTGTACTCACTTTCGTCGCCAGTGGTTTAGACATCAATGGTTGTGTGTTGAGTAATTTTTTGAGGACAGCAAATTTACACTGTTACACAAGCTGTACACTCACTACTTTACATTGTAGCAAAGTGTCATTTCTTCAGTGTTGTCACATGAAAAGATATAATAAAAGATTTACAAAAATGTGAGGGGTGTACTCACTTTTGTGAGATACTGCAAATACAAAAATCAATAAAATACAGTACACCACTCCTAAATTCACCGTCCCTAAATCCAAAACAAATTAGTTAGTACTCATTACATAATAAAAGCGATAAAAATGTGAACATATGGATTTCATCAATAGTGACCACACGTTAGGGATGCACCGATCCGACTTTTTTGGTCCCGATCCCGATGCCGATCTTTTGCTTTGTGAAATCGCTGATCCCGAGTCCGATCCGGAAGTACTGTTTTGTGAGCTTATAACAAAATAATACTTCCATAATCGGTATCGGTATCTGCAGATACCTTATAACAATTGTGCATTTAAGAGGTTAAACTTCCCTCCTCAGGCAGACAGAACGAAAAGATACATTGTATTCATTGCGTTTACTTAACTGGGAGACTGACAGGCATTTGCAGGAGGCTCTTTTTTTTTTTTCCTTTGACAGCCGTTCTCTGGTCCCTCACATGTAAAGAGCAAAACCGGATCGGCCCGTGGATCTGTTAATTTTACCGATCCCGCTATCATGGCCATATCGGCGCCGATATCCGATCCTAATATCGGATCGGTGCATCCCTACCACACGTATACATACATAATGCCCGAACACCGAGGTGTAATAGATCCTATGTATCTGTATTTGCAGTATAATCTTCAACTGCATGTGTACCACACAGTGAAACACACCAACTATCATTTTTTTTTGGTGCTCCCACCTAGAATATCAGGTCTCTTAAAATTACAGGTGGTCAGATAAATCATATAGCCCACAGGGGTTAAAGCATGTGAACCTTGTAAAACAACCCATTCAATTTAAAAAAATGAAATAAAAGGATAACAATTGTATTTTGTAGGTCTGTATTTATTGCAGTGAAGACAAAAACGCATGTCTCTTAAGGGAGCCTGCCTGCTTGCAGTTTTTGAAATTAGGACTTTAGTTCTTTAGGTGGGTTGTTACTGGCCTCATTTACCAGTACGCTTTGCATTGCAACCTTCAACTTGGGAAGAACATGAGTACGTGTTTACTCCATGTACTGAGCATACTTTCTCATCTCAAAATCGGCTAGACAGCCAGGTTGGGCACCAAATCTACTCCTTCAAACCCAAACTATTAAAAAGAGTCAAAGGGAACACCCTTAAACTCCATTGGAGTATACCTGTAGTGATGCCAGGAGCACTGATTGCTGTGCATGTACTAAAAATTCAACATGGTAACTACCATAATCACAGCTGCTGATACAGATAAGTTGATGGTATTCACAAGAATATATGAAATTTTATGAAGTTTAGGTTCACAGCTTTATACACCTAGTATGTAAAAAAGACTTTCGGTAATGATGCCGTTAAGTCTTCAATAGAACTTTTTTTTTTTATAATATGTACTAGTTAATGAACAATATAAAACACCATTAAGGAGTCTTATTTTATTGAACATGGTCTGCTCCAGTACTACCCTTCCCCTTTCAATAGTGGGTGTTGGCTGTATATGAATTACAAATCTTAGTAAAATAAATTCCAATTACCTTCATGACTTCCTCCAAGTAATGAGTAGAACTCCCATTTGCATATGCCGTTTGCACAACTGCCATTTTCAAGTTTAAATTGGCCTAAGTAAAAAAAATGTTAAAATAAAGAACACTTTTGTGACAATGACATACCTGTATTAACAGCCTAGGCCACGTATACATTTTGAATGCCGTTAAGAGACCCTATCAAGAATTTGGTTCCCGAATGCATTTTAAAACTACATTTGAGGTTTTTAACATAGCATTTCAGTGTACTTTTTCATACACTTGCTTTGATTGTCTTTATACCTCATGCTTGCATTTCATTTCTCTGGGCCACAGCAAAGGAGCTCATAACAACCATTTCTTTTTACCCCCCAAGTCAAAGCAAATTATGTTTTCTCCCATGTACATAAGCCGTTGAACTCAATAAAGCGTTAAATAGTGTATAAATGCTGCTCCAGGTCAGGCCACCTTGTATATTAGCCCCCCATCCATGCAGGTTTGGTTTGCAGCCATAGATACTTCAATATGTGTAAGGAGGTTGACTGCACTTAATAGATGGAAATTTACTAAACGTAACCCATAATCCAAAACATTTTAGGGAAAACAGATGTTCATGCATTTCACGCAATATGTGCTTAACCACAATCATGATGCATAGTGCGTGAAATGCGTTTAACTGTGTTCCCTGCCTATTTTTAGCTGACATGTTTTGTACTATGGGTTATCTTATCTTAATCTTTCATTGGACTTTCTATTTATTGGAGTGTCTTCAACCTCCTTACTCACTACGATACATTATATTAGCTTCATTCATCAGTTAATAATAATAAAAAAATGTCCTGTCCTAATGTCAAAGTATTTATGAGAATCTCCCATCTAAGGAGTTTTTAATATTTAGATAGGAACAACCTTATCCTGTCTATGGTAACAGACAGCTAGCTACTGAGTACTCAAAGGAAAAGCCATGCAGCAGTCAAACAAAGATATCACTGATGTTTTTAGCAAGTACATAATACAGCTCCTCATGTGGAAGAAAAAAAAAAGAAAAAAAAAAAAGCAGTAAGAAGGGTTGGGCTGGTTTTCTGGAATATCCTAGTGCATTACTCATCTAAACATACTGCAGCCCAAATATGCATGTTACCCCCAATCATGTGAAATAAGGAGTATATACTATATATAAAGGAGTATATGAAAGTACTGCTAAAGAGCAAAGACAGACAGAATTATTAGGAGTTATGATAGTGGTCCTTTACAGTATATTATTTATATTAAGCTATGTGCACCAACATAGCAAACGCAAACATGGACATGTGAGGGGTTTTTTTTTTTTCCTTTTGCTGCTTAGCAAATTTTGTTTCAGAATATACATTATATTATATGGGAGGGCTTTTAAAACCCTGTCTAAATGATTCAAGAAAGAGATGCCAAGAACTGGATATATGTGGTTTCTCACGTCTGAGAATTAGCGGTCAATCTGAGGCATGACACTTGCTACACTGTTAACTGCCTTGCTTTAATATGCAGGCATCCTGGATGCTGTGTTAATCATCTTTTTATTTATGGTGTGGCGTAATGGTCCATTCATCCATGTCCACTGGTCTATCCAAAAGGTGTGTGTACCAAGAGCTGCAAGACTGGTCACTAACCCACACCCTACTCTGCTGGAGCTAGAAGGGTCTGCGCACAGTGATTTTTGAGGAGTTTTACCAGGTGCACTGTATACTGCCTACAACCCACCCATGACATGGACTTGCTCCAAAGCTTGCTGGGAAAAGTTCTGGAGGCAACTGGCTATGTCAGCAGCCTGTGACTGTCAGACTTCCTTTTCTTGCTGAGATTTAAAAACAGACACAGCTGCAGGAGACCAATCTTGTTAAAACAAGGAGGTATAAGGAAGCAATGTATTCAATTTCTGTTTAAGATCTTTGGAATGACCCATTAGAGCAATGAAACAAGCACACATGCAGACAATGTTTTCTGATTCACTTTATGTTCAAAAAGTATCTGCAATAGGACAGTGTTCAGCTCTTGTGCTAGAGTAAGGTCTTGTCCTTGACATGTAGCACTCACTCCCTTTTAAACTGCAGACATTATAAGTGTAGCACCCTACAAGGTAGGTGCTAGGCAAAGTATAGTGGGCCTTGTCTGCCTAACAGCAGGGCCATGATTTTCAGCTGGGCTGTCATGTCTCCCAGGTGTTGCTATTGAGACTGTTGAGTCTCCCCACTGGCTCCATGAGAAGGGTTCTCATTGGACAGTGGAGGAAACCCAATCAATGGCCCATTCAGGCCTGTATCTACCCCAGAAAGCGTCTTTGGCGGGAAGCAGAGTCCCAGGAGGGAGAATACGGCTGTCTCTCCTCCTGTCAGCAGGATCGGGTGTCCCAGGCGGCTTGTCTCTGAGGGGACAGAGAGCTGAGCTGAGCTGCAGAGAGGATCCGGTGTGCCGAGGACCAGCGGAGTTGAGGGGGTCCAGTTCCAGGAAAGCATTCCCAGTTCATGAGTACTTTAACTGCCCCTGGGGGTCTGCCTAGTTGAGAGGAGACCACTCGGTGAAGGTCCAAGGAATCCAGAAGCTAGCTAGCGGTAAAGGGGTGCCAGTGTGGACCCTGAAGTTCAGAGGGGGTACCTAGTGAGAGGACCCTGAAGTGTAGAGGGGTTGCCTAGTGAGAGGACCCTGAAGTGTAAAGGGGGCACCAGCAGTTGGGCCCTGAAGAGTTAAAGTGTACAGTGTACAGAGTTAGGAGTTGCAGTAGCACAAGCAGTTACAAGGAGCTACCTCAGTCAGTGAAGGGCTGGAGGGAGCTGTTCACAGGACTTTTGAGCTAACCAGAGTGTCAAGAATCAAGTCTCACTACAGTCCAGGATCTTTTTGAAGTTAACCAAGGAGTTAAAGTCAAGTTCTAGTACAGTTCAGCAAAACAGTGTTTTTCAAGCGCCAGTAAGCGTTGGTCAGCTTCCAGTTGGTGTCAAGACATCGCTAACTGGCATTTTTTCTGCAAAGTGTCCCAATTGTTCCTAGTTGAGCCAGAGTATCATCCCACTCATTCCCTTCTTTCATCCCCAATATAAAATAAAACAAAACAAACCCAAGATGCTGGACTGGTCTTTGACTCAAATCTCACACTTGGGTATTCAGCTTAAATGGGCTGAAGGTGTCACCAGTAATAATGGCAGACCCTCATCAAGCCCAATGCCTGGAAAACCTGCTACATATGATAAATTCATACAATACCTTCAATAAAAGTTCTTTGATGAAAGTGCTTATTAAAGTAGCAATTTTATCCCCATCAAGAAGATGGAAGCCATTATTAAGATCATTATAATAGTAGACAATGCGGTCAGCATCCCCATCAAATGAACAATATCTCTCAGTAGGTTTAATATCCATGCCTGAAAACAAAATTGAGAAATTACATTGGCTTAGTATAAAAACCGAATCTGAAATTAGGTTATGTCAAAATTGCAAAAACATTCCCACAAAGAGAATCCTTACCTTCAGGAGATTTCTGCTGCACTTTCACATAGTCAGCACCACACATATAGTTGAGCTTCCCTTCAGAACCATCATTAAAAAACTGTATGGAAAGCACTGACTGCAGATATGGTTCCATCTCCTTTAGCTTCAAGGCACCAATGCCATTAGCTCCATCTACATTCAAGCACCTGAGCCCATCATCACAGCCAGAAGCCTAAGGACAAAAGCATGTAAAAGCAATCAGGCTAAACCTTGACTATGATAAACACTGTAAGGAACATTTGTGAAAGAAGCAGTTCTCGAATAAAAAAACCACAAAGAACATTTTTTTGTATTTAACCCTTTCTTGCAAATATATTGATGGACTTGGTAACATTACTTTTATTTAGTCTTGTGTATGCTCTTTGGGTAATGCAACTTCCACCAACGCTGTCTATTAAATTATATACACAAACAGCAGTGTACACCTACAGTCATGACTGATAATGGCCATGCATGTGCAGGAAGGACTGTGCTCCATCCCTCATTTAACATTCTATAATGGGTAATAAAAATTACATCTTTATTGACAGAAGCACACAAGCCACAACGGCACACCTGCTCAGCATTTCAAATTGTCCCTAGAGATGTACTGTAATTTTAAATGTTCCAGTCCAATAAACTTCATTAGCCAGTAATCTGAACTGAATTGAATAACACCACACAAATCCACTGGTGTCCCTGACATAAAAGGAAGCCTGATCAGATACTATTTAGACTCAGACTTGGTTTGGGAATATGAATTTGATTGGGGATACAGAAAGCAGAAAAACACTGAAGTTAAGGGCAGAGGCATTAAAAAACTCAAAACTAAAATGTTAAGAATTCATTGAATTTAGAAGAGCTGCAGAATTGTCATATAGCATAGGTATCTCAATGACTGGTTTCATTTGTTGGATGGAATTAGGATTTATTCAGATTTGTGAAACTCATGATCCTTTTCAGATGTGTCTCTGTGTGTGACTGCAGTTTGTCAACAGTCTCTGTGCAATATATAACTATAAGGCCTCTTTCACACGGAGCGGACCGTATTGCGATCCGCTCCGGCACTTTCTTTTTTTTTTTTTGTTAGGAAAATGTTTCTTTTCTTTTTCTTGCACATCAGTGTGTCTGCGCATTTTTCCTGTTTGAAATTTACTATATCTAAGTTTACTTGTACAGTATGGTAGGAAAAAAGCGGGGCGTGAACAGCAGTCCTTCTAATGTCTCTGCAATCTTTTATAAAATCTACCAATTCACTGCAAGGATAGTTTACTTGCAAAGTAGGCATAGAACTGGGTGTACAAATGAAGACCTAGGCAAGCCAATGGTTTGTATGACTAAAATTAAAGGTACATGGAACTGTCATATTGTAGGACTCGCAGGACTGCATAATCGTAGATTTAGCATATTGACGATCTATAAGACCATATTAAGAGTATGAGCATTGGAGACATTATGCCAGTAAGTTTTAATGTTCACTGGGCAGCTGCTGTAAAATGTATTACCTGTTTGACAATTTCTTTATATGCTTTGGAAAGTTTTTGGTAATATCCTTCAATCGTTGGTTCACCATATCCCCCATCTGTATTTCGGCAACAGACAACATAGTGTAGCTGGGGTGTAGACACTAGTCCATAGTCTTAAAAAAAAAAAAAAAAAAAAAAAAAAAAAAAAAAAACACAACACACAAACACATGTACAATAGTGGGTTATCTTTTATCTAGTAGTGCAGCCAAAAGAAAATTCTGGACAGAAACCGAAAATTCAGGATGCATTTGGCTGAAAACCGAAATAGACAGTTGAAAAAAAAAAAATTATATATTTTAGAGTTAATTAAAAAGTTGAATATAATACAACAGTTTTTGAAGTTCTTGTGCGTTTAGAAAAAAAAAAAAAAAAGTGCAAGAAAAGCTCAAGAAAAATGCATCCCTTTAACCACTTGCCTACTGGGAACTTTTACCCTCTTCCTACCCAGACCAATTTTCAGCTTTTAGCGCTGTTGCACATTAAATGACAATTGCAGCATTATACTCCTATGACATTTTTATCTTTCTCTCCCCCCCCCCCCCCCCCCACACACACACACACACACACACACACACACACACACACAAATAGAGCTTTCTTTTGGTAGTATTTAATCACCACTGGATTTTTCTTCTTTTTTTTTTTTGGCAAAAAAAAGACCAAAAATTGAGAAAAAAAAAAAAAAAAAAACACATTTTTGTTAGTTTTGGTTTTAAAATTTTGCTAACAGGTAATTTTCCTCCTTCACTGATGTGCGCTGATGAGGCTGCACTGATGAGCACTGATGGGGCTGCATTGATAATCAGGGGCACTGATGATCAGTGCCCTGAATTTCTGTGCAGATGTCCCCTTTGTCACTGGCTGGCTACTGGCTCTCTCCTCACACCGTGACAACATGAGGAAAGGAATGCCGATAATCAGCAAGAGTGTTTACATCGCGATCAGCTGTGATTGGACACAGCTAATCAATTGGTAAAGAGCCTCTGTAATGGCTCTTCACCGTGATCTGTGATCAGCTGTGTCCGAAGGACACACCGATCACAGAACACGCCGGGTGACACCGCAGCGGGCATGCGCATCCGTTTTGCATTTTTTAAGCTGTTTTTGTGTCACATGACCAATGAAAATCAAGGTAAAAATTGCAGCAAAGTCGCGTGCATTTTTCGGTGGCCATTATCGGCACCTTTTTTCTATTGGCAAAACGCCGATAACCCTATTTTTGGCAATCAATATATCGGTGCATCCCTACATTAATCTACCTCTTTATAACTAAAATACAGTGCACAGAATATAAAAGACAAGCTTATAGCAGCTGTGTGTTCATTAACAAAAGCTATTTAGTGGGGCTTGTTTGTTTTTTTATTACAACATATGTAAAAAACAGTAACACAATAAATTGGATTTACAACATTACTCCATTGTCTTTCTTTACATTATTGTAAAACAGATGTTCGCAAAAGTGGTAATTCAGGGGAAATTTAATAAGGGAGGTGTCCTCTTAGTGATCTTAGTGACGTGTACCCAGAGTATGAACATTACCCCTTAGCTCCCAGTACACAGCCCATGTGCATTAACCCCTCAACATCCATTCTTTAGGGTATATAGGCTAACCTCTCATCACGCAGTCTCCAGTCCACTCACATTTTTTAAATCCACCACACCAAATATCAGTCTCATCTCCATCTACCCTGCCCTGGTCCCAAAGTAAACTACAAATCCACTGCCTCATTACCTGCTTAAACACTGTGCAGCAATAAAGCCCTACCCGATTTCCCTATATCATGCCACCTCCACTGTTCCTGGACTTTATTTTACAGTCTCCACTAATAACCCGCTTCAATTTTGGGGTCGTCTTTTCAACCTGCATTGTTCCAAATTCAACTTGCACCACTACGTGAGTGATCTCCACTGGCTTCTGCGTCCCGTGCCTAGCAGCTGCACTTCTGCATTCTCAATACAGGAGGTTGGCAGCTTGACATGGGGCGCCAGTTGGAGAATGCTTAGCATTTTGAGTGAAAGCAAAGCTTTCTCTGATTGGATGAGGTAAAGAGGTGGGGCGGTGATGTCAAGCTCTCCACCTAGTCAAATCAGAACACTTTGCATTTATTAAATGCAAAGCATTCTCTGAATAGGGCCCATGCCAAGCAGCTGACCGCCTAATTCAAGATGCAGACATTTCAACATGAAGAATGGGACTCGGGAGCAAGTGGAGATCATTGATATATCGATGTCTACTTTAATGATTTCCAGCTGGCAGGGGCATCGGCCAATCATGGTATATACATATTTATATTAGTCCAAAGGTGATTACATGTATGTATAAAATACTACAGTCTGGAACTATTTGTTAAAATAATCACTAAAATGTGCATTAAACTAGAAATACACTGTAGCTTCCTTTTTATTGTACTTACTTTGGAATTTAGAATCTAAAGAAGTCACTCCATCTATTACAGCACAGGAAAGGGTTTCACTGCTTGGCCTAAGAAAACAAATCTGTACATAAGCTTTACATGAACCTTCAAATTACATTTATCAGTTAGTCAATCGCTTAAAGAACCAGCTAGTCAGCTCAGTAGATTGCTTTAAAAAAGGCCTGAATTCTTTCCTAAATTTACAGAATATAACTGGATACTAACATTAGGGAATATCCAATTGCCTCTCGGGGAGCAGGGAAGAATTTTTTCCACTGCTGGAGCAAATTGGATCATGCTATGCTGGGAGTTTATCTTCCTCTGGATCAACTGTGGGTATACGATTGTGTAAAATGGAGTGTATGATTTTTGTCCCCCCCCCCCCCCTTTTATTGGTACTAAATGGACTTGTGACTTTTTTTTTTTTTTTTTTTTAATTGGACTATGTAACTATGTATGTAAACCAGCTGATGGTTTTTCATACTTCGCAGGGACTCTGATGAGCTTGAGTTCCTGTTTCTGCACACCGAATGTGGACATTTTAAGTGGGGAACCCATTCTCCCTACTGCATCCTTTATTTCATTGCACAGAGAATGTAACAGGAGGTACTAAAACATGCAAAAGTGTGTCAAATCTCCCATGTATATCTCACAGTTGGGACTAAGACATCTAGGAAGCTAGGGATTTACTCAACTCAAAAGCTACTGCTTTAACTAAAAGTTAGACTTTTTTGGATTAACCCCTAACGCTTCCAAATCAGACTTAAAAGGCAAACTATAACCAAACATAGGACTAGTTTACCTAACAAAAGATTTGTAAGAAAATGTGTAAAGGAACTCTGCGCACAAAGTCAGCAACAGACACAAAGTGATGGAAACACTTGAAAATATCAAGCTAAAACCTGATGCTAAATATTCATAAAATGCAACAAAGTCAGATCATATGACCACCTATAAACTGTAGTGCTAGAATTTTCTGCCCAACATGTTTCGTCATTCGTGATGGGATTGTTGATGTTGCTAATGAAACATGTTGGGCATAGCTTTGCGAGCACAGAACAAACGCTGTGCCTGTGAAACAGAGGACTGCAGCAGCCAGCTGGCGGTTCTGGTCTTTGATGTGATCCATGAAAGCGTGCCCAGCAGCTCCATATCCTACTTCTATTTCAGTGTTCATGTTTTAAGCGCATTTTTTTTTTTTGCTGGTTTTTTTTATTTGTAAACTTAGCAGAGAGCACTATACTGTATACTTTACTGTCTTCTTTGAGCCTGATTGAGGAGAGGGTTTGAGCTTGGTCATTAAAGCCTGGGACTGCACACTGAATTAATTCTGGGGAGGGATCTATCCCTGCAGGGGTGCTTGATGTGGAGCCTTGTTAGCTGGCTACTTATGTAAAGACACACACAATCTGACCTTTGTTATAGGTGTCAGATAATTAGGATTAAAAAAAAAAAAAAAAAACCACCTGAGAGGGGAGGTGAAGGTTCTGCATGGACAGCACTTCTTAAATATTACCTACACAAAGGAATTGGACTTCCACGTGTTTTTGTTGGTTTCACATATATTGGATATTTTTGCAGAGGTGGTTACATTTGATATTCACTGATTTTGTCACATCTATAAATATTCAGTGCTACAGTTTAGCGCAATATTGGGTTTTTTTTTTGTTTTTTGTTTTTTTTAATTGTTCTATAGACGGTAACATGATTGTTCAACTTTGTCACGTTTATAAATATTTATCATCACTTTTATATGTAAAGAAATGTGCATACTTATGTAATCCACTCATGCTTACTCAAGAAAGCAACCTAGTAATAATCAATCTGGCATACCGTGTATCTCTTCCAATAGCTATAAAGGCTTCTTGCTGCATATTTATGGACTCTTGCTTGATTATATTTGTCAGGACCATCTGCAATTCTTGCTCCTCTGCATTAGCCAAGTTAGTGGCATACACCTCCCATTCTTGAGCTAGCATTTCTCCCATGGGGTCCACTAGTTTTACACCGTTGTCTTCCTAGGCAGAAACATCAATGCATTAGGATTGCATTATATAAATAACAAATAGGAAATGTTCACCAAGAACGGACCTCAGGATTGTGCGAGGCGGTCACCATAACTCCAATGACAGACTTCATCTTCTTGGACCTCAGGACTGCCAGTAAGCCCATACGGTACATAACATGGTCCAGATGTTCTGCTTTAGTTCGAAATCCTGCAGTGCCATAATGAAGAATGAGTCCAGCAGGCTTGGCATGGCGAGCAGACGACCTCAATACTGCTTCCAAATGCATCCTAAAATTTAACACAATATCAGTACAATCCCTACTGAATATATAACAGATCTGTGTTTTTATGAGACAAAGTATCGCTCCCCCTTCAAGTAATAGGCTGGACTCGGACAGGCTTACGAATGAAAGATGAATATTTACCCCTCTTATTTAGTTTTACTTTCTCAGGGTCTGACACTCAAGTTTGTATTAGGGGTCATGGGTCAGCCCAAGGCCAAAAACTGCTGTCTGTCTCCTGCCTGGCTTCATGCACTGCTTTACAGCTCCTGAGTGTGCAGCATGTAAGGTCAGGCAGTTTACCTGGTAAGCAACTGTCAGACAAAAAAAAAAATAAAAAATAAAATAGAATTCCAAATCTTTGGCTGCCTAATTCCTTTGCTACTACTGAGCAACTTTTTGATTTTTATGTTACCTCACCATTCTATATTCCTGATATGTGCCTGTTGTGCCATGCACTTGTATTAAAAAAAAATATCCTGTGTGCTTTAGATTTCTTCCTTTATGTGAAATACTTGGTGATCCTGCCAGTCCCCCTGCTTTTCAATTTCAAACTAGCCACACCAGGCATAAAAGCACATCCATCCCAGCGTGGTCAGTTTGCCTGTACTCCAGTTGTTATCTGACTTGTATGGACATGCTCCCTTCAGGCTGGGTTTCCCTGCATCCAATTTGCATGACAGGAGACTGTCATCGGCTCTCAATTGAACCAGTTCACACAGCTCCGGGGCAGCTGCAATTCGTAATGGAAAAGGGTCCTGTGGGTCTTTGGCGACGTTTCAGGTCTGAATTCAGGCAAAAATTTGGACCCGATCTCGCAGCTGAAACGGAGAACAGGCACACATCGGACCCTCTACTGCGAGCCACGGCGGCACCAAGTGTGAACCTGGCCTAACAGCGACTCACTGGAAAAAAAAGACATACCTCCCTGCAGTGACCTTTAAAAAAGGAAATAAGGCAAAAATTATAAGAGATAGACAGACACACACATAGTGGTGGCAAACATTGTGGACACTTTTAGAAATTTTAAGGTTTTGAAACTTTGCAGGCATATAGGAAATGTTATTTTGAACCAAATGAAAATGTTTATATATGGAGTACAAAAAAAAAAAAAAAAGAAGTCTAAAAATTGTGAAGACCGGGCCTTTTCTGACACTTTCAGCTTTCTTTGCTAGAAAATTACTTTGAACCCCCCAACATTATACACTGCTCAAAAAAAAATGAAAGGAACACTTTGAAAACACATCAGATCTCAATGGGGAAAAATCTTATGCCAGATATCTATACTGATATGGACTGGGTAATGTTTTAAGACTGAAAGGATGCCACATCGTTTGATGGAAATTAAAATCATCAAACTACAGAGGGCTGAATTCAAAGACACCCCGAAAATCAAAGTGGAAAAATGATGCAGTAGGCTAGTCCATTTTGCTGAAATTTCATTGCAGCAAATCAAAATGCTACTCAGTTTTTATGGCCCCCCACATGCTTGTATGCATGCCCAACAACATCGGGGCATGCTAATGGGACGACAAATGGTGTCCTGGGGCATTTCCTCCCAGATCTGGACCAGGGCATCACTGAGCTCCTGAACAGACTGAGGTGCAACCTGGCGGTGTTGGATGGACCAAAACATAATGTCCCAGAGGTGTTCGATTGGATTTAGGTAAGCCGAGCATGGGGGCCATTCAATGGTATCAATTCCTTTATCCTCCACGAACTGGCTACATACTCTCGTCGCCGCATGATGCCGGGCACGGTTATGCACCAGGAGGAATCCACGACAATGGGTCCAAGGATTTCATCCAAATTCATAATGGCAGTCAGGGTGTCATTGTTTAGCCTGTAGAGGTCTGTGCGTCCTTCCATGGATATGCCTTCCCAAGATCATCAAAGACCCACCACCAAACCGATCATGCTGAACAATATTACAGGCAGTGTAACATTCTACACGGCTTCTCCAGACCCTTTCACATCTCTCACACGTGCTCAGGGTGAATCTGCTCCCATCTGTGAAAAGTACAGGGCGCCAGTGGTGGACCTGCCAATTCTGGTGTTCAATGGCCAATGCCAATCGAGCTCCACGGTACCGGGCAGCGAGCACAGGGCCCACTAGAGGACGTGGGGCCCTCAGACCACCCTCATGGAGTCTGTTTCTGATTGTTTGGTCAGAGACATTCACACATGTGGCCTGCTGGAGGTCATTTTGTAGGGCTCTGGCAGTGCTCATTGTGTTCCTCTTTGCACAAAGGAGCAGATACCAGTCCTGCTGATGGGTTAAGGACCTTCTACGGCCCTGTCCAGCTCTCCTAGAATCTCCTCCATGCTCTTGAGACTATGCTGGGAGACGCAGCAATCCTTCTGGCAATGGCGTGTATTGATGTGCCATCCTGGAGGGGGTGGACTGCCTGTGTAATCTCAATGGGGTCCAGGTATCACCTCATGTTACCAGTAGTGACCCTAGCCAAATGCAAAACTTGTGCAAAACATTCAGAAAAGATGAGTAGGGAAAATATTTTCAGTTGCGTCCAGCTATAAAACCAAGCCCATTTTGGAGGTCGCCTCATAGTTGCCCATCTAGTGCACCTGTTAATTTCATTAACACCAAATCAGCTGAAACGGATTAACAACCCCTCTGCTACTTAATTGACCAGATCAATATCCCAGGAGTTTAATTTACTTGATGCTATACTCTGATTAAAAAGTGTTCCTTTAATTTTTTTTTGAGCGGTGTATATATGCAGAGGCCCTAGAGAATAAAATGGTGGGTTTTGAAATTTTTTATGTCACACTGTATTGCGCAGTGTTTTTTTTTTTTTTCAAACACGAAAGTCTTTAGAAAAAATACACACTTTAATGGATCTTAATGCACACAAGCCACAGCTTTGTGTTTCTTATGGATGCATAGAGAGAGGATTGGACATGCTCCGTTATATAAAAATATAAAATAAATAAAAAGTGATCATCAAGTTGTAGAAGAACAAATGCACAACAGAGGTTTACATTTAACCACTTCAACCCCTTAGGATGTACCTGTACGTTCTCAGGTTGAAGTGGTTATACCGGGAGAATGCTCGCATCTGCAGCATCATCCTTGTATCAAAATTTTCAGCTGGTGATGGTCTGTCTTGTAGAAGTGATCTGGTTGGCTATACAGCTGCTTGATCACTACTACAGGGCATGGAAGGTGACCTCACCTCTCGCCACTGCCTCTACCAGGCTCTCCCAAGCGATTGTGGAGCCCAGGATCACCACCGCTCAGTGTGATAAGGGGAGAAGTTACATCAGTACTTATCTGCCTTCTTTGATGTAAGAAACTGGATAGCAGAGAGGATTTAGTCACTTCGGTTTTGGTTTGAGGTTTACAAACCGTTACCGGAGTGTACAGCATCTGATCAAACTGATCTTGATCTTGTTTTGATCAGATGCTTTTGAGAGGACCTAAATTCTTATAGCTCTCTCCATAAAGAGAAACTTTTGGAGGACCTGTCATACTTCTAGCTATCACGTGCGTTTTTTGGTGGATGCAGTCTAATTTGACCCCAGTTTTTTCATATACAGGGATGGAGACCATAGCATGACCCGCTTGTCTCATGTAAAGTCCCAAATATTTTATGAAATTAGGGATGGAGGCTCTGAGCTATACAGGCAAATTGCCTCATATAAAGTCCCAATCTGTGTTTTACACTGCATCCGCCAAGGGGTTGGAGGTATATGCTTCTCAGCTGGTCGTTTTCAGTTTGTACCATCGCAAGAACATATTAGAGTTTTGAGATACTAGACCAGTCATGGATGGGGGTGGGTTGGGGGAGGTTTGGGCTGCTCCCTCCCACCTGCCTCCTATCCATCCATTGGCAGCCATGTGCTCCCAGTGTGGAGACACTCAAATTAAAAGTGTTAGGACTGCAGGTAAAACAGGGTGCTGTGTAGTGGCCCTGCAGCTTACACATGCATTTGCAAATGCGTGTCAACTAAACCCCTGTTCTTTATTATATCATGAGACAAGACTACTTGGTTGGTGGCAGACTGGAGGGTGAGTACATCAGACTGGGGGTTGGCTGGCTTCAATGCACCTCTTTTCAATTCATTTTTTCTGTTGTGTATTATATGCACAATATTCACTGATGTCATCTCACTCCATTATTTGAGGTCCTATTAATTAGGGTCTTTAAATTTATGCACGTTTGATGATATCTTCTAGAATTTGATCTATTATGATATGTATATATATTATATATATATATATATATATATATATATATATATATATATATATTTTGATGGTTCATGGCACTTTTATTGTATTTTATACACATATGTGGGATAAAAAGTAGTGCCACACCCATTCCCCATTATTATTTTTTGTAATCTTGGACCTCCTGTGTAACTCTAAACTGGTAACCTGTGAAGACTAAAAGCGTCACCTATGGAGATTTTAATTTTTTTTTTTTTTTTTTTTTTTTTTTTTTTTTTTTTTTTAGGTAGTTTGGCGCCTAGCCACCAGTGTATACAATTTTAAAGTGATTCATATAAGATATCCATTTACTCAGTTTAACATTTTTTTATATTTTACCAAAAATGGGCTTTTATTGTGTTTGTGTGCACTAAAATTCATTAAAGTGTATTTTTTTCAAAAAAAAAAAAAAATTTGTGTTTTTAGAAAGGGCTGCGCAAATATTGTGCAACATAAAATATTGCAATGACCACCGTTTTATTTTCCAAGGCCGTTGCTTTCAATAAATACATAAATGTAGGGAGAATGTCCTTGATTCATTTTCAGGCGTTTTTTTGCAGGCAGGCATGGACATCTAACAAAAACACTTGTAATCTGTCAAAAAAGAAGCTCATGTACTTTTTTGAGCTTCAGGCGACAAAACGCTCAACTGTGAACAGGGGCCATTGAAATGAATGGGATTTTGCTTGTTGGGCGTTTTGAGACTTCAGAGATGAGCTAAAAAACGCTTGGGTGTAACAGGGCCTTGCAGAGCTGTTCTCTGCTCACTCACAGCTGTCACTAAAAGAGCCTGTGTGTTTATCAACATTGTAAATGATGCTAGAGAACTATAAAACACAATGCTTTAGGGCTCTTTCACACGGCCGCTCCGCTTGTCCGCAAATCCTCCTATTTTTTTGCGGATGATATGCGGACATAATGTAAGTCTATGGCATTGCGGATGTCAGCGGAATACCATCCGCTGACATCCGATTTTCCTTCCTTTCCGTTTTTTACACGGATGAAAAAATAGGGTTCTGTTCCGTTCCAAAAAACGGAACAGAACCCTATTTTTTCATCCGTGTAAAAAACGGAAAGGAAGGAAAATCGGATGTCAGCGGTGTCATCCGCTGACATCCGCAATCCCCCATAGACTTACATTATGTCCGCATATCATCCGCAAATGGATGGGATGATATGCGGGCACACGGAGCGGATGACACAAATGTCATCCGCTCCGTGAAAAAAAAAAAAAGTCCTGCAGCAGACTAAAGCAGCGGAGCGGCCGTTTGAAAGAGCCCTTACAATGTATTATTTCCTTCTTTTAGATCAAAGGAATGAACTTCCATCTGCGAGGACAGTTTAACCTCTTAACCACTTAAGCCCCGGAGGATTTGGCTGCTAAAAGACCAGGGGGTATTTTGCGATTCGGAACTGCGTGACTTTAACAGACAATTGCGCGGTCGTGCAACGCTGTACCTAAACGAATTTGACATTCTTTTTTTTCCCAAAAACAGAGCTTTCTTTTGGTGGTATTTGATCACCTGTGCGATTTTTTGATCACGCGCTATAAACAAAGAAAGATCGTCAATTTTGCAAAAATAACAATATTTTTCACATTTTTTTTTATATGAAATTCCCCAAAACAAAAAAGTAAAATTCAAAATTTTTTAACATTTTCAGCCAATTTGTTTATGCTACATATGTTTGTAATAGCAAAAAGCGTATTTTAATTTTTTTTTTTTTTAACGCGTAATGGCGGTGATCTGCAATTTTTTTTGCGGTACTGCGACATTAAGGCGGACAGATCGGACCCTTGACTGACATTTTGGACACTTTTGGGGGTACCAGTGCTATACATATGCACTGTTACTGTAAAATTACACTGGCAGTGAAGGGGTTAACTTTTTTTGCGAGGAAGGGGCTATGTGTGTCCCCAGGGGCGTGATGCTAACTGTGATTGGCTGTGGCTTGAGATGTATGAACAGTGATCAACGGTTCTACATAGTAGAACCGTATGATCATCATTCATACACCGGGGAGAATGACAGGCGACTTGTTTACATCAGCCACCTGCCTTTCTCCCTCTCCCCCGACGATCGCCGAGTGACCGGCGGACATCGGGTCCGCCGGTCACACGCGCGGGGGGGGGGGGGGGTCCGTGACCACGCGGGAGCGCGCCTCCGGCGGCGCGCGCTCGCTCCCTAGACCCTCACAGGCTAGCGACGTAGACCTACGTCACTCTGCCTGTGAGGTGCTGACAGCCGCAGTAAATAGTCGTGCGGCGGTCGGCAAGTGGTTAAAGACTTAAGCCTTTTTTCTGACACTTCTTGTTTACAAGTTAAAATTTTTATTTTTTGCTAGAAAATATAAAATGGCGATCATTGCAATCCTTTATGTCACACTGTATTTTCGCAGAAGTCTTTCAAATGCAGTTTTTTTTTTTTGGGGGGGAATAAAAATACACTTTAACCACTTAAGCCCCAGCCCTATTTTGGACACTTTTTGTTTACAAGTTAAAACCAGTATTTTTTCCTAAAAAACTACTTAGAACCTCCAAACATTATATATATTTTTTTTAGCAAAGACTCTGGAGAATAAAATGTCGGTCATTGCAATATTTTTTGTCACGCGGTATTTGCGCAGCGGTCTTTAAAATGCCATTTTTTTTGGAAAAATTTTGAAAAAAAAAAAAAAAAACACATTTCACTGCATTTATAAAATACTAAACAGTAAAGTTAGCCCATTTTTTTTTTGTATATTGTAAAAGATGATGTCACGCCGAGTTAAGGCTACATGTTAAGGTTTAAAATTGCGCCCCCCGTGGGATGGCGATAAACTACGGTCAATAGAGATCTCAATAGGCGACGCTTTCAATTTTTTTAACGGTTATCAGTTTAGAGTTAGAGTGTAACTCTTTTTTTTTTTCCATTATTGCTCACGCTCTGGCAATCGCGGCGATACCTCACGTGTGGTTTGAACAGCGATTTCATTTGCGGCTTGACTTTCGTATACGTTTTTTTTTCGTGCGCGAGCTAACGGTGACGGGGGCGGCTAAAATTTTTTTTTTTTTTTTTTTTCCCCTATTTATTTTATTTTTTTTCTTTAACTTTATTACAGGTTTAAAAAAAAAAAACTGATCACTTTTATTGCTGCCACAAGCAATGTAAACATCCCTTGTGACACCAATATGCAGTGACACAGGTACTCTTTATGGAGGGATCGAGGGTCTAAAAGACCCTAGACCCGGCCAGCCTGGTGGCTGATTGGGGGCTCTGCTCCGGCCCTGACTTGAGCCACCATTCCAAGGCTAAAGCCCCGTACACGTACCGATTGTTGGCCGTAAATTTTCGGCCGCCGCCCGATCGCCCAATTATCGGCTTGTTAATATGATGATTCCGACAACCGACTCCGACTTTTCGGCCGAACAAAATCTGGTGTGCATGCTATAAAATTTTTGTTGGCCGTCAGCAGAACGGCCGATTGTTCATCAGTCAGTACAGATTTCAGCCGACAAAAATCAGTTGAGCAAGACTGGGCATGCTCAGAGAAGAAAAAACACACGAAAAGTAGACCAGAACATGACATCACTTCTGCAGTTGGTTGTTGTTGGCCGACAAAATTCGCGTGCAGTCTAGAGCACATTTCAACCAACAAAACAACACTGGACAAAAGACGGCGGATCGGTCGGCCAACAATCGGTGCGTGTGTACGGGGCTTTACTCTGTTTATATGGTGTTTCTTAATACTGCTATATATGTGTCAGTTTTTCTTCAATTCACATTTTGATGATGTTCTGCTATTTCTGTTATGTATGACCAAGCCTTATGGGCACACTTTGCACTGTTGTATATTTTGTTTACCTTTTCGTAAAAACCTTAATAAAAATATTGGAACATAAAAGACCCTAGACCCCTCCACTACACTTCCATGTATTCAAAACGCCGAAAACTGCATTTTTGAGTACACTGGTTTTTTAAATCTGCCGCCTTTTGCAGCAGAGTAACCCGGACGTGACGTCATGGACACCGCCTCCGGGTTACGTCATCGGAGACCCTATCGAAGCCGCTTCCGGCTTTGATCGGGACTCCATCCAGCTGGCGGACGCGCTGGGTGCTCGGGTCTCCCCGGTGGTGTAAACCACGGTACTGAGATGGTGCCTCTAGCTAGAGGCATCATCCCGATATAACACCACAAAGTTTACCGACGTATATATACACACACACACGTTACTTTGCGGTAAGTGGTTAATGAATTTAATAAAAAAAAAAAAAAAAAAACAGTAAAATTAGCCCATTGGTTTTGTATAATGTAAAATATGTTACGCCGAGAATGATGATTGTAAAGAACGCTGGTATCCCCAATACCCATTTTTTTGAGACACTCTCAAACTGGCTAGGGACTTTGTGACTATAGCCCTTTTTGCCTCGAGGGCTGAGTCAATCGTTCCCGAAATCCTAACGAGCATAGAAGAATAAAGCAAGCCAGCAATCACATACCCAAACATTAGTCGAAACTAGATGAAGGGTGCAACAGAAACTTTTGTTGAACACAGAATATATACCCCACCAGGTCAGGTGAGCCCGATTACATTATCGTATGCAGATTAAATTGTATACAGAAACATAATTAACCTGAGTTAATTAACTAGCCACCTAGACAGAAACAATAGGTGAACGGGAATCCAGACCTAGACAATGTTATAATTAACATGCTAATTAACTCAGCGCTTAAACCATCCTGGGTGACCAGACTGGCCAGCAACAAGACTAAAACAAAGTACATTACACATTACACATTATTAAGTATAAACACAGAACACCTTATTAAAAACAGACAATAGCAGGAGACCCCAGTAGTAGACTGTCTGTCTCCTACATTGAAGTAGATGTAATCCACATCTAAGAAATGCTTTGATTATTTAGGAGTCACAGACTTCATTGCAGTGGTCTACAACAGGCTATAGGTTTCACAGTGTAAAGTGGGAATAAATCCTCATATTTCCTGAGGTATATTGTTGATAAATATTACGGTCTCATTTGAAGGTCAAAATTACGAGGCTTGTATACCAATGCCAGAAGCCTGGCTAACAAGATGGGAGAGCTGGAGCTGCTGATGTTTGAGCAGGACTTAGATTTTGTGGGGATAACTGAGACTTGGTTTGACAGCTCTCATGACAGGATGGTGACCATTCAGGGGCATTCCCTTTATCGCAGAGATAGAGAAGGTAAAAAAGGGGAAGGGGTATGTCTGTATATTAAAGAACAGTATACAGGTAAATATGAGGGATGATATTAAAAATGGAGCTATGGACGAGGCAGAATCTCTATGGGTAGAACTTCAAAGGGAAGGCACTGTGGGGAAGGTAATATTGGGCGTATGCTATAGGCCCCCCCAACCTGAGGGAGGTGGACCTCCTTTTACAGATAGGATTGGCAGCAAGGATGGGAAAAGTGTTAATAATGGGGGACTTTAATTATCCAGATATATACTGGGCAGAAGGAACCACGGATTCAGCCAAGGCTCGGCAATTCCTAAATGTTTTGTAGGACAATTTCATGGGTCAGATGGTGAACGCACCGACAAGAAACAATGCGGTACTTGACCTACTGATTACCAACAATACAGACCTGATCACGGAAATAGAAATGCGGGGCAACTTAGGAAACAGTGACCATAGGTCAATTAGTTTCAGTATTAATTATACTAATAGTAAACTAAACACAAGGGCAATATAAGGACACCGAATTTCAAAAGAGCCAATTTCCCAAAATGACCAGTGCATTCCAAAGGGAAATAAATTTAAAAGAGCAAAACTAAACCCTGGGTGGCTAAACTCCAACATAAAAATGCATATTAATGCTAAAGGAAAGGCCTTCAAAAAAAAAAAAAAACACAAGACTGAGGGGTCATTGGCAGCATTCAAGTATTACAAAGAGTGTAATAAGAAATGTAAAGACAAAATCAGGGCGGCTAAAATAGAATATGAGAGACATATAGCGGAAGAGTGTAAAAAGAAACCCAAGAAATTCTTTAAGTATATAAACAGTAAGAAAGCGAGGCCAGAACACATTGGCCCCATAAAAGACGATAAGGGAGTTTTAGCCACAGAGGACAGGGAAAAGGCGGTAGTGTTAAATAATTTATTCTCTTCAGTCTTCACAAAAGAATCGGAGGGCTACACTAACCCAGCTTGTAAGGCCAAACTAAACAACACACCTCAGGAAATACCGCCATGGCTAACAGAAGATAGACTTAAGGCCCGTACACACGTAGCGATTGTCGGCCGTAAATATTCGGCCGCCGAACGATCGGCCGATTGTCGGCTTGTTAGTATGATGCTTCCGACAACCGACAGCGAATTTTCGGCCGAACAGAATCTGGCGTGCAGACTTTAAAATTTTTGTTGCCCATCACCAGAACGGCCGATTGTTCGCCAGTCAGTACAGAATTCAGCCGACAAACAGCAGATTAGCAAGACTGGGCATGCTCAGAAAAGAAAAAACACACGGAAAGTTAACCATCACATGACATCACTTCTGCAGTCGGCTGTTGTTGGCCGACAAAATTCGTGTGCAGTCTTTAGCACTTTTCAGCCGACAGGACAGCACCGGACAAAAGACGGCCGATCGTTCGGCCGACATTCGGTACGTGTGTACGGGGCTTTAGAACTAAACTAGAGAAACTTAACATAAATAAATCACCGGGACCGGATGGCTTGCACCCGAGGGTTCTTAAAGAGCTCAGCCAGGTGATTACCAGACCATTATTCTTGATCTTTAAGGATAGTTTACAGACAGGTATGGTGCCAGCTGATTGGAAAAAAGCCAACGTGGTACCAATATTTAATAAAGGGCTGAGATATATCCTGGGTAACTATAGGCCGGTCAGCCTAACATCTGTAGTCTGCAAGATTTTGGAGGGGATGTTAAGGGACCACATACAAGACTTCAGTAATGAAAATGGTATTATTAGTAGTAATCAGCATGGATTCATGAAAAATCGTTCTTGCCAAACCAATCTATTAACCTATGATGAAGTGAGCAGCCCCCTAGATAAAGGTAAGCCTGTGCATGTGGTGTATCTGGACTTTGCAAAGGCCTTTGACACCGTTCCCCACAAACGCTTACTGTACAAACTAAGGAAGGTAGGTATGGACCATAAGGCGAGTACCTGGATAGAGAACTGGCTCCAGGGGAGGTTGCAAAGGGTGATGATTAATGGGGAGTACTCAGATTGGGCGGGTGTGGAAAGTGGGGTCCCCCAGGGTTCTGTCCTGGGCCCAATCCCGTTTAATTTATTCATAAATGATCTAGAGGAGGGAATATCTAGTACAATCTCAGTATTTGCAGATGATACTAAACTAAGCATGCCAATATCTTCTGGGCAGGATGTGGAAACCTTACAAGCGGACCTGAACAAAATAACGGGGTGGGCAACTACATGGCAGATGAGGTTTAATGTTGAAAAATGTAAAGTAATGCACCTGGGTGCCAGAAACCAGAAAGCAAGCTACTCACTAGGGGGGGGGGGGAACCTCTGGGTGAGTCTAGGATGGAAAAGGACCTGGGGGTACTGGTAGACAACAGGCTTGGAAGTGGCATGCAATGCCAAGCCGCTGCAAGCAAAGCCAACAGAATACTGGGATGTATAAAAAAGGGGATTCACTCCAGAAATAAAGAGATTATTCTCCCGCTCTACAAGACTCTGGTCCGGCCACATCTGGAGTATGCTGTCCAGTTCTGGGCACCGGTCCTCAGGAAGGATGTGCTGGAACTGGAGAGAGTCCAGAGAAGGGCAACAAAAATAATTAGGGGAATGGAGGACATCAGCTATGAGGAAAGACTACAAGCACTGAACTTATTCTCTCTGGAGAAGAGACGATTGAGGGGGGATATGATATCAATGTACAAATACTGTACTGGTGACCCGAGCATAAGGAACAAACTATTCAGAGAAAGGAGATACAATAAGACACGTGGCCACTCACTAAAACTAGAGGAAAGGCGGTTTAACCTTAAAATACGCAGGGGGTTCTTCACTGTAAGAGCGGTAAGGATGTGGAATTCTCTTCCGCAAACAGTGGTATCAGCAGGGAGCATTGATAGATTCTATTAGATGGGCACCTTAAAGACCACAACATAGAGGGGTATACAATGTACGGTTAGCAGCAAACACACACACACACATCATTAGTTGAACTGGATGGACTGGTGTCTTTTTACAACCTCACTAACTATGTAACTATAAGTAGTCCAAACCATATTCTCAGTGTCCATTAAGTAGCTGTCCATTTTCTTGACCATCCTGTGCCCGTAATAGACACAGGGTGACATACACATGAGAGGGGCCTAGGGAGCTGACACAGGGATTTCCCAACCTCGCTAAGGCAAATGGTGTTCCACAGATCCCCCAACCAAAGTGACTCCAGTCACAGTGATTTTTAGTCTAAGCAAAGAAATTGTGATTCTCATTTTATCTAGTAACAAGCAGCACACATTACACATATGAACACTTGTTGGGCACACACTTAACCCCTTGATTACCCAGGGATGTTAACCCCTTCCCAGCCAGTGCCATTAGTACAGTGGCATTGCATAATATTAGCAATGATCACTGTATTATTGTCACTGGAGATGTCAATGCGAGTCAGTCCCCCCTCCCCCCCAATCTCAGTTAGTGTCAGACTATCCACCACACTTTACTATTCCTAAGTCCCTGATCACCACCATTAGTAGTATATAAAAAAAAAAATCAAATAAAATAAAAGTTCCAGCATATATCCTATACTTTGTAGACGCTATAAATGTCACACAAACTAATCAATATACACTGAAGATTTACCAAGACGTAGCAGAATACATGTTGGCCAAAATGTATGACAAAATTTGATTTTATTGGATATTTTTTTTGTTTTCAGAAAGTAAAAAAATTTTTTTTTAAAGAATGAAAAAAATAAAAAATAAAAAAAAAAACTAAAAAAAAAAAAAAAAAAAAACACAGTGGTCATCAAATACCACCAAAAGAAAGCCCTACCTGTGGGGGGAAAAATGACAAACTAAATTTTTGTACAGCATTGCATGACCGTGCAATTGTCAGTTAACGCAACGTTTTATCTTTGTGTGGGGGGGGGGGGGGGGGATAGAACCCCATCAATATTTTATTGCTGTCTGCGCCCTGTTAGGAAGATGTACCCTATATTTCTTCATTACTGTGATCACTGTAAGTGTCAGGAAATCCAAAATGTTGGGTTGTCACCAGAACATGAATGGAGGAGTAATGGGAACACTAGTACCAGGGATTTCCTCTCACTTCCTGTTTTGGCTATGGAACTGGAAGTGAAGGAAATATCCACAATGTGACACGGATGAAAAAAAAAAAAACACAGCCTTTTAACCACTTTATTACTGCGCTATAGCCAAAAGGCAGATATCTTCCTCTGGGAGGGTGACCATGGGCATCCTCCCAGAACTGTGCTCCCGGTGATCGCAGTAAACGGCCAAATCACAGCAGCCCTTTACCATGTGTCCAATCACATGTAAACAGACTTGCCGATTATCGGGATTCCTTTCCTCACGCGCAGTCATAGCGTGAGGGGAGCCGGTAACCGGCAAATGTGACAGGGGACATTTACATTGATCATCGGTGCTGCTTATCAGTGAAGCAGAAAAATTACTTATTTGCAAACTTTTATAACAGAAACTAAGAAAAACATTTTTTTTTCCATAATTTTTAGTGTTTTTATTTTACATTTGTTTAGCAAGAAATCTAAGTGGCGATAAAATACCACCAAAAAAGAAAAAGTCTCAAAAAAAAATGGAATAAAAAATAAAAAGGATAAAAATTGGATAGGAGTACAGCATTGCATAACCTTGTCATTCAAAGTGTGGGAGCACTGAAAGCTGAAAAGTGTCCAGGACAGAAAGGGGGTGAGAGTGGCGAGTATTGAAGTGTTTAATGTAAAGCAAGGTGAAGAAAGGTATATGATAAGAACTTCCAGTGAGTGAGGATGCATTTAGCTTAGCTGTGCAGGGAACGTCCCTGGAAATGGTATATAGAGAGTCATAGAGGCTGCAGTACAAGTATCTCTAGTAAGCACAGTTCCAGTGTGAGCTGCATACTGATACAATGGCCCCTCCAGTGATGGACCCCCCTCCCCAGCACCCTATATATTACCTTCTCTCTTCTCACAGCCAGGAATGTGACGCCGACACTCGTGACGTGTCTAATCAGCGCTCACCACTTCCTGGTCCCGCCCCTCCGAGTGTGCTGCGGATAGGAAGAGGCAGCTTTCCCTGCAGCCAATCAAAGCCACGAAGGAGGAAGACGCTGGAGGCGGCCAGGTCAGCTGTTGTAGTCATAAGCATACTGGTATCGCGGTGTGGATGTGTCCATTAGAAGTAGGTCATGTGATTCTATGATTGGTGCCCGTACTCACCGGATAGTTGTTTTCTTTCATAAAGATAGAAAGTGGGAAGTTTGGGCACCCAGGTGACGTGTCGATGCAGACAGGGACGGTGTTCATTGGCTGCAGGCAAACAGGAGTATTAAAATAAGTCCATGCAGAGCCCATTCACACCACATGTAGTTGGATGCATTGCAACGGCATAGAGACAGTCCAAACTAGGGTTGTCACCTCATCCCTTTAAACCAGGACACATATTAACCACTTGTGGACTAGGAGGATGTAACACCTTAAAGCGGAACTTCCGCACATTTGCTTCCTCCCCCCCCTTCGGTGCCACATTTGGCACCTTTCAGGGGGGAGGGGGGAACGGGTACCTGTTTTTGACAGGTACCCTTCCCCACTTCTGGGAGACAGCGCCGTACCTCAGAAGTTTGGCCCCCGCCACCTTCCCCGCCGCCGCCGAGCCAATCAAAATGTGCAGCGTGCTTAACGCATGCGCAGTAGGGAGCCAGCTGTGGAGCTGCAAGGCTTCACTGCTGGGTTTCCTCACCGGCAATGGTGGTGGCAGCACCCGACAGCCGATGGAGACATCGGCTGCGGTGCCGACATCGCTGGACTTCAGGACAGGTAAGTGCCCTTATATTAAAAGTCAGCAGTTACAGTATGTGTAGCTGCTGACTTTTCATTTTTGGAGGGGGTGGGGGTGAGGCTGGAACATCACTTTAATGACAGCCATTTTTTGTGATACGCCACTGCATTTTTTTAACTGACAATTCCCACATGGAAGAAAAATATATTTAAAAAAAAAACATTTTTTATTTTTCCCAAATATATTGGAAATATATTTGAAAAGCTACAATTTTGGCCATATTCAATATATTTCTGATTTTTTTTTTTTTTCCAAATATATTGGAAATACATTTTTCTTCCATATGGGTTGCGTGGTCATGTGACACTGTACTAATTATAAGAGGTACTGATTATAAGGGGTGACATCCAGTTTAATTACCGAAAGATTTCCAGTTAGCTTTTTGACTTACCTGCTCACTTTTCGTTTCTTGAATTTAGAGTTTGGATTTTTATACTCCTCCCTGCATGAGACTCAGTATATGGGAGTGACTCCCTTTCAGTCGATGGGTACATACAACCACCATGAACAGACTCTCCTCACTTTGATTGTCTACATGGCTCCACCGTTTTATTAGGTAGGATGCCATGTTTGGGGAACCTTTGCTGGGGGAAGGGGTGTATCTTTATTACCAATTTGAATGTATTGTTACTAACCATCCAATATATGGCTTTTCTATTTGTATATGGAGATTGTTAAAATGTGTGTGTGTTTTTTTGTCTAGAAGTTTTTTTTTTTTTTGTTAAAGGTAAACTTTATTGAAATATGCCGTAGAACACCAGCAATAACAAAGGACACACAAATCCATAACAAAAGAAAAGAGCAAGTAAAGAAAGAGTAAATAATGCCACAAGTCAGACGCCCGCATAGGGCTCAATGCATACATGACAAGTACAGTAAAAAGAGCATATAATGAGCGGTAATATAAGACCGGGGGGGGGGGTCCATAGGCAACATAGACAAGCACAGGATACACAGCAACATAGCTTAAGTGGACTCAGTAACAGGTGAAGTAGTAAGCTCAGAATCAACCCAAAGGGACCAAATTTTACAAAACTTTTTAGGACAACCTCTAGCTTCATAAGTCATTTTATAGAAAGGAAGCACTTGGTTAATGAGTGAGATCCAAAATTTTTGTCTAGAAGTTAAATGTACCGCGTGTTTTCCTTAAAAAAAAAAAAAAAAAAAAAACCTGTACGGCGAAACATGCCGATACAGAAGCTCAGAAATACAATCTAAAAATCAAAATTTTTGCATTACTTACTAATGGTAATACTTAGATATGTCATTGTTTTTATCTAATTTTTGTTTAATTCAATAAATATCAATGTTTTTAACAGTACTGGTATATGGTTCTACTTAATAAGCACCTCGAAAGTCCCACATCTTGTGTTTCTTTGTTCCAACCCTAACACCTAACCTGACACCTATAGTGAGCCTCTAACACCTAATCCGACACCGACAGTGAGCCCCTAACACCTAACCTGACCCCTACAGTGAGCCCCTAACACCTAACCTGACCCCTACAGTGAGCCCCTAATAATCTGCCCAAAAAGAAGCTCATGTACTCTTTTGAGGGTCTGGCGTTTTGCTTAAAATGTCAGAACACTCAGATGCAGTGGCGGCCGGTCTATAGGGGGAGCTGGGGCACCGCCCCCCCCCCCCAATCTGTGGCCAAAGAAAAAAAAGAAAAAAGAATTAACATTTTCAGCCCACTAGGGGCGCTGGACCTACTGGTGGCTATGGGGGGGTGGGGTTTTGCATCCCACGTGCGGCAGGCAGAGGCGCCGGTTGCCGGCCTTCTGGGGGTCATCGGGCGCAGAGCAATGCGCCCCGACACTCCCCACTTTAGTGCTGTCCTCGCTGTGATTGGTCCAGACTCCAGCCTGGACCAATCATACAGGAGGACATCCCGGGTGACGTGACGCGTGGGGGCGGTGCGTGCGTCAGTCACTCACCGTCCCCTCGTCACTTCATCACCTTCCCGCCCGCCGGCGCCGTCAGACCAGAGAGGAGGGCCGGCACGAAGACAAAAGAGGTCGTCTCATGTTCTCGACTCGTCTGCATCTCAGTCAGTACTCGGGCCGACTTCCATCAGCAGCAGCAGCACACTGTGACAGCACCAGTGTGTGAGGTAAGTGAAGTCAGTGATGCCTCAGGGGGCCCACACACTGCTTTGAAGGGGGCACGCACACACGCTGGTCTCTGCATTGATGATGGGGGAAGACAAGCTGGTCTCTGCATTGATGATGGGGGCACGGCAAGCTGGTCACTGCATTGATGGGGGCATGGCAAGCTGGTCACTGCATTGATGGGGGCACGGCAAGCTGGTCACTGCATTGATGGGGGCACAGCGTTTTTTGCCGCAAATTTTTCTTTTTGTGCCCCCCCCCCACAAAAAAATTTGAGCACCAGCCCGCCACTGCTCAGATGTAAACAGGGGCCATTGAAATGAATAGGATTTGTCTTGTTGGGCGTTTTTTGAGCTCATCCTTAGAGCTGAAAAACGCCCAAAAACGCCAAGATGTGAACGTAGCCTAACACCTAACCTGGCCCCTACAATAAGCCTCTAACACCTAAGCTGACACCTACAGTCAGCCCCTAACTCCTGATGAGACCCCTACAGTCAACCCCTTATATCTAATCTGACCCCTACAGTGAGCCCCTAACACCTAATCAGACCCCTACAGTGAGCCCCTAACACCTAATCAGACCCCTACAGTGAGCCCCTAACACCTAATCGGACACCTACAGTGAGCCCCTAACACCTAATCGGACCCCTACAGTGAGCCCCTAACACCTAATCGGACCCCTACAGTGAGCCCCTACAGTGAGCCCCTAACACCTAATCGGACCCCTACAGTGAGCCCCTAACAACTAATCGGACCCCTACAATGAGCTGCTAACACTTAACCTCCCCAATCAGAACAGATATTTTATCCCCTAAAACAAACCCTTAATGCTTACCCTCCTGTCTAATATTTAACCCCCTTCTGCTGCATACTCGCCTTTTCTTAGGCTGGATACCCTTATGCCTCGTACACACGCATCGATTATTGGCCGGGAATTTTCGGCCAGCGTCCGATCGGCCGATTTTCGGCTTGTTAGTATGATGCTTCCGACAACCGACTCCGACTTTTCGGCCGAATAAAATCTGGTGTGCAGGCTATAAAATTTTTGTTGGCCGTCAACACAATGGCCGATTTTCCGTCAGTCTGTACAGATTTCGGCAGACAAAAATCTGATGAGCAAGACTGGGCATGCTCAGAGAAGAAAAAACACACGGAAAGTAAACCAGCACATGACATCACTTCTGAAGTAGATTTTTGTTGGCCGAGAAAATTCGTGTGCAGTCTAGGCACATTCCAACCAACAAAACACAACTCTGGACAAAAGTCCGACGATCGGTCGGCCGATAATCGTTGCGTGTGTACGAGGCATTACACTGATGGTATGCAGGTCCCACGCCGAGGTCCTTGATATCCAAAGATGCTACTTTGAGACAAGTCGTCAGGAGGAAAGATAAAGCTCATTTTCATAAGTGCAGCACTGGAAAATACTGTAATGTTTGTACACACAGAGAATGAAGAGTTTGCTTCCATTTGTAACATGTGTGAAATACAAATTGTAGGAACTGGCTGATTTGTAGACAGTAACCACACTTCTCTAGGTACCACTTGTTATTAATAAGGCCCAGCTGCTGTAACTCTGCACTTATCTGTACAGTCAGTAGTGACCTGGGAGCCACCACAGGCTGACTGGACAAAGACCCAGCAAACATACTGTTAACATTTAAAATTGTAAAGGTCAAAAAATATATACAGTTAGTTATAAGAAACCTTCCAGAGATACAGTTCTTTCACCAGATGGCAGTGTTGCACTACTATGCAGAACAGAAAAGCTGAAGCTATACAAAAATGCAGCAACCACATATGAAAAAAGCTGGACAAGAAAGTTATTTCTGTATGTTTTCTCCTTTAGACTTTTTATACAGCACTGCCCTGGGTTATCATGGTTTATCAATGCTAGTGTTGTCAGCTGTCCTATATTTTCAATACGTCCATGTTCTTTTTCAAGTTGCTGAATAAAACATGAGCTAGATACAAGATAGATACAATTCGCGAGGAGATCTCCAATGTGCAGAAACCTCCCCCACTTACCAACCCATATCAACAGGTACAATTAGGGATGCACCAAATATTCGGCGGCCGAACATTATTCGGCCGAAAATAGAAAAAATAGCACTTTCGGTGTTCGGCCGAATAAGTCAAAAGGCCGAATAATTTTGTGCCGAACAATAGGGCTGAATGATAGTCGATATGATATCGACTATCGTTCTGTGGCCGTAGGCGATATTCATATCGCCGAGGTCACGATATTTACAGGGGGAAGGGACTCGGAGGAGGACAGGAGGACTCACAGACTTCCGTGTTAGGCAGGGGAAGCCGGTGTTGTAAAATTTTGTCGGACCCGTGAAAAAATCGCACCTCGTCACTTCCCGGTGATAGAGCATCACAAAACAGCGGATGGGAGTCGTCCGTGCGCATGCGCAGAAGACATTTTTCGAGGTTTGGCAAAATTATAACATAGAGCGGACAACTGATTGAGAGGAGGCGGGCCTGAGGTGCGACGGAGGACGGAGGACACATATGCAGAGCTGGTGGAGGAGGCGGGACGGAGGTGCGGCCGTGTAATATATGCAGGACTTTAGCGACTCCTTATGTTTTATTATCTTTAGCAATTATCGTATTATTTATCCTTAGGATTTCATTACATTTAGTATTTCTTATTTTGTATTATATAAATAGTAAATGTAATGAAATCCTAAGGATAAATAATACGATAATTGCTAAAGATAATAAAACAAGGAGTCGCTAAAGTCCTGCATTTATTACACGGCCGCACCTCCGTCCCGCCTCCTCTATTCAGCTCTGCAGATGATGCGGCGGTGTCTTCCGTCCCACCTCAGCCCCGCCTCCTCTCAATCAGCTGCCCGCTATGTGTTATAAGTTTACCAAACCAAGATAATGTCTTATGCGCATGCGCACTTGAGACTCCTATCACCGGAAGTGACGAGGTCCGATTTTTTTCACGGGTCCGAGAAAATTTTAGAACACCGGGACACTTCAGCGGTGAGCATACATACATTACTCACTCGTGCACTGCAGCCCGCCCCACACATTCAGTGAGTCTTACTCTCCTCCCTAGTTTTTTCAATGGCACATTCAGGAAGCCAATCACGCCGTGATTAGCTGCACAGCGAACCAATCACGCGTGCCTGCACACCTGATTGGTTCCGCTGTGCCGCTACTCACGGCGTGATTGGCTTCCTGAATGTGCCATTGAAAAAACTAGGGAGGAGAGTAAGACTCACTGAATGTGTGGGGCGGGCTGCAGTGCACGAGTGAGTAATGTATGTATGCGGCTGTGCTCCTTTCCAGGCTCCTACTAGTCCACCTCCAGCCTCCTACTACCACCACTATGAGAGACTGTCTGTCACTGTATAATCTGATCGAGTCCACACTGACACCGACTGACTGTCACTGAGTAATTGGTGTTACCATATTAACCCTGACCTGCCCAGTGCCCTGTATCTGCAATTAAAACAAGGCTGCCTGCATGCTTCCTGATTTCCATTCCCAGCATCCTTCCCAATCCCTACAGTGTCACTAACATTAACCCTATGGTACAAGGCTGCAGTGTGCACTGAATCCCATTCCCTACAGTAACATTTAGGGAGAGAGACATGAGAGGACAAGAGAGAGAGAGAGAGAGACATGAGAGGACAAGAGAGAGGACAAAAAATTGGCAAAATAAATGGAAAAAATGCGAAACACCGCGTTCGGTATTCGGCCTTCGGCCAAACATTTCATTATTATTCGGCTTCGGCCAAGAATTTCATTTCGGTGCATCCCTAGGTACAATCATTACTTACCTCATTCCACCCTACTAGTATTAACGAGGTTGCTGTACTTTTATCTAACACCCATCTAACCACCTGCCCCCTGGATCCTGCTCCCTCGCACATGCTACGCTCACCCTCTAACTCACATCTTCAACCTCTCCCTCTCTTCTGGCACCTTCCCTAATTCTCTAAAACACACGCTAGTCACTCCCATCCTTAAAAAGCCCTCACTGGACCCCACCAACCTTCACAATCTACGCCCCATCTCCTTACTCCCCTTCTCCTCCAAACTCCTTGAACGATTGGTCTACAACCAACTGAGTGACCATCTGACTAAGAACAATCTTCTAGATCCCCTTCAGTCCGGATTTTGCCCTCCAACATTCCACTGAAACTGCTCTCCTTAAACTCACAAACGACCTACTTACAGCTAACACCAATGGACACTATTCTGTACTACTCCTCCTGAACCTCTCTGCTGCCTTTGACACAGTAGACTACCCCCTCCTCCTCAAAAAACTCCACTCCTTTGGCCTCCGTGACCGTACTCTTCACTGGTTCTCATCCTACCTATCCCAGCGTACCTTCAGTGCTACTTACAACTCTACTACCTCCTCTCCTCTTCCTTTCTCTGTCGGGGTCTCCCAAGGTTCTGTCCTTGGACCACTCCTTTTCTCAATCTACACCTCCTCCCTGGGTCAGCTGATTGCCTCCCATGGCTTTCAATATCATCTTTATGCTGATGACACCCAAATCTATCTCTCCACCCCTCAGCTCACTCCTTCAGTCTCCTCACGCATCACCAGCTTACTAACAGACATATCAGCCTGGATGTCGCATCACTTCCTCAAACTCAACCTATCCAAAACCGAACCCATGATATTTCCTCCCCCGCTGTCCTCTTCCCCTGATTTCTCTGTCAACATCAACGGCACAACTATCAACACGTCCACCCATGCCAAGATCCTAGGTAAAATCCTGGACTCTGAACTATCCTTTCAGCCACACATCCAGTCACTGTCCAAAGCTTGCCGCCTCAACCTCCGCAACATCTCCAAGATACGTCCCTTCCTAACCAATGATGCCACAAAGCTTCTAATCCACTCCCTAGTCATCTCTCGTCTCGATTACTGCAACTCCATTCTCATTGGCTTACCTTTAAAAAGACTATCCCTCTTCAGTCCATCATGAACGCTGCTGCCAGGCTCATCCACCTTTCAAACCGCTCTATGTCTGCTACCCCTCTTTGTCAATCCCTCCATTGGCTGCCACTCAACCAACAAATCAAATTCAAGTTACTAACCATAACTTACAAAGACATCCATAACTTGGCGCCCAGCTACATCACTAATCTGGACTCAAAATACCAACCAACTCGTTCTCTTCGCTCCTCCCAGGACCTCCTGCTCTCTAGCTCCCTTGTAACCACTTCCCTTGCTCGCCTCCAGGACTTCTCCCGAGCTTCTCCCATCCTCTGGAATGCTCTACCTACATCTTTCCGACTATCTCCTACTTTGTCTACTTTCAGACAATCCCTGAAAACACATCTCTTCAGAGAAACCAATCTGGCAACCACCTAACAACTGTACTTTTATTTTCTCCATCAGCCCATCCCACACAGTTATTGCCTCTTGTATCCCTTGACAGTCCCTCTTAGATTGTAAGCTCTAACGAGCAGGGCCCTCTGATTCCCACTGTATTAAAGTGTATTGTATTTGTACCGTCTACCCTCAAGTTGTAAAGCACTGCATAAACTGTCGGCGCTATATAAATACTATATAATAATAATAATAATGAGCTATAGTATTTTTGAAGGAATCCAGTACAGGAGGGTGCTGGATTCGCTGGCCAAGTGTGTATATTTCCTGGTGAGACCCCAGCAAAAGAAAAGATAACAAAAATAAAAAGTGAAGGGTGGAGTTCCTCATTAGGTCATTTTAAAAAGGGCTGTAGGGAGCAATTATTTGTAAGCATTGATATATTACCAGAAATATTTAGCAGTCACATGTAGTAACATGTCCCAAGTCTATGACTGTGTCCTACAATATCTTCTATACATGTCTGGGTCAGATCCGGCTGCGGTTGCGGAGGAGTTCGCCTCCTTCTTCGGAGACGTTTACACGTCCAAGGTGCAGTATTCCCCTTCTGATCTGACAGCTCTACTCGACTCCATTACGTTCCCTACTTTATCTGCCGATCAGGCCTCTGCTCTTGATGCCCCACTGTCGGTTGCCGATATCACTGAGGCCCTCTCCTGCTTTGCACGGGCCAAGGCATCGGGTCAGATGGCCTCCCGGCCGAATTTTATTCCCAGTTCTCGGAGATACTAGCCCCCAAACTCCTTGAGGTTTATAATGCTATGTGTGAGGCAGAGGATAGTCCTGTGTCTATGAGCGAAGCCCTAATTGTCCTTATACCTAAGCCCGGTAAGGACCCTAAATATCCGGAATCTTATCGTCCCATTTCCCTCCTCCAGTGCAATATTAAAATCCTAGCCAAAATACTAGCCCTGCGCCTTAATAAGGTTATCCATTCCCTTATACACCCGGATCAAACGGGTTTTATGCCCTCCAAGAACACGGCGTGCAACACCCGGCGCTTGTTCATGAATGTGCAGGTGGTGCATGACCTGGTGGGTACGCGGGTCTTGGTGTCTTTGGATGCCGCCAAGACCTTTGACTCGGTTGAGTGGCAATGTCTGGGCTTCGGGCCTAAATTCGTGAAGTGGTTGACCATCCTCTACCATCGTCCCTGTGCTCGGGTGGTGGCGAATGGTCATACTTCCCGCTCATTTCCTCTTCCTAGAGGTACTCGGCAGGGTTGCCCGATTTCCCCACTTTTATATGCCTTGGCGGTCGAGCCCCTGGCCATTTCCATACGAGCACACCCTGCTATCACTGGCCTTCACTGTGGCGACCATGTTGATAAAATAGGCCTCTATGCAGATGATATGATTCTTTATTTAGCTGACCCTGGCCCTTCTTTGTCAGCAGTCCTGGCCCTCATTACTACCTTTGGTGGGTTCTCGGGCCTGACCATCAACTGGGATAAATCACAGATTTTGTCCCTGGATGTCTTCCCCCAGTCGAGGAAACAATCTCTTTTGCCATTATTATGCGTATCCACCCTTAAACATTTAGGTGTGCACGTTTCCCGTACCCTTGCGGATTATATTTCTCTCAATATTGAGCCCTTGTATGCCCTGATTAAGCATAAAACTCAAATTTGGTCCCGCCTTCCCATCGGAGTGATGGGTCGCGTGAACTTAATTAAGATGATCCTCCTACCTAAAATCCTCTATGCCTTATGGCATTCTCCTATTTATATCCCTTATAAATATTTTGCGATCCTTGAACGACTACTGAAGACTTTTGTATGGGGCTCGAGTAGACATAAACTGGCTTGGTGTCATGCTCAGAAACCTACCAAGATGGGGGGACTCGCTGTCCCTAATTTTGGGGCATACTATCTCACGTCTCAATTGTCCCCATTTCTACCATATTAATGCTTTGGACGCTCCTAGGTACATGGCTTTGGCTTGTCCTCCTGCCTTAGCCTCGAGCCCTCACCCCTTTTGCGATGTTCTCAGGGGAGCGGGCGGGCCCTCGAATGCCCTGGTGTCAGGCGCTGTCTCTTCTCATTATAGAAGGATATGTGATTTGGCTCTTACCAAAACGGGTGACCCGGTGTTCCACGCTAAGACTCCCCTGTGGTTTAACCGACATTTGCCTGAGCTGCTTCAATTACCGGATTCTGGGCTGTGGATGACCAAGTGGGTGTTGTATCTTTCTCATGTAATGTACTATGGGAGGGGGTGATTAGACCCTTTTCCCAGTTGCGGACTTAATTTGATCTTCCCCCTACCATGTACTACCGCTACTATCAACTTCGACATGCCCTCCATGCTCAGTTTGGAGGCCGCTACCCGGACTTGCCCACGGTTGACCTTTTGGACGTCCTGACTGGCTCTGACTCCCGTAAGCTTATATCCCTTCTGTACGACATGCTGACATCTAAATCTGTCACGACCCTGGCATTTAGCATTCGCCCTCACTGGACAGAGGATACAGGTGGCCTTGACGATGACGACTGGACGTAGGCCCTTGAAACCTGTAAGCTTGTTTCACCCAAACTGTCCGATTGACTAACCCAGGTGTACATACTTCACGGAGCATACCTCTCCCTTGATAGAATAGCTAGATTTGCCCTCTCCAGAGACCCCACGTGCCTCAAATGTCTATTGTCTCCGGGCACGTTTGGGCATCTGTTGTGGCACTGCCCCCATATCCAGGGATTCTGGGCGCAGGTCATCCGCTTCCTACATGACCGCATGGGTGCTCCTGTATCATTGGATCCTAAGGTCTGACTTCTGGGCACATTTCCCCATGAGGATATTGACAACTGTTAAATTCCTCTATGAAACCCTCTTTTGTGCTAGAAAACTGATTGCCCGTACCTGGATCCAGCCTACGTGGCCTGATTTGGCTATGTGGAAGGTGGATTTTAATCAATCTTTGCCCTATAACAAAGTTATTTACACCAGTCGGGGTTCTCTTCGTAGTTATCACAAGGTTTGGGACAGGTGGCTTCATGTTTCGGATACTTGCTCCCCTGTACATGTCTGCAGTCTACAACATCTTCTATACATGTCTGCCGTCTACAACATCTTCTATACATGTCTGCAGTCTACAACATCTTCTATACATGTCTGCAGTCTACAACATCTTCTATACATGTCTGCCGTCTACATCTTCTATACATGTCTGCAGTCTACAACATCTTCTATACATGTCTGCAGTCTACAACATCTACTATACATGTCTGCAGTCTAAATCATCTTCTATACAGGTCGTCAGTCTACAATATCTACAACGTACTATACAAGTCTCCAATTTACAACATCTACTATACATGTCTGCACTCTGCAACATTTACTATACATGTCACCAAGTCAACTCACTCTTTTTAGTAATGCCCATGATGAGGGATAGGCCCAGAAAGGTTTTAAATTCGGAAACAGTGATACTTTTAATGCAAATTCTCTGGCAAGGGTCAAATTTGGGTTTGCGGCGATAAATTGATCGACATATAAATTGCTTTGGTCCACAATAGATCTGTACAGATCTTCCATGAAAAACAGCTCATAAAAATCAAGGGGAGTAAAATTGGCTGTTTCCATCTGAATTCCGTGTTGGCTAGTGAATGGGGGGAAGTACAGGCACTGCAGAAGTGGTGGGCTCCCAAGCAGGATTGCAAGTGCATCAGGAAGAACACTATTGGCTCTACGGCTCTACGGAAACGTATCGCTGTTTACGTATTTAAAACCTTTCTGGGCCTATCCCTTATCATGGGCATTACTAAAAAGAGTGAGTTGACATGGTGACATGCATAATAAATGTTGTACCTCTGTTTGGACATTTTAGCCAATAAATTTATAGGTACCTAGTGTGACTTACAGTTACAGGTAAAAAAGCACCTGGTTGTCAAGGACTGTTTGAACCGCTACCAAAAAATTTAACTGCTAGCGCTAGCAGAGATCAGGCCTGACTCTGCTAACACTGCGGTTTTGTGTTCTGTGTATCGGAAGTGACAGTGATCTGCTGATACTGCGCTGGGCGGAGGGGCTAAACGCAGGTGCTGGCAGGTGTTGGGGCTGATCCTGCTAACGCTGCATTTTGGGAACACTATACTAAACTATTGGGGGTGCTAGTATAGTTCTAATCTGATCAAAGATATTGATCCATTCAGACACTATAATAGTAATGGAGGTGTTTAGTGTGGTGTGTCACTGGCAATCAAAGGGTTAAAATGTATCACTAAATATGTGGTGGGCAATCTGACACTAACTAACAGTAATGCTAACTGACACCACCAGTGACACTAATACAGTGATCAGAAGAAATATTTGTACACTATATTAGTGACAGTGTGACAGGGCAGTGAAGGGGTTAACTGGGGGTGATCAGGGGGTTAAATATTTATTAGGGAATATATGGCGGGTACCCTAAATATCTCTGGGACTGATGCTAACTACCACTAACTGCCGCTCACACTAACTGGCATCACCAGTGAGACTAATACAGTGATTAGTAAATTATCTATGCACTGTATATAGTACACTGTGACAGTTGATGTTCTCTCCTCTCACGCTGGAACCAAAAAGGGGTCCAGGAGGGGAGATTGCATAATTTCCTGTGCCTGTGTTTACATTACACAGCCACAGGACATTCTGTGATTCGCCAGAACCGATCAGCAGGTGCAGGCCATAAATCATTGGCCTGGACCTGACGAGTGATTGGTTCTGAAATGAATCCGATCACCGCCGGGTCAGGGCGCGCGCTCCCCTACCCGTTTGTGCAAGCGACGTACATGTACGTCGTTTCGCGCAGCGGAGGCACCTTGTCGCAGTAAATCTTCAGTGGGTGGTCGGCAACTGGTGAAATAACAGACATGTCTATACTTACCTGCTCTGTGTGATGGAATTGCACAGAGCGGCCATGAATCTCCTCTTCTCGAGTCCCCCACTGATGCTCCTTCCCCCCTCCTCTTTGTGCAGTGCCCCAATGGGAAGCCGCTTTGTACTCACTCCCAAGCCCCACTGCTGTGTTAATGGACACAGACAGCGGGACTCGACCTCGCCCCTGCTCCCTCTTCACTGGCTTTGGTTGACAGCACTGAGAGCCAATGTCAAATGGGAGCAAAGCCAGTGAGACCCAGAAGTGAGGGGAGAGAAGAGCCGCAGACGTGCACAGCACTAGATCTTATGAGGGCTCAGGTAAGTAAAAGATGAGGGGGAAGGATGCTGATGCTGAAACCTTTTTTACCTTAATGCAAAAAATGCATTAAAGTAAATAAATGTTTAGGCTTTAGAACTACTTTAAGTGATGTCAGGGGCCGCACTTCACACCTCCTATATCAATTAAGTTGACCACCAATGTTCTAATCTGTTGAAATGTTTTTCTGTTACAATATTATCTGGGAATGTAGAACATTTGAATTTTTAGATGGCTATAAATGAACCAGAAAGAGTGTTATAGGTCTGCATTGCTAAAAATCAGCACATGTATGGGGGACATACTAAAACATTTAATGTGAAAATGGCTTAATGTAGCTTAATGTGTAATAAAGTGCCTAAACCATAACCAATTGCCCTGAAACTTCGCACAGACTAAGTTTTTAACTTTCCTAAAATATCCTAGAAGTTTCATGTAGTTTGGTCTTCCAGGAGGCAAACAAGGGACATTAAGCTTGTTTTTTGGGGAGCTTAATGTGGCTTAACGTACAAAAAAGAGCTTAGATGTTAACCAATTTCCCCCAAACTTCACACAATAGAAGACTCTATTGATGCTAAGATAGTCTGAAAATGTTAGCTCATTTGGTAAATCACACCAAAAGTTATTCACATTAAGCTATTTTTTTACAATACTAAAACGTTTAATGTCCACGGCTTAATGTAAAAAGAGCTTAATGTACCAAAATGTGCCTTAACCTCAACCAATTGTCTTGAAACTTTGTACAGCCCAAGTTCTGCACTTCCCAAAGCTATCCTGGGGTTTTTATCGATTTTGGTCTCCCACATGGAAAACTGGGGACATTAAGCTCTTTTTTTAGGGAGCTTAATGTGGCTTAACGTACAAAAAAGAGCTTAGATGTGAACCAATTTCCCCCAAACTTGGCACAATAGAAGAGTTTATCAATTCCAACATATTCTGAAAATTTCAGATCATTTGGTAAATCACACCAAAAGTTATTCACATTAAGCTCTATTTTACAATCCTAAAAACGCATGGCTTAATGTGAAAAGAGCTTAACGTACCAAAATGTGCCTAAACCTCAACCAATTGTCTTGAAACTTTGCACAGCCCAAGTTCTGCACTTCCCAAAGCTATCCTGGAGGTTTCATCGATTTTGGTCTCCCACACGGAAAACTGGGGACATTAAGCTCTTTTTTTGGGGAGCTTAATGTGGCTTAACGTACAAAAAAGAGCTTAGATGTGAACCAATTTCCCCCAAACTTAGCACAATATAAGAGTTTATCAATTCCAACATATTCTGAAAATTTCAGATCATTTGGTAAATCACACCAAAAGTTATTCACATTAAGCTGTTTTTAGCAATCATAAAAACATGTGGCTTAATGTGAAAAGAGCTTAACATACCAAAATGTGCCTAAACCTCAATCAATTGTCTTGAAACTTTGCACAGCCCAAGTTCTGCACTTCCCTAAGCTATCCTGGAGGTTTCATCGATTTAGGTCTCCCACATGGAAAACTGGGGACATTAAGCTCTTTTTTGGGGGAGCTTAATGTGGCTTAACGTACAAAAAAGAGCTTAGATGTGAACCAATTTCTCCGAAACTTGGCACAATAGAAGAGCCTATCAATTCCAACATATTCTGAAAATTTCAGATCATTTGGTAAATCAAACCAAAAGTTATTCACATTAAGCTCTTTTTGTACAATACTAAAACGTTTAATGTCCTTAGCTTAATGTGAAAAGAGCTTAATGTACCAAAATGTGCCTAAACCTCAACCAATTGTCTTGAAACTTTCTACAGCCCAAGTTCTGCACTTCCCAAAGCTATCCTGGGGGTTTCATCAATTTTGGTCTCCCACACGGAAAACGGGACATTAAGCTCTTTTTTTGGGGAGCTTAATGTGGCTTAACGTACAAAAAAGAGCTTAGATGTGAACCAATTTCCCCCAAACTTGGCACAATAGAAGAGTTTATCAATTCCAACATATTCTGAAAATTTCAGATCATTTGGTAAATCACACCAAAAGTTATTCACATTAAGCTGTTTTTAGCAATCATAAAAACATGTGGCTTAATGTGAAAAGAGCTTAACATACCAAAATGTGCCTAAACCTCAACCAATTGTCTTGAAACTTTGCACAGCCCAAGTTCTGCACTTCCCTAAGCTATCCTGGAGGTTTCATCGATTTAGGTCTCCCACATGGAAAACTGGGGACATTAAGCTCTTTTTTTGGGGAGCTTAATGTGGCTTAACGTACAAAAAGAGCTTAGATGTGAACCAATTTCCCCGAAACTTGGCACAATAGAAGAGTCTATCTATTCCAACATATTCTGAAAATTTCAGATCATTTGGTAAATCACACCAAAAGTTATTCACATTAAGCTCTATTTTCCAATCATAAAAACACATAGCTTAATGTGAAAAGAGCTTAATGTACCAAAATGTGCCTAAACCTCAACCAATTGTCTTGAAACTTTGCACAGCCCAACTTCTGCACTTCCCAAAGCTATCCTGGAGGTTTCATTGATTTTGGTCTCCCACACGGAAAACTGGGGACATTAAGCTCTTTTTTTGGGGCGCTTAATGTGGCTTAACGTACAAAAAAGAGCCTAGATGTGAACCAATTTCCGTGTGGGAGACCAAAATCGATGAAACCTCGAGGATAGCTTTGGGAAGTGCAGAACTTGGGCTGTGCAAAGTTTCAAGACAATTGGTTGAGGTTTAGGCACATTTTGGTACGTTAAGCTCTTTTCACATTAAGCTATGCGTTTTTATGATTGCAAAATAGAGCTTAATGTGAATAACTTTTGGTGTAATTTACCAAATGATCTGAAATTTTCAGAATATGTTGGAATTGATAGGCTGTTCTATTGTGCCAAGTTTGGGGGAAATTGGTTCACATCTAGGCTCTTTTTTGTACGTTAAGCCACATTAAGCGCCCCAAAAAAAGAGCTTAATGTCCCCAGTTTTTTACGTGGGAGACCAAAATCGATGAAACCTCCAGGATAGCTGAGGGAAGTGCAGAACTTGGGCTGCCCAAAGTTTCAAGACAATTGGTTGAGGTTTAGGCACATTTTGGTACGTTAAGCTCTTTTCACATTAAGCTATGCGTTTTTATGATTGCAAAATAGAGCTTAATGTGAATAACTTTTGATGTGATTTACCAAATGATCTGAAATTTTCAGAATATGTTGGAATAGACAGACTCTTCTATTGTGCCAAGTTTGGGGGAAATTGGTTCACATCTAGGCTCTTTTTTGTACGTTAAGCCACATTAAGCGCCCCAAAAAAAGAGCTTAATGTCCCCAGTTTTCCGTGTGGGAGACCAAAATCGATGAAACCTCCAGGATAGCTTTGGGAAGTGCAGAACTTGGGCTGTGCAAAGTTTCAAGACAATTGGTTGAGGTTTAGGCACATTTTGGTACATTAAGCTCTTTTCACATTAAGCTAAGGACATTAAACGTTTTAGTATTGTACAAAAAGAGCTTAATGTGAATAACTTTTGGTGTGATTTACCAAATGATCTGAAATTTTCAGAATATGTTGGAATAGATAGACTCTTCTATTGCGCCAAGTTTGGGGGAAATTGGTTCACATCTAAGCTCTTTTTTTTGTACGTTAAGCCACATTAAGCTCCCCAAAAAAAGAGCTTAATGTCCCCAGTTTTCCACGTGGGAGACCAAAATCGATGAAACCTCCAGGATAGCTTTGGGAAGTGCAGAATTTGGGCTGTGCAAAGTTTCAAGACAATTGGTTGAGGTTTAGGCACATTTTTGTACGTTAAGCTCTTTTCACATTAAGCTATGCGTTTTTATGATTGCAAAATAGAGCTTAATGTGAATAACTTTTGGTGTGATTTACCAAATGATCTGAAATTTTCAGAATATGTTGGAATAGATAGACTCTTCTATTGCGCCAAGTTTGGGGGAAATTGGTTCACATCTAAGCTCTTTTTTTTGTACGTTAAGCCACATTAAGCGCCCCAAAAAAAGAGCTTAATGTCCCCAGTTTTCCGTGTGGGAGACCAAAATCGATGAAACCTCCAGGATAGCTTTGGGAAGTGCAGAACTTGGGCTGTGCAAAGTTTCAAGACAATTGGTTGAGGTTTAGGCACATTTTGGTACATTAAGCTCTTTTCACATTAAGCTAAGGACATTAAACGTTTTAGTATTGTACAAAAAGAGCTTAATGTGAATAACTTTTGGTGTGATTTACCAAATGATCTGAAATTTTCAGAATATGTTGGAATAGATAGACTCTTCTATTGCGCCAAGTTTGGGGGAAATTGGTTCACATCTAAGCTCTTTTTTTTGTACGTTAAGCCACATTAAGCTCCCCAAAAAAAGAGCTTAATGTCCCCAGTTTTCCACGTGGGAGACCAAAATCGATGAAACCTCCAGGATAGCTTTGGGAAGTGCAGAATTTGGGCTGTGCAAAGTTTCAAGACAATTGGTTGAGGTTTAGGCACATTTTGGTACGTTAAGCTCTTTTCACATTAAGCTATGCGTTTTTATGATTGCAAAATAGAGCTTAATGTGAATAACTTTTGATGTTATTTACCAAATGATCTGAAATTTTCAGAATATGTTGGAATAGACAGACTCTTCTATTGTGCCAAGTTTGGGGGAAATTGGTTCACATCTAGGCTCTTTTTTGTACGTTAAGCCACATTAAGCGCCCCAAAAAAAGAGCTTAATGTCCCCAGTTTTCCGTGTGGGAGACCAAAATCGATGAAACCTCCAGGATAGCTTTGGGAAGTGCAGAACTTGGGCTGTGCAAAGTTTCAAGACAATTGGTTGAGGTTTAGGCACATTTTGGTACATTAAGCTCTTTTCACATTAAGCTAAGGACATTAAACGTTTTAGTATTGTACAAAAAGAGCTTAATGTGAATAACTTTTGGTGTGATTTACCAAATGATCTGAAATTTTCAGAATATGTTGGAATAAATAGACTCTTCTATTGCGCCAAGTTTGGGGGAAATTGGTTCACATCTAAGCTCTTTTTTTTGTACGTTAATGCCCCATACACACGTGCAGATTATCTGCAGACTTTTGTCTGCAGACTTACCTTTTCTATCTAGTGCAAGGGCCTGCCGGATTGCATACAAATTCAAAGTGTTTAGGTTTGACCTCATATTATATGGTTTTGGTAAGTCTGCAGACAAAAGTCTGCAGATAATCTGCACGTGTGTATGGGGCATAAGCCACATTAAGCTCCCCAAAAAAAGAGCTTAATGTCCCCAGTTTTCCACGTGGGAGACCAAAATCGATGAAACCTCCAGGATAGCTTTGGGAAGTGCAGAATTTGGGCTGTGCAAAGTTTCAAGACAATTGGTTGAGGTTTAGGCACATTTTTGTACGTTAAGCTCTTTTCACATTAAGCTATGCGTTTTTATGATTGCAAAATAGAGCTTAATGTGAATAACTTTTGGTGTGATTTACCAAATGATCTGAAATTTTCAGAATATGTTGGAATTGATAGGCTCTTCTTTTGTGCCAAGTTTGGAGGAAATTGGTTCACATCAAAGCTCTTTTTTGTACGTTTAGCCACATTAAGCTCCTCCAAAAAAGAGCTTAATGTCCCCAGTTTTCCACGTGGGAGACCAAAATAGATGAAACCTCCAGGATAGCTTTGGGAAGTGCAGAACTTGGGCTGTGCAAAGTTTCAAGACAATTGGTTGAGGTTTAGGTACATTTTGGTACATTAAGCTCTTTTCACATTAAGCTAAGGACATTAAACGTTTTAGTATTGTACAAAAAGAGCTTAATGTGAATAACTTTTGGTGTGATTTACCAAATGATCTGAAATTTTCAGAATATGTTGGAATAGATAGACTCTTCTATTGTGCCAAGTTTGGGGGAAATTGGTTCACATCTAAGCTCTTTTTTGTACGTTAAGCCACATTAAGCTCCCCAAAAAAAGAGCTTAATGTCCCCAGTTTTCCACGTAGGAGACCAAAATCGATGAAACCTCCAGGATAGTTTTGGGAAGTGCAGAATTTGGGCTGTGCAAAGTTTCAAGACAATTGGTTGAGGTTTAGGCACATTTTGGTACATTAAGCTCTTTTCACATTAAGCTATGCGTTTTTATGATTGCAAAATAGAGCTTAATGTGAATAACTTTTGGTGTGATTTACCAAATGATCTGAAATTTTCAGAATATGTTGGAATAGACAGACTCTTCTATTGTGCCAAGTTTGAGGGAAATTGGTTCACATATAGGCTCTTTTTTGTACGTTAAGCCACATTAAGCGCCCCAAAAAAAGAGCTTAATGTCCCCAGTTTTCCGTGCGGGAGACCAAAATCGATGAAACCTCCAGGATAGCTTTGGGAAGTGCAGAACTTGGGCTGTGCAAAGTTTCAAGACAATTGGTTGAGGTTTAGGTACATTTTGGTACATTAAGCTCTTTTCACATTAAGCTAAGGACATTAAACGTTTTAGTATTGTAAAAAAATAGCTTAATGTGAATAACTTTTGGTGTGATTTACCAAATGAGCTAAAATTTTCAGACTATCTTAGCATCAATAGAGTCTTCTATTGTGTGAAGTTTGGGGGAAATTGTTTAACATCTAAGCTCTTTTTTGTACGTTAAGCCACATTAAGCTCCCCAAAAAACAAGCTTAATGTCCCTTGTTTGCCTTCTGGAAGACCAAACTACATGAAACTTCTAGGATATATTAGAAAAGTTAAAAACTTAGTCTGTGCAAAGTTTCAGGGCAATTGGTTATGGTTTAGGCACTTTATTACACATTAAGCTACATTAAGCCATTTTCACATTAAATGTTTTAGTATGTCCCCATGTATGGTAATGCTTGATTTTCAAGTCCCAATATTTTTCCTCTCATTATAGAAGATGTATAAAAAATCAGAGTGTAATTTACAAAAGGATGCCTAATGTATAAATGGTAAAACACTTGCCAGAGTCAGACATCAGTTTTTGCAGTCATTACAAATAGCACATTTCAGACCATAGGTTATATTCTGCTACCTTCAGGTTATTGGACACTGGCAAATCTTTGGACAGGCATCCCTGGGCACCCCCTATAACCATTCCCTACTCTGTAAAACTGCTTTCCTATGTCACCTGCCTGAACTTTAGACTATGAACAGTGTGATAATAAATTATTATTAACAGACTAGAGCGATGGCTTGGTGACAGTCAAAAACTGCAAATCAGAACTTGGAAATAGTGGTGTCACTTGTCATCAGGGCCAGATTTCCATTGATATACCACCTTTGGTTCTCAACTGGAGCTGACCAGGCTTTTGGAATACTCCAATGTGAAAATAAGCATATATATGCTGGCTAGAGTTTCTTCTAAAATGATGATGGTTTTGATAATGAAATGCAGTGAAGCATACATCTCTGATAGACCATGTAGTTGATTTAGAGCAGGGGTCTCCAAACTATGGCCCTCCAGTTGTTCAGGAACTACAATTCACATCATGCCTAGTCATGTCTGCGAATGGCAGAGTTTTACAATGCCTCATGGGACTTTTAGTTCCGCAACAGCTGGGGGGCCTTAGTTTGAAGATCCCTGATTTAGAGGGTAGAGTCAGTTCACCCAATATGCAGTCATGTACTAGAAAAAAAAATCATTTTTTTACATTTTTTTTACACATTAATGTTCAAAGTATACACAAGTTCACCTTAATTTCTAACACCCACCTTCGCTTTTGTAAATCAACCCAATATGTGCCTTATCTGCTTCAGTCATTTTCTAAAGTATTGGCTCTTAACCGCCTTAGCGGTATCCCCGAGCGTGACTCGGGGTAGGAATTTTCTGCTATTAGCGGTATCCCCGAGTCACGCTCGGGGTCAATGGGCAGAGCGTGCAGACAGTGCAGACAGCGCAGCGGAGCTTCTCTTACCTTATCCTGGCGATCCAGCGATGAGCTCTCATTGCTGTGACCGCCAGTGAGATCTCTGCAGCTCGTCTGTCGGTAGGAGGACTTCCTGCTTCCGTTCCCTGCAGCAGCAATGCTGCATGGGAGCGGAACTGGGAGTAAAAATCAATGTAACACCAAACACTAACACTAATCTGAGAGGATTACACTGTATCACTTTGCTAAAAGTGGTAAAAGACACAGTGCCCTCTCAGCGCCCCCTTGCCATTGTCCTTTGCATGAATAAAAATAATTGGAAAATGGCATCAAAAAAGCGCTGTCCCGCATATGCGCTTTTTGATGAGCTGAGCGACTGCGGCAGCGACACGGAGCTGCTCGCAGAACAGAGCGACAGTGAGTTGTGCGGAGATCTGTCATCTGACTCTGGCACCGACACTGATCCCGAAAGTGACGCCGATGATCCCGCACCTGACCTAGGTGATGTGCGCACTTGGTGCCCTTTGGACAGCGACGCAGACCAGGCAGCGCCCCCGAGATTCCCTTTCACTGGTTCTCCGGGGATGAAGGTTGACGTGGAGAGAGACAACCCCCTGGCGTACCTCAAGTTATTCCTAATGGAGGAGGTAATTCTAAAGATAGTCGCTGAAACCAATCGTTACCAGGAGCAGCAGTCCGCTACGCTGCGCGCCAAATTTTCCCGTTCCAGAAAATGGGAACCAGTCAGTAGCGAGGACATCTGGAAGTTTCTAGGACTCATCATCCTTCAGGGGGTGGTGGGAAAACCACTCCAAAAATGGTATTGGACCACGAATAGGATGCTGGCCACTCCATTTTTTGGCACAGTGATGTCCTAGTACCGATTTTCTCTGATAATGAAAAATTTGCATTTTGCGAACAACGAGGAGTTTGATGAGGCCACGCATCCTGCGCCCAAACTCAAGAAAATCTGGGAGGTGTACCAAACGATCGTCAAAAACTTCCAGCAGACCTATGTGCCAGACAGGGATGTTTGTGTGGACGAAAGTCTCATGGCCTACAAGGGACGCCTGAGCTGGATCCAATATATTGCATCGAAAAGAGCGCGGTTCGGGATCAAATCTTACATGCTCTGTGAGTCGTCCACAGGATACATATGGAATGCTGTAATTTATACCGGGAAAGGTACAAAGTTCGATCCCAAGTACAGCGGCTATGGGATGGCCACATCCTCTGTCCTTTCACTGCTGGACCCCCTTTTGAACCAGGGATATTGCGTTACAACAGATAACTTTTATACCTCTCCGGAACTATTTGAAGTTTTAATCCGAAACAAAACAGATGTGTATGGCACTGTTAGGTCAAAACGGCTGGACATGCCATCCATGTTTAGCAAGAAAAAGCTAAAAAAAAGGAGAGATGGTTGCCTTTCAAACGGGTAAAATGATGGCAATGCGGTGGCGAGACAAAAAGGACGTGTGTCTCATGAGCACCGTGCACAACACCACCACTGCCATGGTCCGCACAAAACAGGGAGCAGATATGCTGAGGCCGCAAGTCGTGATCGACTACAATCACACGATGGGAGGTGTCGATCGAGCCGATCAGGCAATGACCTTTTACCCGGCGATGCGGAAGCAACAAAAAAAGTATTATAAAAAGATTTTTAGGCATCTCCTAGAACAGTGCCTCTGGAACGCCTATATTCTTTACAAAGCCAACACTGCCATACCCCTCGTTCATTCGGACTTTATTTGGAAGGTGGCTGAGCAGATTTTCATCAACCACCCGACACCATCATCAGTATCTGCAAACAGACCCGGACGACGTGCTGTTGATGTTGGCAATCCAGAGCGCCTGACAAGCCGTCATTTTGTGGACTTTGTACCGCCCACCCCAAAAAAGTTGGCGCCTACCAGGATGTGCGTCGTCTGTTGTTCTAAAAAGGATGGCAATGGAAGAAAAGTCCGAAAAGAAACACGGTACTTTTGCCCAGATTGCAATGTCGGACTTTGTCTAGTGCCCTGCTTTAAACTTTTTCACACTCAGGATGTGTATTGAATTTCTTTGACAAATTTCATTATTTTTCCTTGCCTTCTTGAATAAAATTCTATTATTGATTGGATTATAATTCATGTGTTTGTGTTTCAAATTCATTACATCTGGGATGTGTACTAGAGTCTTGTTTTGGTAAGTTTTAAGTCAGTAATTACTAAGAATTGTAGGCCTTTAATACATAACGCCAAATTTCCATGAAAAGAATTGTACCGCTTTTGGAACAGAATTCCTGACAGAATCATACCGCCAGGGAGGTTAAAGAGAGATTCTTCTAAATACCACCACAGGCAGAGCAAAGGAATGTCTAGACAAACCCATACAAATATCATATTGGTAGTAGACCAGCTTCCTATTAATAAACACGTAAGCTTCAGGGCTGTTATCTTTTACCTTGCTTCATTACTTAGTGAATCACTGGACTGATTTAAAGGTTTACTCCACTTTTATGGGGAAGAAAATATCAGATAAAAATATAGCTATGCAATTGCTACAGTCATATTATAATTGAATGTTATTAAAAATGATCTTTCCTCTTCAATCTGCAGCGCCGTAATTTCCTGTAAAATGCAATGCAATAGGGCCTACAAAACACCCCCCAGAAATGTAATTTCCTGATTGTGTGATTGGTTCACTGATTTTCCCAGAAGTCTGCACAACGATACAAGTCAGATTTTAGACATCCTTGTCAACAAAAATGTAATTTTTAGTGAGATACGTTTAAAGGATAGTCACTTCTAAAGGGATGCAAACACTGCAACTTTCCTCATTAGAGCCCTGCAAGTACATCAGCTGACTAAAATTTTAAGAAAATACTGCAACTAGGAATTTGATTTATACATGATTGGATAATTGCAGCAAATATCCACACAATTTGAGAAATCTCAACTCCTTTAGTAAATCAGCAACATAACTTCCACCTTTTAAGGCAAATTAGCAATGGCAGCTCCCAAATGTATATACCGACATGGTCCTTTTACTGCTGCTTTCTGTTGTTGTGATAGGCAGCGATATGCCTTTTGCTGACCACAGTTCGCATCGTTTTACTGTACATGTGGCATCCAGATAAGAGAATATGAAGAGTTTATTTTGTATAACAAGTTATGCCATGTGATGAGAAAGTACACAGAGTTGAAAATAAAAACAGGATGTCTACTTTGCTGCTAGTGTCTTGTGAAGTACAGTATATTGGTAGGGAAGAAAGGAAAAATGCAATGCCATGCACTGCTCCTGCATAATGACATATCATTTGTTTGGAATCAATTCTGTTGGAAGCTGCATGCTACTATAACCAAGGCCTTTGTTATATTCTCATTTTCATAAGTAATGTAGAGCCTTCTTGACTTTCTGAGCAGTCTAATGATTTTAAAATGATTTGCACATCTTTTGCAGGATGCTTATAAAATAATAAAAAGTTTCCACAGGCAGGGCTTTTTTCTGTCAGAACATGCCGGAAAGGCATTTCGCACCTCTGCCATCCCAGAGACAAAGAGGGAGTAAAGCACTCTGTTGCTTAGCAGGGCGGCTGCACCGATGCAGCTCACTTACTTCCGGCTGCAGCCTGAGAAAGCGGAGTGAAATAATCTGCACTCCACCTCTCCCTGCAGACAGGAAGCTAGTTTTAGTGTCATTTGCAGCTCCGCTGTGTGGAAGAGCTGCGGAGCGCACGGGAACCCTGAAAACTGGCCTGACTGTGACTGCTCAGTGCTGTGGACTGGAGACACAATATTTTGGGGTAAATTGTTTGACAATGTTGCTGGATGGGTGCTGTCTGGTAATGCTGCTTGGATGTGGGCCTGTGCTGTGTATTGTTTCTTTGCTGAATTGGGGATGTCTCTTTGCTGAATATTTTAAGATACATCTTTGCTGGATGGGGATGTCTCTTTGCAGGATTGGGGGTGTCTCTTTGCTGAATATACTGAGGTTGTCTCTTTGGTAAATATATGGGGATGTCTCTTTGCTGAATGTATTGAGATGTCTCTATGCATATATGGGTATGTCTCTTTGCTGGATTGGGGATGTCTCTTTGCTGAATGTTTTGGGATGGCTCTTTGCTGCATATATAGAGATGTCTCTTTGCTGAATATTTTGAGATGTCTTTTTGCTGGAAGGGGATGTCTCTTTGCAGGATTGAGGATGTCTCTCTGAATATATGTGAATATCTATTTGCTGGCTTTAGTCATCTCTTTGCTGAACATATGGGGATGTTTATTTAGTGAATACATTGGGCTGTCCCTTTGCTGGATATATAGGGACTTTCTCTTTGCTGGATTGGGCCATCTCTTTTTAAATATATAGGGATGTCACTTTGCTGAATATTTTGGGATTTCTCTTTGCTGGATGGGGCTGTCTCTTAGACCATATGGGGATGTCTCTTTGCTAAATATATGGGGTATGTCTCTTTGCTGGATTGGGCCATCTCTTTGCTGAATACATTGGAATGTCTCTTTGCTGAATATTTTGGGATGTCTCTTTACTGAATTGGGCCCTCTCTTTGCTGAATATATGTTAATATCTCTTTAAATATTCTGGGATGTCTCTTTGCTGACTTGGGGATGTCTCTTTGCTGAATATATGGGGATGTCTCTTTGCTGAATATTTTGAGATGCTTCTTTGCTGGATGGGGATGTGTCTTTGCAGGATTTGGCTATCTCTTTCTCGAATACATGGGAATGTCTCTTTTCTGAATATTTTGGGGTGTTTATTTGCTGAATTGGGCCATCCCCTTGCTGAATATATGTTAATGTCTCTTTGAATATTTTGTGATGTCTCTTTGCTAGATTAGGCTCTCTTTGAATATATGGGGATGTTTCTTTGCTGAACATATTGGGATGTCTCTTTGAATATATGGGAATGTCTATTTACTTTGTTAGATATATAGGGGCTGTCTCTTTGCTGGATACAGTTGTGCTCATAAGTTTACATACCCTGGCAGAATTTATGATTTCTTGGCCATTTTTCAGAGAATATGAATGTTAACACGAAAACTTTTCTTTCACTCATTGTTAGTGTTTGGCTAAAGCCATTTATTATCAATCAACTGTGTTTACTCTTTTTAAATTATAATGACAACTGAAACTACCCAAATGACCCTGATCAAAAGTTTACACACCCCAGTTAATACCGTGTATTGCCCCCCTTTAACATCAATGACAGCTTTTAGTCTTTTGTGGTATTTGTGGATGAGGCTCTTTATCTTCTCAGATGGTAAAGCTGCCCATTCTTCCTGGCAAAAAGCCTCCAGTTTCTGTAAATTCTTGGGCTGTCTTGCATGTACTGCACGTTTGAGATCTCCCCAGAGTGGCTCAATGATATTGAGGTCAGGAGACTGAGATGGTCACTCCAGAACCTTCACTTTATTCTGCTGTAACCAATGACGGGTCGACTTGGCCTTGTGTCTAGGATCATTGTCATGTTGGAATGTCCAAGTACGTCCCATGCGCAGCTTCCGGGCTGATGAATGCAAATTTTCCTCCAGTATTTTTTGATAACATACTGCATTCATCTTGCCATCAATTCTGACCAAATTTCCTGTGCCTTTGTAGCTCACACATCCCCAAAACATCAGCGATCCACCTCCATGTTTCACAGTAGGAATGGTGTACCTTTCATCATAGGCCTTTGTGACTCCTCTCAAAATGTAGCGTTTATGGTTGTGGCCAAAAAGCTCAATTTTGGTCTCATCACTCCAAATGACTTTTTTCCAAAAGGTTTGAGGCTTGTCTCTGTGCTGTTTGGCGTATTGTAAGAGGGATACTTTGTGGCATTTGCGTAGTAATGGCTTTCTTCTTCTCGACCATGCAGCCCATCTTTCTTCAAGTGCCTCCTTATTGTGCATCTTGAAACAGCCACACCACATGTTTTCAGAGAGTCCTGTATTTCTCCTGAAGTTATTTGTGGGTTTTTCTTTGCATGCCGAACAATTTTCCTGGCAGTTGTGGCTAAAATTTTAGTTGGTCTACCTGACCATGGTTTGGTTTCAACAGAACCCCTCATTTTCTTCTTGATTAGAGTTTGAACACTGCTGATTGGCATTCTCAATTCCTTGGATATCTTTTTATATCCCTTTCCTGTTTTATACAGTTCAACTACCTTTTCCTGCAGATCCTTTGGCAATTCTTTTGCTTTCCCCATGACTCAGAATCCAGAAACGTCAGTGCAGCACTGGATGAAAGATGCAAGGGTCTGTCAGGAGTCCAGAAAATCATTGACCTTTTATACACACACACACTAATTACACAAAAACAGATCACAGCTGAGGATGGTTACCTTTTAATAGCCATTCAAACCCCTTTGTGTAAACTTGTGTGCATGTTATCAAGCCAAAATCACCAGGGTATGTAAACTTTTGATCAAGGTCATTTGGGTAGTTTCTGTTGTCATTATGATTTACCACGACTAAACACAGTTGATTGATAATAAATCGCTTCAGCCAAACACTAACCATGGATGAAAGAAAAGTTTTTGTGTTATCATTCATATTCTCTGAAAAATGGCCAAGAAATCATAATTCTGCCAGGGTATGTAAACTTATGACCACAACTGTATATGGGGGCTGTCTATTGCTGCTTGAGGGGTCTATTCTTGCTTTAGTGGGTCTATTTTTGCTTTTACTATAGTAACAAACTCTAAGGGCTCATGCTAGCCCCCCAAATCATACATGGTTCCCTGTTCTCTAAATGGAGTGGTTCTATAGGTGGTTCTAGAGGCAGAGACAAGCGTGACCTAAGGGAAGGGATGAGTTCCTGCACCTATTCTCTGAGAAAAAAAGCCCTGTCCACATGTATTTTGTTTTAAAGTTGTTGCTTGTTGTAGACTCTGTGAGTTGCGCCTGGTGATACAATAGGGTACAACGCTCCACAGCAGAATACCAAATAGGGAGACCAACAGAGGCAGCAAAAATCAATTATATTACTTCTGACCTTCTTACCTGATTTCACCTACCATACTGGGCCATTATCTGGAGTACAGATCATACCCAGAAGTAAATGATTTTACATCTGACCGTCTTTCCTGATTTTATCTACCATACTGGGCGATTACCTGGAGTAAAGATGATAGCATGAAATCGATTCTTTTTCCACTGATTTTCTTTACTGGTTTCACATACCACATTGGGGCAATACCTGTGGTACAGATAATAGCTGGAAATGTTGAGATCAGGAGCTAATGTGATTGATGTTTGCTAAACAAGATTGTAACCATGCTTAACCGGTTGCCGACCGCCGCACGACTTTATACTGTGGCGGTCAGCCCCGGCCAGGCAGAGTGACGTATCGGTACGTCACTCGCCTGTCACTGACTTGCGAGCCAATCTTGCGAGTGACCGGCGGACCCGATCGTCCGCCGGTCACTCACGATCGCTCCGGTGAAGGGAGAAAGGCGGAGCAAGTTATGTAAACAAGCCGCCCGTCATTCTCCCTGGTGTAAAAATGAAGATCAGACGGTTCTACTATGTAGGACTGTTGATCTTTGTTTTTACACCAATAGCCATGTCCCTTTACAGTTAGAAACACGCCCCTAGGACACACTTAACCCCTCCCTCTCCAATACAGTTAACCCCTTCCCTGCCAGTGTCATTTTTGCAGTAACAGTGCATATGTATAGCACTGATTACTGCAGTAATGTCACTGGTAACCCCAAAAGTGTCAAAAATGTCAGTCAAGGGTCCGATCTGTCCGCCGCAATGTCCCAGTACCGAAAAAAAATCGCAGATCGCCGCCATTACTCGTTAAAAAAAAAAAAACACCAAAAATGACAAAAATCTTTCCCTTTGTTAGTAAACGCGATAACTCTTGCGCAAACCAATCAAAATACGCTTTTTGCGATTTTTTTTTTATTTTTTTTTTTTTTTTTTTACCAAACATATGTAGCATAAAACAAATTGGCTGAAAATGTTAAAAAATTTTGATTTTTACATTTTTTTTGAGGGGGGAATTTCATATAAAAAAAATGTGAAAAATATTGTTATTTTTGCAAAATTGACGCTCTTTTTTTGTTTATAGCGCATGATCAAAAAATCGCACAGGTGATCAAATACCACCAAAAGAAAGCTCTGTTTGTGAGAAAAAAAAGGACGTCAAATTCGTATAGGTACAGCGTCGCATGACCGCGCAATTGTCCGTTAAAGTCACGCAGTAAAAATCGCAAAAAAAACCCTGGTCTTTTAGCAGCCAAATCCTCCGGGGCTTAAGTGGTTAAAGTAAATCAGGACAATAGTAACTGATCATAGGATGAAAAAATGCATAACATTCTATGAAAAGATAAAAGCAGCTGAAATCACATTTTAAATCATGACATTTCTTGAAATAAAATAAGTAGGACCCACCCTTCCTACCTCCTGAGAATGTCTGTTTATCAAGAAGGCTTTCCCATTAAAATAGGAAGGCAGGAAGGATGAAGACAAACTCAATATAAAGAGTAGAAGCATATAGCTGGCAAATCTCTTGACCTACCGATCTTTTAACATGGGTTTTTTTCTACTTTTAAGAAGAAGAGGCATTTTGTAATTTAAATCATTTATCTTTTATATTTTATTGTAGGTAAGGTTGGAAGAAGCTCTGTTATTGCTATGAGTGCCTCCATTAGGGAATGCCTTGAACTTCAGCTACTAGAGATGGAAATGCTCTTCTCTATGTTTCCTAACAAAGAAGACATTATACTGAATGATGCCAAATCTGTTCCCCTAATAAGAAAGTATGTCGAAGGAATTTATCAGTCTCTGCCACCATCTGTGGGATACACAGTGTTTGTTAAGACAGAGGATGAGAAGGTAAGGGTTTTATATTTTACAATAGTTTCTCTCAATCCATTATATTGTATTTTAGGATGACTTTAAGTCCTTTCCACCTAAAGAAGCCTTTAAAGGTCTAAATGTCCCGTCTACATTTCAGTTCTGAATAGGTGCTGATAATGAGTCACCCACTGGGTTTTTTTTAAGCTTATCTCTCAGGGATCCCAGTGGTGAGATGCCATTGTTTTGCTACATCTGTTATACTACTACAATAGGGGTGTCTTAGTACTTAGGATTTCTGATTTGATATATACAGTAAATACTGTATATATTTTTACTATACAGCGGGTAAAATAAGTATTCTACACGTCACCCTTTATCTAGGTAAATATACAGTATTTCGAAAGTTGCTATTGACATGACATTTTCACCACATGTCCGTAACAACTCATGCAATCTATACATACAAAGAAACCAAAACAAATACTCTAAGTTCAGAAATTAAGTTATGTGTAATAAAATTGAATGACACAGGGAAACAGTGTTGAACACATGAAGAAAGGGAGGCGCAAAAAGACATGGAAAGCAAAGAGGCCAGCTGAAATCTATCAGTAATTAGAAAGCAATCCTGCCCCTTGTCAGTGCAAATTAATATCGGGTGGTTCAGTCCCAACTGATGGCCTATAAAAAGATGTCTTATTACCAAGGTGTCAGACAAGAAACCTCTCATGATGGGTAAAAACAAGAAGCTCTCTCAAGACCTTCGCAACCTTTTGTTGCAAAACATACTGATGGCATTGGTTACAGAAGGATTTCTAAACTTCTGAATGTTCCAGTGAGCACTGTTGAGGCCATAATCCGGAAGTAGAAAGAACATAATTTCACCATAAACCATCCACAACCTTCTCACAGAGGAGTGAAAATAATTATCATAAGCAGGGCTTGACAAATTTTCCTGAAATCTAGGAGCCAGCTAAAAAAGTTAGGAGCCAGTTTTTTTTTTTTCTTTTTTTTAAACTAACAACCAAGCTTTATTTAATAAAACGGATACTAAATTTACACATAAATACGACTAGAACCCCACTCTACTCTATAGCGCAATTGGATGGAAACAGACTGTCTGTCTCTTTCCATCCGATGCCATCTGATCCGATCCACGGGGTGGATAGAAAATAGAACCACCATCCGTCTGTTTTTGGCGGACAGGATCAGATGGCGGCAGATTACTGCTCCAAAAAAGGAGAATGAAGGGTCCGATCAGGTCTGCCTGAAAAACTGACAGGCGGACCTGATCAGACAGCCTGTGTGAAAGGGGCCTTCGGTTGTGGCATGGCGATGAGGGAAAAAAAAAGATATATATATATATATATATATATATATATATATATATATATATATATATATATATAATTTTTTTTAATAATTGAAAAAAAGAAAAATACATTTTTTTTTCAATAATTAAAAAAAAAAGAAAAAGTTATTATTTATTTTTTTAAATTTAAAAAATAAAATTAATAATAATAACCACACTCCCTGTCCACTTACCTTTAAGCAAAGGTAACTAACTGGACAGGGAGATAGGAATGCATTGAGAACAGGCAGTGGAAACAGTCATTACTCCCGGCCACCACAAGAGGGTGCCAGTTCCCCATTTGAAGCCTCTCTCATCTCACAGAAGAAGGCCGAAAAGCCGGGGCCTCAATTTTCGGACGGCGCGGAAGTCCGTGCACTCGGGGAGGACGTGGGAGCGCAAAAGGGACAGGACACGTCCTGCAGGGCACCCCAGGCGCCAGGTCGCTAATTCTAGTCGCAAATGCGACCTTGCGCCCGGGGTTTGTCGAGCCCTGATCATAAGAGTTGTCCAAGAGCCAAGGACCACTTCAGAAAGACCTGAAATTAGTAGGTTTAGTTTTAAGAAAACGATAAGTAATGCACTTAACTGCCATGGCCTGTATGCACGCTCACCGCGCAAGACTCCATTGCGGAAGGAAAAGCATGTTGCAGCTCGTTAAAAGTTTGCTGCACAACATTAAGACAAGCCTGTAAAATACTGGGAGAATATAGTCTGGTCAGATAAGACTAAAGTTGAACTCTTTGGATGCCCACAATACCAACAGTGAAGTTTGGAGGTGGGAACATCATGGTGTGGGGCTGTTTTTCATCATATGGTACTGGCAAAAATAATTTTATTGAAGGAAGAATGAATGGAAAAATGTACCAAGACATTCTTGATAAAAATCTGCTGCCATCTACCAGGATGATGAAGATGAAACAAGGGTGGACATTTCAGCAAGACAATGATCCCAAACACAACGTCAAGAAAAATATCAGTTGGTTTTAATAACAGAAAATAAAGCTGCTAGAATGACCCAGCCAATCACCTGACTTGAATGCAATAGAAAATCTAAGAAAAGAACTAAAGATCAGAGTTCATAGAAGAGGCCCATGGAACCTTCAGGATTTGAAGACTGTTTGTGTGGAAGAATGGGCCAAAATCACACCTGAGCAATGCATGCGACTAGTTTTTCCATACAGGAGACGTCTTAAAGCTGTCATTACCAACATAGAATTTTGTACGAAGTATTAAATACATTTCAGTTAGTGTGTTTAATACCTTTTCCCTGTATCATTCCATTTTATTACACATAACTTCATTTCTGAACTTATTTGTTTTGGTTTCTTTGTATGTATGGAATGATGTGGGAAAAATTCATGTCAATAGCACCTTTAGAAATATATTAAGCTAGAAAAATGGTGACGTGTTTAATATTTATTTTACCCTCTGTATATATATTATATCATCCAAAAGAAAGAGAACTAGGAGCAAATTGCAGTAGTCAAAGTTTTTTTTTTTTTTTTTTAATCCAGGGAAATCCTCATGTAATGCTGTGAACTGAAAACATAGAAACACAACAGTTTCATGGGTCCCCACCCTAACACATGTTTGAAAGAAGCAAGGCGATAACATGCTATTGATTGGCCATGGACACAGACTGATGCATCCAGGGCCAATTACTGCATGAGCGATAACATGCGAGTGAGCAGCCTCCCATTGCTTTCAGTGGGGCTGTCTACTCACTGCGTGGGAACTGCAGCTGCGGTTCTCGCAGCTAATCACTGAGCTGGTGCATTCGTTAGTGTGAATGCACCCTAAAAGTCAGCCAACTCATTGAAATCAGTGCACTGCTTATGTGGCTGATAGCTTAAAAAACAGTTGATATAATTGAAGTTCCCTCTAGTAGCCAATCTACACATCTCCGTATCTAGTACATTGTACAATAACAAAAAAGTGAAAGCTGCTGCGTGTAAATACGTGAAAGTCATAGCAGAATTTAAAGGTAAAAATTAAAATTACTTTAAATATGTGGTCACTAAAAATACACTAACTACAGATTCCAAAATAAATATCCTCAGATTATATTGCCCATTTGTAACAGGTTATCCTTCATAAATGGGACACCACTTTGTAATATAAGTGCCGGTTCACATTTATGCAATCACAGAGATCGCATGTAATTCGGAGCGCACTTCTCCTAAAATTACATGTGATGTCTGTGCGGTACAAATTCAGCCATACAATTTGGCTGAATTCGCACTGCAATCGCACTGAACAAGCACAGGACCCTTTTTTTTGTCCGCAGCAGAATCGGATCGCATGGTGGTTCACACTGGTGCAATCCGATTCTGTGCGAACTCTCAGATCGCACTGCGATATGCGATCTGATCTGGGGGTGTCGTTAACTTTGAATTGACACCCCAGCGTATCGCATATGGCAGTGTGAACGGCCTGTGCTGCGGATGCGATGCGGGAACACGCTGTATATTCGCAGTGTTCCCGCATCGCATAAATGTGAACCGGCACTAAGACTGATTGATGGTAAGTAGTTGGATTACATTATTTAGAAAATGGTTTATCATGCCCTAATACAACCCTTCTCCCCTCCATTTAAAATTATATTGCCATTGATAAAATGTAGGGCCTCCAGAACACCAGTTTTGTAATGCAAATGTGCAGCAAAACAAAACCAAAATTAAATTTTTTATGTTAGTTATAATCAGGTCCAAGAAAAGTTTGACTCCACTTATTGCCATAAAAGATAAAATGCAAAGATATTGTTCAGTAAGTACTATTCCACTGCGAGGGAACACTGATAATATTATTTTTCAGAAAGTTCCTGGATGTATGTCTGTGATGTTTCCCTATGGGGGAGCAGTGCAGTGATTATTACTTTCATCTAGCAATACTGGGCTCCTTGGGTTGACATAAGAGATGAAAGACTGCACTCTACTATGAAAGAATTGGCAGCTTTATTCATGAATCCATAAAACAGACATAGACGTCAAGGACAGGAACCAAATAGTTGACGCATTTCACAAAATTACATTCGCTTAATCATAACTAGGTATGATTAAGTGAATGTCATTTTGTGAAATGCGTCAACTATTTGGTTCCTGTCCTTGATGTCTATATCTGTTTTATGGATTCATGAATAAAACTACCAATTCTTTCTGGTCAGAGTGCAGTCTTTCATCTCTTATGTCAAAATTGCCCCAGAGATTGCGGATCTGATGTGCACCCGACCTCTGACTGCTGGATTGTGTACACCTGAGCGGCTCTCTCCTTGAAACCTTCAGTCTTTTTCCTTGGGTCGAGTCATGGCTGGGGCACTATCTGCATTTGTTTACTCTAGGTCAGGGTTTCTCAACCAGGCTTCCAATGCTTCCATAGAAACCTAGGTTTCCTCTAGAGTTTGCTATGGGTTCCTTGAGCAATGAGCAATTTCTGCCTCTCAGGTAAGTTCCCACTGACACCATTTATCTTTGTAGCTATCTATAAGGGGGTAATTCTTCCCAATGAGCACAAGTGTAAGGAGCATTCTTCCCACTGACCATCACACTAATGTATCATAAGTTATAGATATAGTCATTTTTAGCAGGAAGTTTTTTCTAGGTTTCCTCTGTGCTGAAACAGTTGAGAACAGTTAATTAGCTCCTTTCTACGTGTGTGTGTGTGTGTGTGTGTGTGTGTGTGTGTGTGTGTGTGTGTGTGTGTGTATATTGGGCTGAATCTCTTTTTTTTTTTTTGTTAATTTATAATTTATTTATTTAAGCGTACCGTGCAAGGGTAGAATGGCCTTTTATTATTTTGTTTTGTATCATTCTGCTATGCTAATGTTATGCTAAGTAAATGATCTCAGATCTTATATATTGCGGATTCATTTTGTATTGGCAGTAGTTAAATTCAGTGGAAGTGGTACCTAGATAAATATCGTACCTTATGATATTACTCTGCAGACCATATGAAGTTGTCTCTTATCAGTAACCCCGGACTTCTGTGCAACATACAGTTGTGCATGGGTGAAGGACCAAATGGCCAAATTAGATGCCTGTCAGTGTATAATGGCTTAATAGTGAGGAGTCAAAATAAACATATTGCTTGATGGGTTTCATTGGCAGATTTTCTGAAGATTATTCAAAATTATTGTTTTTTTGCCTCCAAGGATGCTGCTATGGGATTAAAGTTGAACTCCAAGAATGATCTGTATTGAATACTTTACAGTACATTGATCCAGCTTGACACATTGAAAGTACACATATCTCATCTCATACCTGATGGGCCATTGAGAAAGCTGAAAATTACTGTAGTAGTTGGCACCCAATCAGACCAGACCCTGTATTAATAATAAAAAAATGCAAGGTGTTTTGTGAATGGCGGCAATGCTGACCGAGCAACGCTCTGTGATTAGTGTGCAGAGGAGAAGTTGCTCACATAGAACCCGATCAGTGCCAAGAAGATTTCAGCTATAACTGTAGTAGTGGCTAATGCTACAATGTCAGCTTTCCCAGCTAAGAAATATGGTTCCTTTCATTGTGCCAAGCTGGACCAATGTCATTGTGCGATGCAGATCATTTATGGAGTTTAGCTTAGAAGAAAGTTTAATGGTAAAAAGCTTGGTTAATGTTTTAATTTTTAATGATTTTATATTCTTTTTAGGGTGGTTGGGATCTGCCTGAGATATACAGTATTATTGAGATCTGTTATCTATTAAAAGTGGTCATAACCGTTCTCTAAACACAAATTCTAGCCATACCCACTTGTGGACTGAATGAGCGATACCAGATAGTTTATTCCAGAGTAAATAGACAAATCTATAGTGTTCAGACAGCTATAGCATCCGAGGCTGTCTGAATACCCAAATAGTGATGCAGTCACAGTTTAGCCAACAATTTCTACCAGGTGGTGCCAAAATTTGAGTCACGTGTGGCAAACTTAAAGAAAAGTTTCAGTCCCTGTGTGTACGTTTTTTTCCCCTTCTTTTCTGTCACTGCTGGTATCTACGTAAACCTACTAACCTGCTCAGCGATTCTAGCATTGTCCTACTATGACCTGCCTCACTATCTTCTTTCTGACATTATTGGGAGCCTGGCTGTCTCTTCCAGGTACAGATAACCTGCACCCTGATGATGCATGCAAGCTCCGCCCACCTCCAATGCCATGTCCATCCTCTTCCTCTTGGTATAATGAACCCAAAACCTTGGGGATATCTAACGTGGATGTTCCAGGAAGCTGCAGGAGAGGAGGAGATGTCATTCTCGCCTTGATGAGAATGGGGGATGGGGACGGGCTGCACACAAAGTATTAAAAAAAGAAAACGAAACAATTGGAAAACAAGGGAGCTTTACATAGTGTGTATGTCTAGGGGAAGAGGGCTGCAACCATGATAAATCATGGCAATGGGAAAAGGTCAGCTTTAGGGGTTCTATCTGTAAGTGTTTTCACACAAGATTCACACAACTTTCACCCATGATTTACACATTTTGTTATCTGGATTATGTTGGAAAATTAGTGAATCCTGGGTGAAAGATTTATGAATTTTATGTGAAAATTTTTGTAAATAGACCTCCAAGAATCTGATAAAACTTTTGTCCATGTTATCATTTTATTGCTTTCATGTCCTTAAAGCTGAACCCCAGGAATTCAACCACGTTGTAAAATCAATGTGTATGCCACCTCGTTGTCTTATCGCTTTTGTTTACGATTGACACTTTTACTGAGTGCTGGGAGTACAGCTATCACTATATTGACGGTGCTCACATATTACAAAGCTGTCTGGAATTGGGAAAGGAGGGGAGGGGTGGGCAAAGTGGCTGCATACGACTCTGCAGCTGCAGGAGCTGGGACCAGAAGGTTCAGCATCGGAGCACTGGAAGTATAGCAATAGCTATGCTCCTGGCACTGAGTTAAAATGTGAACTAGAGATGAGGCCCTTAGGTGGCATGCACTTTGTTTGCCTTAACCTATAGTAAGCCAGCAGATTTTAGAAAGTGTCTAAATTTCTGGAGCTTAGTTTTAAACACTTAAATGTTTTATGGGAATACGGTATATCAATTTCAAATTTTACATGGACCTGTTTTGTTATTGACATAATATATATATAGGATGGGTAAAGCTTTAGGTTCATGAACGTCCTTAGAGTGCATGTAAACCCTTACAATGAGGCCTCTTTGGTGTGATAACTTTAACATCGAAATACATTTTGTTATTTCTTTTCCATAGGTGCAAAAAATACCTGTTAATTATGTCAGAAATCCTGTGAGCTAAAAACTTCCTATGCTTTCTGGCTCTGCTAACTGTTATCAGTTAACATTATTGTTAGCTGTCTTTATGGTCTTTGGAACAACTTTTTGTCCTTTGGGAAGAGGAGAGGGGGAAGCTTTTTTTGTCCTTTTAGGGGTGATAACACTGTTCTATCATAAATACTGTACAGTAAAGCTGGTCTTGCACCTGTAGATTTGTTTTAAAGAAAATTATTGTTTTCAGAATATTCATTTATTTATAGTTAAAGGGGACAATTAAACAATCAGTTTAAACCAGGGTGAGTGAAAAAAACCAAAGGGCAAGTACTGAAATTTTTTGTTGAAGCTAGTGGGATTGGATAATTTTCAAATCATTCTATCCCAGTCAAAAAAAATGATCATAACTAGTCTTAAGCACATGCGCTTATCAAAGTTATTTCGAAAGTAGAAAGTTCGTTCTACGGAAATTGAGATATTGACATGGTATTCAAGCAAAAAGTTAGTTGAAATTAGTTGGGTCCATGAAGGTACCGTTGAATGGTTGAATGAGTGATTTTCATACTTTCTCATTCTAGCGAGATTGTACACGTGTAAGGCCAGCATAAGACAGGGTTGTCATCCTAGGACAGGAAATGTGTTACTTTCAGTATCATGAGGTGGTAAAAAACCTGAAACAAGAAAAATATAATGCAGCCACCACATCTAAGGCTTGGTAAGTTACAATATATATATATATATATATATATATAAAATATTGTGGGGATTTAGCTCGTTGGCGGGTGTGGATGACCCCTTTGGGGGGGTTAGTTACACAGGTAGATAGCCGAGAAGTGGTTGCAAACAACAGTTTGGTTTATTCATGCAATTTTCTTCACACAAGTGCAAGCCTCAAAAACAGCAAAATAAAAATAAAACACAAAATAAATCCTTGCCACTGTGGGCGGCTACCTTCTCACATACAGGAACCTACCTACGGAGTCTGTCTCCAACCTACTCTTGGGCAAACTTTGCTGATCCTACAGCAGACACTCAATAGTCCATTTATTTTCTCTTCTCACAGCACATGTTCTTGGACTTTCCTTTCACATAGAAAACATCCCTTTGTTTGTCTCTTCACATAGCAACCATTCCTTTGCTTGTCTCTTCACATAGCAAACAGTGCATTTATTTTTTTCCACATAGAAATAGTCCAAGACCTCAGCGCACATCGCTCCAGGAGGTCTTCCCCATGCTCACACAGCTTCAGGGGGCATTCATCTGACTGTCCTCCTCTCCCCAGCTCACACAGCGTCAGGAGGCAGCAATCCTTAGACTTCCTCTGGACAAATTATAGAGGCCTTAATTTCCTCATTCTGAACAGCTGAAGTCTGTTCAACGTCCTTAGACAGTTCTGGCTACCTTTGCAGCTGACACCCTATAGTAATTGGTGAATTTTCTAAACCAGGTGGAAATGTATCTCCTGTCTGTGACTACATCCACAGATTTACCTGACTTCCTGTCACATACCCCCCCCCCTTTTGTTTCAACCCTAGGGTTGGGACACAGTTTTCCAGGCACGCATGTGTCAGGCACTGCTCTTGACTCTCACTGATAAGCCTCCTAGTATCTTCAAGCTTCAGGATGAAACTGTTTCTGTCATCTTCATTGACAGATTTCTCATAAATGTCAGACAACTTGTCCCTCATCTCATATACACATTCTTCAACTGCATTTTTGGCATCATTTTGCTCCTTCTCAAGTTTGTCCTGCATAACCGTCTGTCCTATCCACCATGGAGGACCGTGATCCATAGGCAACTCAATTGTGCTAGTCTTAATGTCTTCAACATTCTTGAGCCGCCTTTCTCTGCAATCATAAATGTTTTCCACCAAACTTTGAGAACCTCTGCTTCACTTAGCTTTGTTCCAAGTAGGGACTCTTGACGTCCCTCTGTGACTTGAGTTGCCTCTCCATACAGCTGTACACAATCATTGACTCTTTGTTGTAAAAGGGAATGATCTTCTTTCTTGAGCTTAGCTTGCTCTAAGATGCTGTGCAGAGGACCTTCCATTTGCGACAACAGGCGGTCACACATTTCTTCAAAGTGACCCCTGTTCCTTTTTCCAGAGACATCATCAACTTTCCTTCCACCAACATATGGGTCAAAGGCGACAACACAGTCTATTACAGGTTTCTTCAATGCACTTTCTGCTATTGCACTACTTTTCCCTTGTAGCTCCTTTAGTATTTCCTTGATTTGGTTGAATTGCATATCTGCTGAACTATTTGACCGCTCAAGGTCACCTAGTTCCTTTTTTTTATCTGAACTCCACATGGAATGTATCTCAAGATCACGATCAAACTTCTGCCACCTGTCTTTCACCAGTTCCATTTTGGAAATATTCCCCGAAAGGCACTTATTCATTTGCTTCACGTTTTCACCAACAGCCTTAGTTTTCTCCACTAGGTGGTGTTTGCTTTTTTCTCCAAGCTTTATATCACCTGCCTTAGTTTTCTCCACTAGACTTTCAGCCTGAACTGAGAAATCATCACATTTCTTACACAGCTCCTTTGTTTGCTGAAGTTCTAATGATACATTTTCCAGTGCTTGAAGTTTTTGAAGGAACTGTTTATTCCAGAGGGGTGATTCAAACAACATGTCATCAAATTCCTGATGCTCACTCAGGACAGACCCCAAAACACTGATCCTTTTAAGAACTACATCAGGCAAACTATCCCCTCTTTGGGACAGATCCTCTGTTGCCTGTAATTCCTCTTCAAATTCTTCCAACTGAATCTTCATCTCTTCTACTTGCTGTTCTAAGGCTCGCTTAGACTTTTCTAGCTCCTGAACGCTTTTCCCAATATCATCCTTGGAGCTGACCAAATCTTCCATTTCTGTATACAGCTGCTTGTTAACTCTTTCTAGTTCAACCTTACACTCTAGAGCTTCCTCCAAAGAGCGAGCCAAGAACAGGGCTTTGCTCTCTTTATCACGCGCCTCCGCTTCTGCACGGTCGCGTTCTTCTGCATATTTTGCAGACACAGTCTTCTCCTCACCAAGCATCTGATCAAACTTCTTTTTCACATCTTCAACATTCTCTAATGAACCAACGCTTTCTTCCATGTGTTTTTTCATATCCGCTATCTGAGCTTGCAATGTTGCGACTTGCTCTGATAGGTTTTTCTTTGCTTCCTCCTCCTCTTTTAATTGTTCCAGTAAGCCATTTTTCTCATCTTCCATTTGTTTGAGCTTTGTGCTAAAACTCAGCCTTTGACACCTCTCTTCCTCTAAGAGTTCCTGAGTGTCTTGCAGCTGCGATTCCAAGACAGAAAAATCTTTGGCAATTTCTTTAGATTTGCTGTCTGCTTGAGAAAGCTGATTTGTGACATTGTCCAACTCAACCTGCAGTCAGTTTGCTTTCTCTGACAGCTTAGCACACAATCGGTCACCTTCTGACACCTTAACTTGCGATTCCTGCAGCTTTGCCTCTATTTTTTTCCTCTTGTGTTCAGCATCTCCTTTTCCCTGCATAAGAGCCTTCACCTCATTGGCTAGTTTCTGGGAATGAGACTGTAATTCTGCCACACAGGCTTCTTTCTCCTTTAGCTGCTGCTGGACACGTTGGGCTTCATCTTTCCAACTTTCACAGTCTGTACGTAATTCATCTACCACATTGCTCAAAGTGGTGAGCTCATACACAGTACTCAGTAATTTAGCCTCTCTCTCATTTTTCTCCTTGTCGCTGAGAGACAATGTCGTTTTCAGAGAGACATTCTGTTCCTGCACCCCCTGCAGGTCTATTTTTGTAGCTTCCAAAGACTGAAGACTTTTTGTCAGCTGATTACGCAACTCCAACATATCACCCTTACTTTGCTTCTGCAAAGTCTGAACTTCAATTTCCTTTTCCATGAGGATGGTATCTTTTTCCATTATAGTCTCTCTATGTTTTTGTAACTCGGAAAAAAGAAGAGCAGTGGATTCTTCCCACTGTAACACCTGAGCCTGCAAGTTTCTATGCTCCATCCTAAGCAACTCCAGGGCTCGTTCCTTTTCTTCTATTTTCCGTTGCAAGGCATCCAACTCAGCCCTGCACACATACTCGGTTTCCTCCAAACCGATGGCCTCCATTTGCTGCTGGCGTCTCTGTTTCCAGCCTGCCATGCTCTCTTGGTGAGCCTTTTGTTGAGCTGCAAAGCTCCACTGAAAATCTGCATTTGCCTGCTGTTGAGTTGCATTTGCCTCAGTGTTGCTAGGGACAACAACCTTTCTCTTTAGCAGATTCTGTTCAGGCATGGATGGGGCTCGTTCAGGCGGTAACATCCCCTCCATCCATAGAATTCGGTCTCTCATTTCAGCTATCTTTGCATCTTTCAGGCGCTTTGATCGCCCCATCTTCAATAACTCCACAATAAATTTTTCACAGTCCAGCCAAAAAAATTTGAGACCACTGTCTCTTTAAAACTGGTAGTTTTTCTCTCTCTTGTAGGATCTCCTTTCCTGCAGACACAGTTTGTGCAATCTCATGCACCAGACAAAGTTCATCAAAAATTTTGAGACCACTGTCTCTTTAAAACAAGTAGTTTTTCCTCTCTTTCAGGATCTTCTCTCCTGCACACACAGATTGTGCAATCTCATGCACCAGACAAAGTTCATAGAACATATGCACTTCTTTGCAGGGATCTCTGCTTCTGCCTGCATCCTCCACCATATGTGGGGATTTAGCTCGTTGGCAGGTGTGGATGACCCCTTTGGGGGGGTTCGTTACACAGGTAGATAGCCGAGAAGTGGTTGCAAACAACAGTTTGGTTTATTCATGCAATTTTCTTCACACAAGTGCAAGCCTCAAAAACAGCAAAATAAAAATAAAACACAAAATAAATCCTTGCCACTGTGGGCGGCTACCTTCTCACATACAGGAACCTACCTACGGAGTCTGTCTCCAACCTACTGTTGGGCAAACTTTGCTGATCCTACAGCAGACACTCAATAGTCCATTTATTTTCTCTTCTCACAGCACATGTTCATTGGACTTTCCTTTCACATAGAAAACATCCCTTTGTTTGTCTCTTCACATAGCAACCATTCCTTTGCTTGTCTCTTCACATAGCAAACAGTGCATTTATTTCTTTCCACATAGAAATAGTCCAAGACCTCACCTTGAGTAGTCTTCACACTTTTTACCCTCCTCAGCGCACATCGCTCCAGGAGGTCTTCCCCATGCTCACACAGCTTCAGGGGGCATTCATCTGACTGTCCTCCTCTCCCCAGCTCACACAGCGTCAGGAGGCAGCAATTCTTCTCCCATGCTTCACACAGCGTCGGGAGGCACACATCTGACTGTCCTCCTCTCCCCAGCTCACACAGCATCAGGAGGCAGCAATCCTTAGACTTCCTCTGGACAAATTATAGAGGCCTTAATTTCCTCATTCTGAACAGCTGAAGTCTGTTCAACGTCCTTAGACAGTTCTGGCCACCTTTGCAGCCGACACCCTATAGTAATTGGTGAATTTTCTAAACCAGGTGGAAATGTATCTCCTGTCTGTGACTACATCCACAGATTTACCTGACTTCCTGTCACTATATATATATACTGTACTGTGTATATATAATTATCATATATTTATGTATAATATATTTAGTTCTTGGGTATAGATATGATTTGAGTTATGTTGCTCATTCAGATTAGATCAAGTAAATCTATTGTTTGTGGTGAGTCCTGGGGCTTCTAGTGAGTGTCCGGTGCATGGATGGATCGTCTTCTGTAAGACATAAACGTACTCTGTAATTTTAGGTGTAGAACTACAAATATTGTATAACAATATTTTTGGTGTTTTTGCTTCTTATGTATTTGAAGTGTCAACACCCTTTAAAATCATCCTTTTGATATACATGCCTTTTATCACATTATAATTTTTATATTAAAATAGTGGTTAATAAATTAAAAATGATACAAGAATAACATTTTGGAGAGAAAATACAGAGGATGATTTACTAATTGATTTGAGAAAGTTCACTTAGAGTGTCACTAAACCCACATCATAAGAAAAACTATCAATAAGCTGTTTATACTCATTCAGTCACTATGAGATTTGTTTTCTGTATTCTGCAAAAAACCTGGTTGATCCTGCTGTTTTCTATATCCCCTTCCGTCCAAGACTCCAATTCAGCTAGGAATTTTGCAGCTGTGGTGGCAACTCTGCACATGCTCAGTTTTCAGTGAGTTTCTATGCTGAGTATTTCCTCCCTGTCACATCTGAGCAGCCCATGTGACTATAAAATCAAACATGTGGATGTATACACAGTGGTAAATGACAGCCCACTCCCTCCCTCCTCCTCCATACCCACTAACCAGCTAAACACAATGGGGGTGGGATTTTGCACGTGGATTAATGGAGTCTTCACCTTCCTGTTATTTTAAGACACAGGTTGGAGGGGTGTGACATAGCCTGTGACTTCAATCAATTTGACTTGATTTCAAATATATATTTGTATGACAATTTAAAAGTTTATTAATATTATTTCTTTATCTTTAGGCTCCTTTCAGACGGCCGCTCCGCTGCTGTAGTCCGCTGCGGGACTTTTTGTTTTTTTCCACGGAGCGGATGACATTTGTGTCATCCTCTCCGTGTGCCCGCATATCATCCCATCCGTTTGCGGATGATATGCGGACATAATGTAAGTATATGGCGTTGCGGATGTCAGCAGATGACACCGCTGACATCCGATTTTCCTTCCTTTCCGTCTTTTACACGGATGGAAAAATGGGGTTCTGTTCCGTTCCAAAAAACGGAACAGAACTGAAAGGAGGAAAATCGGATGTCAGCGGATGGTATTCCGCTGACATCCGCAGTGCCATTCACTTACATTGATGTCCGCAAATCATCCGCAAAAAAATAGGATGATTTGCGGACACACGGAAAGCAGCGGAGCGGCCGTGTGAAAGGAGCCTAACTCTGTATTCCAAAGTCTGTTTTTTTATTTTTATTTTTTTATTTTGAACCTGTAACCAGCAGCAGAGAACTAAAAGCTCCTCCTGCTTATGTTTCTCAGCAGACAGACTGGGAATGATCTGGATCATGTGACAGCTGTATATCAATTAGGAAAAAGATACTTAGGTTTTTTAATAAAATAATTACAGTGCCATCGTCCGCAAATATAGAAGGGGCAATGTAAATTTAACAGTGTGTGTTTAGTATCACTTTTAGTACGCTGTGCAAAGAATTTGTTCAATTATCCAGCCATAAGAAAATAAATTCTCTGTTTTACTTAACTGTATTTGTACATGGTCAGATAACTGATGTTTATTGTGTGAACCTTCTCAAATCCTTAGGTACATCAACCTCGCTGTCTATTTTCATGCTTCTGACTGTGTCATTATGAAGGACATAATAACCAGTTTTGTATCCTTAGGTGAAGGCAGAAATGCATGTGACGCTTCCTCACAGTTACCCTACAAAGGAGCCACAGTTGTTTGTCCGATCTGATTTTTTAGAAAAGCAGCAGCATAATGATCTCAACAAATGCTTGTCATCCTTCATCAGTTCTTTGGACCGTGGGGATCTGTGCATCATGAACGCTGTACAGTGGCTGAAAGACAATCTCCCCTCTTACATACGGAGCACCAAGCACAGTACTGATACAGAATCAGACCTGCAAAGAATTAGAACTTTCCATCGAATGTGGATTTACAGCCACCATATATATCGCCAGGAATTAAAGAAGAAGATCTTGGACTGTGCTAAGTGCCTGAATCTGACCGGTTTCTGTTTGACAGGAAAGCCAGGCATTATATGTGTAGAAGGGGAGAAGGATCAATGTGAAGAGTTCTGGCGTGACATCCGCTATCCTAATTGGAAGCATATCTCCTGTAAACATGCTGAGACCATGGAAGTGACCGGCACCCTAGATAACCTGCGCCTCTTCTCTTCCTTTGAAGAACTGATATTTGCTGCTCATGGAGACTATGGACTCAGGAATGATTATCACATGGACCTTGGGCAGTTCTTTGACTATCTCAAACAGCATCAAAGTGAGCACATTTTTCAGATACTGTTTGGCATTGAGGGGAGATCCTGACAAACCCAAACATATTTATGGTTGTTTCCAGAATAAAAACTGGTTGTCACCCAGATTCCTGTATTACAATGCAGGAACCACTAAGCAAATCATGTTTTCCAGATCTCTAAATCAAATCATGGAAAGCGGAGATGCATATAGGTGCATCTCATAAAGTTATTTGTTTTAAGAAATTCAATTGAAAAAGTGAAACTCATATATTCTATAGATTCATTACATGCAGAGTGATATATTTCAAGCATGTTTTTTTTTTTTTTGTTTTTTAATTTTTATGATTATGGCCTACAACTAGCGAAAACCCAAAATTCATTATCTCAGGAAATTAAAATATTACATAAGACCAATTAAAAAAAGGATTTTGTGAAGAAATACTGAATTTTGGGTTTTCACTAGCTGTAAGCCAAAACCATCAAAATTAAAAGAAAGAAATGCTTTAAATATATCACATATTAATTGTATATAGGACCTTTAAAAGATACCTTCTTAAAGTGCCTTACAAAAGAAACAAAAACAAGGGATGCACAAAAAAAGGAACGATTAGATGACCATTGTCAAAGGATATAAAAGGTTTTCATGTTTTGATTTCAAACTGTTTTTAAAATGTGAATCTTTGTTGTTCCTGGGAAGAGACTTCCAGAGTTTTGGGGTATACCAGGATAAGGCAATGTCCCCCATACAGTGTAGGTGGGTTTGAGGGACACACAGAAGATCGGATTTAGAGAAGCAAAGGTTAAAGGGGGAAGTAGGTTGATAAACATTCATACAGATAAAGGGGTGCCAAGCCAAGCAGAGCCTTATAGAACATGAGGATTTAGAAAATAATGTGAAACCTAACAGGTCGCCAATGCAATACCTGAAAGAGCAATATGATCACTTGCACTAGACCTAGTGGGGATTCTGGCAGCCAGGTTTTGGAAATACTGTAATCTGTTTAGTGTGAATATAGGTATCTCAGCGATAGAGCATTACAGTAATGATCAGCTTTCAGCCACAGTGTATGATAACTTAGGACATAGCCAAGCAATGTTTCTCAAGTGGAAAAAGATCTTCTTCTCTTAAGATTCTGTATACAGTATGTGGATCAAATGTTTAGCTAGCACCAAAATCATCCCTGATTTTTCAATTTAGACTAAAGTTAAAGTACAGTACCATTATCAAATAGAGACTTGAACCATTTCAGAATATATTCTGAAACTCCAAGTATGGTTCAAGGTAGAGCATAAAAGATTGTTGTCTACGGTGTCAGGCAGAACTGAGGTCAAGAAGATTAAGAATAGATAGAGAGCCAAAATCACTTGAACCAAGCGTTTTCACATTGCTTGATGTATGAGTACATTCTCCATTTCAAGAATGTTTTTTTCCATGGCTTTTTGGAGCATAAGAGGGGTACCTGTAGCAATAAAATATTCTTTCTCTTACGTCCTCCGACAGTCGCCGCCTCTCCATATTCGTCACAATGGGGTAATTGACCTTTGCTCCGTAGGAGTAGCTAGGCAACAGAATATGTCAATATTAAAGCTTTTAGCATATCCCACCCCCAGGGGGTGGTCCCCTCAGTCAATACCCTCCTGCTTCCTGTTCCATACCTCAGTTTCATTGTCTAGCTTTTAGGAGTTAGCTGGCTGTTTCTGTGCTGGGGCATTTTGTCTCAGCCTTTATCTTCTTTTTGGTTTTATTTGAGTTTTTTTCTCTCTCTTTACTTAGCTGTTACTTTTGTCAGCTTTAGTTAGTTCTTCTGATGAAGAGGATCGTGCGGGCTGGGTCTCGGGCTGGCCCCCCTGGTCGCAGGTTGTGGGCCAGTGGCTTCCCAGCCTGCCATCGAGCGTTCAGTTAGGTATTTTTTCCTGGCATTGGTGAACGACCCATCCCTGTTCGCTGCAGGGATGCTGTGGTGAGGTGGCTACCTCACTGGACGCCATGCGGTTTCGCACCGCAGTTCTGCTGCGTCCTGGCTGCGACTCTCCCTGCCCCATGTGCAGTGGCTTGATCGCTTGTGCGGGTTCCCCACGCCGTTCAGAAGGTAAGTGTATTCTGTGTGGGGACCTGTCTGTTTAGTGGGTGTCAGTCTGGGACTGTGTAACCCTGCATGTCTGTTCACACTATTGGGCTCCCTGTCTGGATGCTGCTGTGGGCTGCAAGGAGGGGGGCTGTGATACACTGTTCTGTGTTACAACTGTGTGGTTCTCTGTGTGACATGCTGTATGTTGTAGGGCATGCTGTGGTACATGTTTTGTGCAACATGCGGCGGCCGCTGCTGCGGTCCGCCATTTTATTAATAGCTGCAGGCATATGAGGGCTTCTTCTGTATGCTGGGAGCGGCGTTTTTGGCGCCAAGCGCCGCCATTTTGGCGGCGATCGCTCTGGCCTCATGTAGCACTGCATTTACCTCCTCCCCCGGCGGCCATTTTTTTGTAGCCTTCCATAGGCTTTATAGGAGCGGCTTCTGTTGCATCACTTCCTTTTCCCTGGGCACACCGATCGATACAGCAGCAGCAGTGATCTCTCCAGGTTTTTATCCTCTTTAGTCCTGTGTTCCTTGCCTGAGTTTGTAGTTTTCCCTGTGGGGGTCGACTTGTGCTGGTGTGTGTGAGCGGTGGGCTGCGCTCGCCGCGCTTTTAAAGGGGCAGTTACCCTTTTTTCTCCTGCACACTTCTAGGGGGCATGGATTCTCAGGAAAGCAAATTTCCTCCGGCTTTACTGGGAGGCCAAGGGGCTGCTGCTGTTTCCCCTGAGGGGGGCGATTTGGCCACAGTTGTGGCTAACCTGGCTGCTCAGGTGCAGATGCTTGTGGCTGCTCAATCCACTAAACGGCCCAGAGTTTCAATCTCCTCTGATTCAGAGGGCGATGGTGATGGGGCTGCTATGGCTGGGGTCCCCTTATAGGGGTCCCGTTCGTCCCTGGACTTTGCAGGGTCGGAGGGGGATGCAGAGGTTGAGGGGGTTGATGATTCTCCCCCTGGCTCGTCTGAAGAGCTTGCAATCATGGATGAATTGGTTGCTTCTATCAAACAAACGTTGCATTTACAGGATGAACCGTGTCCGCCTGCCGTTCTGGCTTCTTATGGGACACAGCGGAGACGCAAAACATCGCAGGTTTTTCCTTGCACTGAGGATTTTCAGCGCGCTGTTAGTGAACAATGGCGCAATCTAAAAAAGCCTTTTGCTGTGCCAAGTAGGTTCAAGCTGCGTTATCCCTTCACGCCCGCCACTGATGAACGCTGGTGTGTTCCACCTCCGGTGGATCACGCGGTGGCGGTTTTGAATAAATCCACTGCGATTCCGGCAGAGGATACCCCGGTGTTCCGGGAACCTACGGACAGGAGACTGGAGTCTCTTGCCCGCCATACTTACTCGGTTACCGGTTCCATGTTGAAAGCTATTTTTGCTTCCCTTATGGCAGCTCAGGCTGTCGCGGATTGGACGCAAGTACTCAGGCGCGTCCTGGTGGCTGATTCTGCCCCGCCGACAACATTGGCTATGGTGGATCAGATCCATCAGGGTGTCATGTATTTGTGTGATGCGGAATTAGATGTAATTCCTTTGGCTGCACGTGTGCACAGCGTGGCGGTGTTGACACGCCGTTTGATTTGGCTGAAATGTTGGTCTGTGGACCAATCTTCTCGCAAGACTTTGGCTAATTTGCCCTATACGGGATCTCGCCTTTTTGGCGACTCACTGGATACGCTGATTAAAGGGATTTCTGGGGGTAAGAGCACGCTCTTGCCCCAATCTCACAAGGCTAAGGGCGCTCAAGGTAAGAAGCATGCTTCGTTTAGGCCCTCTCAGGGGTCCTTTCGTGCCTTTCGGTCGCACTATAAGGGCAAGCCCTTCAAGGGTCAAGGCTCCCAAAAGAAACCGTGGGCAGGTAAGCAGAAGTCAGGCCAGTCCGGGTCCGCTGCCCATAACAACGCGACCTGAAGGGACGCCCTCACCCAGTTCTGGGGTGGGGGGGCGTTTGCTCGGTTTTCTTCCGCCCTGGCTGGCCCGCGTTCGGGACAGGTGGGTTCAGGAGATCGTTCGGTCCGGGTACAAGATCGAGTTCCTGTCTCGGCCGGCGAACAGGTTTTTTCCCTCAAACCTTCAACTGTCTCCGGAGCGTTTGCGGGATCTGCACCTGGCGGTGCAGGACCTGCGGGCTCAGGGAGTGGTGGTTCCGGTGCCTCATCGGGACAGATTTCAGGGGTTTTATTCAAATCTGTTCACTGTGCCCAGAAAGGAGGGCAAGGTACGTCCAACTCTGGACTTGAAAGCTCTGAACCGCTTTGTGCGGGTTCGCAAGTTCCGCATGGAATCCCTGCGCTCGGTGGTGGCTGCTCTAGTTCCGGGAGAATTCATGGCCTCCATCGACTTGAAGGATGCGTACCTACACATCCCCATTTTCGAGGGTCACCAAAGGTACCTTCGATTCGCCATTGCGGAGGATCATTATCAATTTGTGGCGTTACCCTTCGGTCTCGCTTCGGCTCCGCGGGTTTTCACCAAGGTGCTTGCACCGGTTCTGGCCTTACTGAGAGCCCAGGGTATCTCAATCCTGGGGTATCTGGACGATATTTTGGTTCGGTCTGCGACCAGTCAGGGTCTGGTGAAGGACCTGTCCGTCACGATGCAGACTCTGCAGGAGTTTGGTTGGACGATAAACTTCCCAAAATCGACGCTGTGCCCGTCGGTTCGTCTTGCCTATCTGGGTATGATTCTAAATTCTGTTCAGGCGAAAGTCTTCCTATCGGAAGACAAGCTCAAAACACTTCAGGACGAAGTCAGGTCCCTTCGGGACGTTCCGTACTCATCCCTCCGGACGGGCATGAGGTGTTTAGGTTTGATGGTCTCGGCCTTCGAGGCGATTCCCTTCGCCCAGTTTCACACGAGGGGTCTCCAGGCGGAGATCCTGTCCAGGTGGGACGGGCGACCACAATCTCTGGATCTTCAGATCTCGTTGAGTCTTCACACGAGAAGGAATCTTCTGTGGTGGCTGCAGTCCCCGGCGGTGTCGGGGGGCAAGTCTTTTCGTCCGCTTTCGTGGACGGTGATCACCACAGATGCCAGCCTGTCGGGCTGGGGTGGTGTTCTGGGCGTTCTGTCCGCCCAGGGTACTTGGTCGGAGGAGGAATCCTCTCTTCCGATCAACATTCTGGAATTGCGGGCGATAAATCTCTGCCTTCGACGTTGGACGGACATGCTTCAGGGCTGTCCGGTTCGGGTGCAGACGGACAATGCCACATCGGTGGCCTACATCAACCACCAAAGGGGCACCAGGAGTGCCCGAGCGGCTCGGGAAGTAGCCTACATTCTGTCTTGGGCCGAGACGCACGTCCCGGCGATAACGGCAGTTCACATTCCGGGGGTGGAGAACTGGCAGGCGGATTATCTGAGCCGCCAGACTCTGGACCAGGGAGAATGGTCGCTCCACCCGGAGGTCTTCCAGATGTTGTGCGCGAAGTGGGGTCTTCCGGATGTGGACCTGTTCGCGTCTCGTCTGAACAACAAGGTGGAAAGGTTCGTGGCAAGGACGCGCGATCCTCGGGCAGACGCGTCAGCCGCGTTAGTGGCTCCGTGGCATCAGTATCGACTGATGTATGCATTCCCACCAATTCAGTTGCTATCCCGGTTCCTTCGCAGGTTGTCCTCGGAACCAAAAACGGTGATTCTGGTGGCGCCAGACTGGCCCCGTCGGTCTTGGTACGCAGACCTCGTGAATCTGGCGATCGAGGCTCCATGGCGTCTGCCTCTTCGGGAAGATCTTCTGTCTCAAGGACCGATATTCCATCCTGCTTTACAGTCGCTGGCTTTGACGGCCTGGCTGTTGAGACCGAGGTCCTGAAGGATAGGGGTCTCTCTCCGGAGGTCATTCATACTTTGATCAATGCTAGAAAGGCCTCTTCGGGGAATACTACCGTACTTGGAAGGCCTATTTTGCCTGGTGTGAGTCCAGGGGGTATTCCCCTAGCTCATACTCGGTATCGAGAGTGTTGGCTTTCCTTCAAACGGGCGTGGACCAGCGTTTGGCGTTGGCCACGATTAAGGATCAGATTTCTGCTCTGTCCGTTCTTTTTCAACGCCCTGTGGCATCTAATTCTCTGGTTGGCACCTTTGTTCAAGGGGTTTGGCACCTGGTCCCTCCTCGGAGGGAGCCTTTGCCTCCGTGGGACTTGAACCTCGTTCTATCCGTGTTACAACATGCTCCTTTTGAAAAGATCAGGGAGATCTCGTTGCCTCTGTTGTCCAAGAAGGTCGCCTTTTTGGTGGCGATCACTTCGGCTCGCAGAGTTTCGGAGCTGGCAGCTTTGTCCTGCAGGTCTCCGTATCTGGTACTCCACTTGGATAGGGTGGTCTTGCGACCTAATCCTTCTTTTCTTCCGAAAAGGATTTCGGAATTTCACCTCAATGAGGACATTGTCTTGCCTTCACTTTGCGCGGAGCCTAAGTGTAAGATTCTGGTACCTTTTGGTACCCTTATTGCCCATTTTTCATTGCATGTTGCGTCCCACCTTTTCAGTTAGGTGGAACGCATATACCTTTAAGCCGCATGACATCATCACTGAGCGCCGCTCTGAGCGGCTATTTCAATCGCCGGCTTTCTCTCACAGGTTGTTCGTTCAAACCGCATGCTTAACAGCCTTGTCTTATGCTGCCGGAGCCTCCAGCTATTCTCTTTACCTGGAACAGACCGGAACCTCGCTACTGATCCCGTATCTCGCTACCGGATCACTCCCTTACTACCGGACCCTTCTACTTACTAACCTCACTAGTGATAAGTACCCCACAGGGGATTCCTTCATAACAAACTTACACTATCTTCTTCTGCACATTAAGGACTGTTACTATCTATGCATTACTAATCCTATCATCTACACTGTTACATAGATTGCTAGCTCTTGAGTCTACTACCATCTATCCTTGCACTGGGTTAGTCTCTCTTGTATATGTCATCTGCTGTCCTTACCACCTGTTACTATACATGATTACTAATCTATCTGCATTCTACCTATTACCATCTACCACTCTCCTGAACATTACTATCAAGTGCTTATCATTGCTATCACTGCTCACGCCTGTCCCTTCAGCACATCACCTCTATACTGTCATATACATCCTATCACTCCAGGAACATCTTATAGAGTGTATGTGTATTTGTATGCTGAAGCAGGCGGGTCCACAGTGATGAGTCTGGAGAGTTGGATCTGGTAATTCAACACATCTCTACATGACTACTGAGTGGAGATTCTGCAGCTGCAAATCCAGCTCACTATAACAAAAACGCAGGAGCGTTACAGATTGAACGAACCTAAAAAATGGATTCTGCAGAATTACCCACTCAAGTGATACAATTAACACAAAAAGTAAATGCATTAATACTTTCTCTTACTGAAGTAAAAGATGAAAATCAGACTCTGAGACAGCAGATAGCCCGTCTTTCACAGCTTACTGCTGCTCAGCCCCCTGAACCTAAAATAAACCTTCCTCTAGTGTTTACAGGTGATGGGAAAAAATTTTGTGAATTCAAAAACGCATGTCAATTGCTTTTTTTGCTAAAACCTCGTACTTACCCTACTGATCAAATTAAAGTCTGTACCACTTTCATATTTGACGGGTGATCCACGGGCCTGGGCAGACTCTCTCTTTGAGAAAGATGATCCTCTTCTCAACTCCTATCCTTTATTCCTAGCGAAACTCGCTAGCTTATATGAAGACCCCAATAGGCAGAGTACTGCTGATATCCAATTAAGGGCTTTAAAACAAGGAAGGAGACCTGTTGAAGACTTTGTAGCATAGTTCAAAAGATGGACCCTTGATTCAGGGTGGAATGATACATCTCTGCGAACTCAGTTCAGATTTGGGTTGTCAGAAGCCGTTAAAGACGAGCTCGCCCGAGCGGATTTACCTGGCATTTTGGATGCCTTAATACAACTCAGTATCAACATTGACAGGCGATTGCGAGAAAGAAAGGCTGAGAAGATGGGAATGCCATCGCCCAGTCCTTCTCGGGAATCGGCCGTTGACCCTACTCCTATGGAGGTAGGAACCATACGCCCACCTTTATCGACTACTGAACGAGCCAGGAGAAGATCCAGAAATCTCTGCATGTACTGCGCCTCCCCGGATCATTTGATAAGCGTCTGTCCCCTTGTCCGCAAAAAAGAGGGTGAGTGTTCACATGTCTTGCTAGGGGGATTAACGACTTCCTTTTCTAATCCCTATCTCTTTATTTATTTGACATTACAGTGGGACCAAACTAGGATCACCACCAAGGCTATGATCGACACAGGATCTTGTGGGAACTATATCGATACACGTTTTGTTACTTTAAATAAAATACCTATTATTTCAAAACCTAAACCTTTCTCTGTTAGTTTCATTAACGGTATTCTGTTATCTTCTAGTCCAATCACCAATCAGACACAAGCACTCCTTGTCACTGCTAATGAGTCCCATATGGAGACCACCACTTTTGATGTACTACCTTCACCACATTTTCCCATTATTTTGGGACTCCCCTGGTTACACATACATCAACCAACCATAGATTGGAAAACACGGACTCTAACCTTCCCTTCTCACTATTGCGAGATCACGTGTAACCTCCCATCTTATGGAAAGATCCTGTCTGTGGTGTCAGATGAGATTACACCACTATGCTACCAGGATCTGACCGAAGTCTTCCTTGAAAAAAATGCTCAAGTGTTGCCTCCCCATAGGGACTATGATTGTTCTATCGATCTACTCCCTAATAGCAAATTGCCTTTCGGTCATGTTTATCCTCTTTCACAGGATGAACTTTCTCATCTCAAGGAATACTTGGATGAGAATTTGGTGAAAGGGTTCATCAGACCCTCTACTTCTTCCACAGCTGCAGGACTTTTCTTTGTCCGCAATAAGGATTCAAGTCTTAGGCCTATTATTGACTATAGGCAATTAAATACCATTACGATAAAGGATCGCTATCCTTTACCGCTCATCCCTGAACTCATTGAACAAGTGCGTGGGGCTACCTAGTTTTCTAAATTGGACCTAAAAGGGGCATACAACCTAATCCGAATCCGTGACGGAGATGAGTGGAAGACAGCATTCAGAACCAGATACGGATTATTCGAATATCTTGTGATGCCTTTCGGGTTGTGTAATGCTCCCGCAGCTTTCCAACGATTCATAAATGACATCTTCAGAGACTTACTTGATGTCTGTGTCGTGGTATATCTGGACGATATACTTATCTATTCTCGATCTTTGTCTGAACATATAAAACATGTAAGACTTGTGTTATCCAGATTACTCGCACACAATCTATACGTGAAATTAAAAAAATGCCTATTTCATAAAGAAGAAATATTATTCCTAGGATACATCATATCTAAAACTGGAATCAAGATGGATATGAGCAAGATATCGTGTATTCTGGATTGGCCTATACCAACAACTCGTAAGGCATTACAGCGATTCCTCGGATTTTCAAACTTCTATAGGAAGTTCATTAAGAACTTCTCTGCTATTGTGAGACCTCTCACACAACTGACAAGTATAAAGAAACCATTCAAATGGTCAGAAGAAGCAAATGGAGCTTTCCGCTTGTTAAAATCAAGCTTTACTTCTGCTCCCATACTACGCCATCCAGACCCATCCCTCCAATATATCCTGGAGGTAGATGCGTCAAACATGGCAGTAGGAGCAGTTCTCTCCCAACGACCAACAAATACTTCACCACTCCACCCAGTTGCTTTCTTCTCTAAATCACTAAGCAGCCCAGAGGTGAATTACCCAGTGGGTGAAAAAGAGTTGCTTGCCATAAAACTGGCACTAGAGAATTGGCGACATCTACTTGAAGGTACCCGATTACCAATACTCCTATATACAGATCATAAAAATCTTCAATACCTTCAGACTAACAAAACTCTTTCCCACCGGCAGGTACGATGGTCATTATTCTTCCTAAGATTCAACTTCCTAGTGACCTACACGCCTGCAGACAAAAATAAAGCGGATGCGCTATCACGATTAACCGAAGATAACTGCGCCGAAATCCCTTCTATTCCTATAATACCCTATGAACGTATTATTGGTGTTGTTCGTTCCCTGAAGGAAGAGATTTTGCACAGTATAGGACTGGATTCACCTCCACCACAACTAAGTACTGATGCAGAAGGCTTCCTCTACTACAACAACAAACTCTACATACCCCCCACTATGCGCACCAAGATCTTGGAATTGTCACATGATGTGCCTATGGCAGGACATATGGGTATGACTAAAACCCTTAATTTGCTTACCAGGCAGTTTTGGTGGCCTGATATGAAGACGTCTGTACAAAAATTTGTTTCTTCATGTGACATCTGTGCAAGGTCCAAAATTGACACTACAAAACCATCTGGTCTACTTTGCAGTCTACCAATACCCCAGGTTCCATGGGAAGTTGTGTCCTTAGACTTTATAGTAGAACTACCACCTTCCAAAGTATTTAATACCATTCTAGTGTCAGTGGACCATCTGACAAAGATGGCACATTTCATTTCTATTCGCAGACTACCTTCATCTAAGCAAACAGCGGAATTACTAATGAAACATGTGTTCAAGTTACACGGAATTCCAAAGACTCTTTTATCCGACCGTGGTTCACAGTTCATCTCCAAGTTTTGGCAAGCTCTATGTCATATACTACGGATTGAGCGAAAGCTCACTTCTCCTTACCACCCTCAAACCAACGGACAGACTGAAAGAGTCAACCAGTGCATTGAACAATATCTACGTTGCTACACCTCATACCTACAGGATGATTGGGTGGACCTTCTCCCTCTGGCGGAATTTGCTTATAACAACGCGACCCACAGCACTACCAAGCAGAGTCCGTTCTACTTAAACTATGGGTTTCATCCCACACTTCTTCCACCACGCATCCTACCATCAAGTAACCCAGTAGCCTCGGATTATCTTACCCAAATAAAAGACTCACTGGGTTTACTTAATACCACCATCTCACACGCTCATAGTCAACAAAAAAGGTACTAGGACCTTCGTAGGAAACCCTCTCCTCAATATGCTATTGGGGACCTCGTTTGGCTATCGACGAAAAATTTAAGGTTAAAGATCCCTAGCAAAAAGCTTGGACCTTTATTTCTGGGACCCTTCCCAATTAAGAAACTCATTGGAAAAGCTGCAGTGCAACTCACTTTACCGGCAGATCTCAGAATACATCCCATCTTTCATGTGTCGCTACTGAAACCACATGTTCCTAACCAAGGAATAAGGCCTACCATCTTGCCTCCACCTCCAGTACAAGTTGAAGGCGGAGAAGAATTTGAGATTAGGGAGATTTTGGATTCTCGTATCCACAGAGGAAAACTCCAATATCTCATAAGATGGAAGAACTATGGACCCCAAGACGACACCTGGTTGGATACTTCTGATGTTCACACACCCAGGCTTATACGAAGGTTTCACTCTAAATACCCGAAAAAAAACCAGTGCTATAGGCCTTCTGGAGCCGGTCTTAAGGGGGGGGGGGTACTGTAAGATTCTGGTACCTTTGGTACCCTTATTGCCCATTTTCCATTGCATATTGCGTCCCACCTTTTCAGTTAGGTGGAACGCATATACCTTTAAGCCGCATGACATCATCACTAAGCGCCGCTCTGAGCGACTATTTCAATTGCCGGCTTTCTCTCACAGGTTGTTCGTTCAAACCGCATGCTTAACAGCCTTGTCTTATGCTGCCGGAGCCTCCAGCTATTCTCTTTACCTGGAACAGACCGGAACCTCGCTACTGATCCCGTATCTCGCTACCGGATCACTCCCTTACTACCGGACCCTTCTACTTACTAACCTCACTAGTGATAAGTACCCCACAGGGGATTCCTTCATAACAAACTTACACTATCTTCTTCTGCACATTAAGGACTGTTACTATCTATGCATTACTAATCCTATCATCTACACTGTTACATAGATTGCTAGCTCTTGAGTCTACTACCATCTATCCTTGCACTGGGTTAGTCTCTCTTGTATATGTCATCTGCTGTCCTTACCACCTGTTACTATACATGATTACTAACCTATCTGCATTCTACCTATTACCATCTACCACTCTCCTGAACATTACTATCAAGTGCTTATCATTGCTATCACTGCTCACGCCTGTCCCTTCAGCACATCACCTCTATACTGTTATATACATCCTATCACTCCAGGAACATCTTATAGAGTGTATGTGTATTTGTATGCTGAAGCAGGCGGGTCCACAGTGATGAGTCTGGAGAGTTGGATCTGGTAATTCAACACATCTCTACATGACTACTGAGTGGAGATTCTGCAGCTGCAAATCCAGCTCACTATAACAAAAACGCAGGAGCGTTACACGAAGCATCCGAGGGAGGTGGCCTTACATTCCTTGGATGTTGTTCGGGCGATCAGGGTTTACCTGAATTCGACAAAATCCTTTCGCAAGACGGATTCTCTTTTTGTCCTTCCTGAGGGACCTCGGAAGGGCATGGCGGCGTCGGCTTCTACCATCACCAAATGGATCAGACAGACCATTGAGCAGGCATATGCTTTGAAGGGGAAAGTCCCTCCTATGCCTGTGAAGGCGCACTCTACCAGATCTGAGTACGTCTTGGGCCTGTCATCATCGGGCTTCTGTGGCCCAGGTGTGTAAGGCGGCGACTTGGTCGTCGTTCACACCTTCTCAAAGTTCTACAAAGTGGATGTTCAGGCATCGGCTGATGCTTCCTTTGGCCGCAAGGTTCTTAGTGCGGCAGTACCTTAAGGTCCCTTGTTTTTGGGCCCTTGGTTGTTTGGGATGTTTTTATCCCTGGGTTATTTGTTCTTCCTGGGTTGTTGCTCCTGTTGAGCAAAGTCTTTTTCATGCTGCCCAGCTGGTTTCCTTCTTTGGTAAGGTTACTTTCTTTGATATGGGTCCGGCGTTGCCTTAGGCGCGGCTGCGTTTCCCACCCCTCATGCTTACACTGCTTTGGGACGTCCCCATTGTGACGAATATGGAGAGGCGGCGACTGTCGGAGGATGTAATAGAAAACTGAATTTTTGTAAAATCTTACCTGTAAAATTCTTTTCTCTGAGTCCTCCGACAGTCGCCGCCCCCGCCCCTCTTTTGGGGTTTGTTTATGTACTCTACTGCTATTCTACTGAAACTGAGGTATGGAACAGGAAGCAGGAGGGTATTGACTGAGGGGACCACCCCCTGGGGGTGGGATATGCTAAAAGCTTTAATATTGACATATTCTGTTTCCTAGCTACTCCTACGGAGCAAAGGTCAATTACCCCATTGTGACGAATATGGAGAGGCGGCGACTGTCGGAGGACTCAGAGAAAGGAATTTTACAGGTAAGATTTTACAAAAATTCCGTTATTTCTCATTCACAAAGGTGCAGGTGTTCTGACAACCACTCATCTTCACCACACTATTGGACTTTTAGACAATTTTCTATCATGTTTTCTGAATTGGACTGATCTTGTATGCACATAATTTTTTTTTTATCCATTGGGAATAGTTTTAGTATGTACATGAATTGTATTTACTTTATTTGGACTTTATTAACTAGATGATTTTATTTATAATTTAATGCTGGATATATATATTTATTATTCACGTTTGACAGATTGCTAATGACACTCAGCTTTGATTGAGTACACAGCAAACCATCTCATATAGGTATGTGTAGGTTGCCTATTTGGGACATTGCTGCACATATCCATTATATAGATACATTGTATCATCTTTGAACATTATTGGTGGTAAATCCCAGCACATACACAAATTTATACAGCCCCTTCTTTCACCATTCAATATTTCATTTATGCACGTGTTTATTCACATTTAAAGGGTATAAATGTGAATAAACACATTTATACCCTTGGTTATTTAAAATTTAGGGGTTTAGCGCCTTCATTTTATTTTATAATTCTCATGAATTGGTTGTAGCCAAAGTTTCTCTCACCATATCTTTTCTTTCTTAAATGAGCTTAGCGGGATCACTCAATATAACAGAAAAGTTCAGGGCTGCACTGAACACTTTTTTTTCATTAGAAAAGCCATTTTTAATGTTTTGTACATTTTTTTTTTTGTAAATTCTTTATTTAGGACTTATTCATAGTAAGCATTTTAGAAACATGGGGCAATCATGCCAAGCTTTAAGCCCAAAAAGGAGCAGGAGCTTCTTTTGGGCGACAAACTTACATAGGATAGCTCATTGAAGTGAATAGACAGCCTTTGCGTGACGTGTGAAAATGTGTGTAAATCTCGCTTTTAGAATTGCAGGTGAGAACAGTATGCAGGATAAGAACAAGTAATAGTTCAAGTCATTGACAGATGAAACCAGATTATGTACAAAGGAATCATACATATGCATAGAATACTCCCTATCTCTGCAGTAAAATGAGGAAAGGCAATCAAACCGGGACAAGTACACCTCAAGGATGTATTGAGTAGGATGACTTCACTACCTGTCACAAGTCAAATGTAACCATTATTAATGCTCATTAGCAAAAAAGAAAGATTCTTACACAGGATACGGAATGCTCTTTATATATAAATACTAGGGGAACCAAATCAAGACAAACATTCAGAAAAAGATGTACAGGAAAAAGGGCAAGGTGGAAAAGAGAATTCTCTGGATACGTGGGATGGGGAAATGATGGACTCAGGATGTGAATTTTTCACATTTTTATAATATGTTAATTAATGCACACATCAGTGAAAACAGTCCACATTTGCTAAACACATTCTTTCAAGTCACCATTCAAAGCCATCTATGCTGCTTTTGTATTTGTTGCGTATTTTAAGAAATATTTTATTTTATTTATGTTTGTTTAAAATAAATGACTTGGAGCATTTTGGTATGCTAAGTGTTAGGTTAAAAAAAAAAAAAAGTCAGCATACTTTTCCAACATGTAACACATCTCCTCTACAAAATTGAGTGCCTGTTATAGCAAAATATTTCCTTACCATGATTAATGTACTTTTAGTAACATAAACATTTTTTAACTAAGCCATCATTATTGTTGGCTGCTCTGGTTTTTGACAGTTCCAAAAAGTTATTTAACTTCTTCATTCCACTGGAGTTTATCCACTGGGTAAAGAGACCGGCTATGATTGTCACAATTAAGCATCGTGGCTTTAAACTTTTTGGCCAAACTTATACATTTATCCATATTTAATGTCTAAATGTGCTTGTAACCAAAGGTAAAGTATACAAAAGAGAGTGTGGCTGTCACATTTCGTACATCATTATTCTGAGCAGATTGAACATTCAGCAAAAATGATAGGTTCTGCAACACTTGGCATTACAACTTAGTAATTACAGTGAGTTGGAAGAACCAAACATCTGCCCTGACCAAGAGTGGATGTAACAATATAGCTATGGTTCTAATTGACACATTGTCACTTGCCAGGTCTGCTTCAGTATTTGTGAAACGTGGCAATCCAAAGGGCCAACTGCAATATACAAAACAACTTTGTGAGATGGGGATTTTATTACCCTCTTGCCTATAATGACTTAAAAAGCATTTTTTTTGTTTCTTCAATGGACAAATGTTGGATCGATTTCCTAGTTAATTGTAGATTCTGGATTAGAGAAAGCTATAGCCAGCAGTGAGCAAAAGGTCAGACGGTGTTACTATTGGCGACATTAGTAGTGTATATAGAGTACCAAAATCCAAGGTACATAGGTGGCCAGAATGAATTGCAGCCTTAAAACAAACAAGTAGAACATATTATGCACCTGTACAAAACTGAAAGGTATGTACACAATGCTAGAAGTCTAGCTAACAAAATGGAAGAACTGGAGCTGCTGATGCATGAGGAGAATTTCAACTTCATGGGAATAACATAAACTTGGTTTGACAGCTCACATGACTGGCTTGCGACCGTTCAGAGGTAATCTTGTATCGGAGGAACAGGGTAGAAAGAAGAGGGGGTAGGGTGTGCCTATATGTCAAAAGTTATTTGCTAGTGAACACCAGGTACGACATTGCTAATAGGCCATGGGAGAAGGTGGAATCCTTGTGGCTAGAGGTTCAAAAGTGAAGAAAAAAATGAGAAATTAACAGTAGTCATATGCTACAGGCCCAGTCACACAGTTAGCAGGGCAATGTTTAATAGGGGACTTCAATTATCCAGATATTGACTGGGCAGATGGAACTGCTCACTCATTTAAAGCTCGCAATTTCTTAAATGTGTTGCAGGACAACTTCATGTGTCAATTGGTGGATGCCCCAACTGGAAATAACGTTGCTAGATCTACTAATTATAAACAACACAGATCTGATTGCATATGTGGAAATAATGGAAACAGCAGCCACAGAGTAATTACATTCAGCATAAATCATAGGAAAAAAAGAGTCACGAGGGTAGTGCAAGAACACTACATTTAAAAAGAGCTAACTTTTCTAAACTGCTCTCCATACTACAAGATATTAAATAGGATCAAATTCTAGAAATATTGAGCACTGAGGAAAAATGGGAGTTCTTTAAAAACATATTAAATTATTGCATTAGCCAGAGTATTCCAATGGCTAACAAATATAAAAGAGCCAAGGTTAATGCTGGATGGCTAAAATGCATATAAAAGAGAAAAAAATGGCCTTTAAAAAATATAATGCTGTGGGGTCATCCTCAAAACTACAAGGAATGCAATAGGAAATGTAAGAGTGCAATCGGGCCAGCTAAAAAAGACTATGAGAGACATATAATGGAGGAGAGTAAAAAAAAAAAAAATCCCCAAAAAAATGTTTTAAATATATTAATAATAAGAAAGCAAGGTCAGAGCATATTGGTCCAATAAAGGATGGTTGGGGAAGTTGGTTACAAATGACAAGGAGAAGGCAACTGTACTAAATGAATTCTACTCAGGGGTATAAAAAAACAACACAGTATTGTTAGTAACACAACAGGGAATGCAACCTTGTGGCTAGGAGAAGCCAGTGTCCAGAAAAGAAGTGAAACATTTAATCCAAAGAAATCACCAGGACCAGATGGCTTACACCTAAGAGTGCCCAAAGAACTGATCGAGGTTATAGCCAAACCATTATTCCTAATTTTTAAGAAGCTTACTGACAGAAATGGCAGCAGCTGATTTGCAAAAAGTCAATGTGGTACCAATATTTAATGTGTATACCTGATAACTACAGGCCCACTAATCTAACATCAATATGTAGCAGTATGTCAATTATTGGAGGGAATGATAATAGCCTGGCTACTGAATTGGCTGGATTAGAGGTGCAAGGATTCTCATCCAAGGTGGTTCAAGCCTTGGTGAAGACCACAAGTCCATGAACACTACATATAAGAGGATATGAATGAAGTTTGTTCTGTTAGCTCAGCAAAGTTTTCTCTCTTGTGTCCCCAGCTCTAGCCAATATCCTGGAGATTTTTACAATCAGCACTTGAGATTGGTCTGGCACACATCCCATAGTGTGCCGACGTAAGGTAGGGCCAGGAATACAGAAAATTGTTATCAAATACTTACCGTAATTTTCCTTTCCTGGCCTATCCTCACGTCAGCACACAATGGGTTAACACCTCCTCCGGAGCCCAGAGGACCACCTATTCCTAGCTAAATAAAAGACAGCTCCTCCCCCACTGAAGTGTTTGATAACCTAGCCTGCGACAGGCCACTAGGGAGGAAGTCCTGTGCTGATGTTAGGATAGGCCAGGAAAGGAAAATTACGTTAAGTATTTGATAACAAAAGAGAGGGGAGAGTCTGTGGACGTAGGTCTACGTCGCCAGACCTTAACGAGCCACTTTGCCACAGTAGCAGCACAGTGAGCAGTGGGCAAGTGGTTAATGTGCCAAGACTAGGTATATTGAAGCTTCGGCCAAAAGTCAGCAGCCAGGTTTAAGTCCTCCAGAACCACTCCCACGCCTGCAGGTTCCACTTGAATTTAAAGGCCATTTCTTATTGCTTTAAACATCACAGGTAACGCTGTTGCTAGTCAACAGGCAAAAAACCTGCCACAGTATAAGTGTGCGGGCCAGTTCACCACAACTTCTGAGTTGAAGGGGCCTTTCTTCATGCACATTTTTGAAGTGTTCAGGTGCTTTCTTTTTGTGATGATTGAGCCTGCGTCTTGCCTGTGGCATGGATATTTGCCGTATACTTTCCGCCACAGCCTCTAGGCTTTGAAATTTATGCATCTGCTTCCTTATCCATTGTCACTTGCAGTCACTGCAGACTGCATGCAGGTCCAACATGCATTCAGGGCCGGTTCACATTTGTGCGAGTGCGCTGATCGCATGTAATTCGGAGCTCACTGCTCCTTCATTACATGCGATCGGAGGTGCGGATGCGAATTCAGCCATACACTTTGTATGGCTGAATTCGCACTGTATCCGCACCAAACACGCACATGACCCTTTTTTCCAGCCGCATCAGGATCGGATCGCACAGTGGTTCACACCTGTGCGATCCGATCCTGTACGAACTGTCAGATCGCACTGCGATATGCGATCAAACTGTCGTTAACATTTCATTGACACCCCCTGCGTATCGCATATGGCAGTGCGAACTGCCAGGGGTGCGTTTGCGATGCGGGAACAGGCTACGAATTCGCAGCCTTCCCGCATCGCACAAGTGTGAACTGGGACTCAGGGCTGGGCAAGGCATTTTCTATTGCGCTGATTTAAATGCATGTGAGCCATTGCTACTGAGCTGCTTGATAAGCATGAAAGCCGCCCTGTGCGGGAATCCGAGGAATGCAGATTTTCCTAGTCAGAAGATGACCAGTGGCGGGTCTTATGTTTTCTGGTGTGTTTGGGTTTATGGCTTCTGCTCCTAAAATAATGCAAAACACCATACTTTCCATTCCTTGAGCATTCCTTGAACATTCTTTTAAAAATATGTCCCAGGCTGCACCCTCCTACCTTTTGCTTGTCTTCTGTGCCACTGACAGGTTTAGAAATAAACAGGAAGTATCATTTACCTGAACAATGTGTCAGTCTATGATATCCACGTGCATGCACTCTAATTACCTATTTAATCAGATCCAGCAGCAAGAAATCTATTTTGAACCTGATTGAGGTTCCCTAACCATTACAGATGGCGCCCAACGTGGGGCTTCAGGTGTTCGTCTGCCGAAAAGCCGCGTAGGAGGTTTGGCGACTGGATGAGACAGACCAAGAGGGACTTGCGCACCCCTGAGAGTACGGTAGGTACTTTTACCTTACCACTGTACGACTTGTTTCTGTCTTATCTTAATCGCAGATCTCAGGTGCTTTTCGAAAGACGTTTCAAAAGGTGGGTAATCCTCACCTGGGGCTGTTTTTATTAACCCGTCGTAAGATTTCTGCTGGCTGTATATTGTTTGTTCAGTGTCTGCCATCCTGAGTGAGTGTGTCTCTGCAGGCCAGAAGGTTGCATTTGTGTGTCACCAAGTGAGCTGTTTTGCCCTTGGATTCAAGTGAGCTGTTTTGCCCTTGAATAAGACGGATATTTGCAACGTACGTCCCTCGGGACGGGTAACTCAGGGGGTTGACTGATTTGAAGGATCCTCTGAGGGGAAAGCCCGGCTGCAGGTGGATGCCCGACACTAGGGGAGGCAGGAGTAATGTCTTCAGTGTCTGTCGTTTTGCTTGAAGTGTGTCTCAATAGGCTGATACAATAGTTGTAAGCGTGCCTTGGATTCAAGTGAGCTGTCTGCCCTTGAAAAGATGGACCTTACAACATACATCCTACGGGATGGGTAACTCGGGAGGTTGACTGATTTGAAGTATCTCCTGAGGGTTAAGCTCATCTGTTGAGGTCACATGACAAGAGAGAGACGACAGGAGTTATGTTTTGTTCTGTGTGTGTTGTGAAATGAAATGTACATTGTTACACAGATAAATCCAGTCAGGTTTGAGGTTGCTACGGGCAACAGAGAGAGAGAGAGACAGAGAGAGGAAGGGGTTACGTTTTGAGTTTGTCTTTTTTTCAGTTCAACCCCCCTCCTTCTCTTCTGTGCGTCCCTGGCAGTTTTTTTTTCTCTCTGAGACTTGCACTGTTATCTGGTAAACACCCCCACGCTAGCAGCTGGCATACTTTTTTTTTTTCTAGTGAGAAAGCGGGAGGGGGTCACTCCTTGCGGAGTTTGGAGGACAATAGGTCTCAGCATTACCAAATATATGCAATTATTACTTTTTTTATGGAATTTTTGGAGTTTTGCCATTTAAACATTTGTGTATAAAGTGTAGGCACCGCTGGCAAGAGTGCTAATCGTGATAAAAAAAAAAAAAAAAAAACAGTTTTTATCAGGAAGCACAGTTTGCCGTAGTTGGCTGGATGTTTTGAGGCTATTTTTTATAGAATTTATTTTTAGACAGAAAGGGTTACCGCAATTAGTGTGACCATTGAACCCTATTGGCACTGAGCCAAAAGTTTCAAATTAGATTAACTCTATATCTGCTTATAATATTTAAGAGATATTTAGGGGGGGCATCCTCTATTCCAGGAGGGGAACCTCTGGTCAGCTCTGGTCACCCCTGGTCTGAGTTTTGAAAATTGGCACACAGCCAAAACTATTAAATCAAGTTAAGCGTTTAGTTGCCAGTACTGCCCCCTCTGGCCGTCAGCTGAGACAGCGGCAGAAGAACAGCAAAGAGTAAGGGACCTTGCATTTGAGCTGAGTGGCCCAGAGAAGGGGGGGGGGAGAGGTATATGGGTCAGCATATTAGCAAGCCGGAGAAGGGAATGTTTGCATATGATATTGTGAAGCATAGGGAAGGGAGTGAGGCTGTTAAACATTTATCCAAGATTGCAAAAGTCTGCAAATTAAAAGATCCCGTGGAAAGGCTTCAACCAGAATTCTGGCGTGTACTAATCAGGGACTACAAAGGAATTTTGTGTGATAAGGGCTTGTTGATCGTGGCAACAGCCTGGTATAAAACCGCAAAAGCTTTGCATTCTGAAGGATGGTTTGAAGAGACAATCAAGATTGGAAACTGTATGATGTATGTATATCATAAAGTAGATCGTAAAGACAATAAGCTCCCGCCCTATAATGGCGTCTGGAGAAATAAAGGGGAGGGTCCTTACTCTCCGCCTGCCGCCCATTATCTTCACACCACTCCTACTCAAACGCAACCCACAGGGACAGTTCCTGCGGACGGCCATCTTGGTGCAGCCATGTCTTCACTTCCTGCCCCACCCAGTTCAGTTCCTGCAGACGGCCATCTTGGTGCAGTCATGTCTTCACTTCCTGCCCCACCCAGTACAGTTCCTGCAGACGGCCATCTTGGAATACCAGGAAGGCCTATATCCAATTCTCCCTGTTTTAAACCAGGATGGTTCCTACCACGCTCCCATCCTCCCTGGATTACAGGTCCAATATACTAGTGATGAAGACACATCCGACTGGGATGACCAACCACAGGCAACAAGAGCACCCGCTGATTTAACCCCCAATCCAGTCCCGGACTCACAATTCCGAGGGTTTCGTCTGCTCTCACCCCAACACCAGTCCCGGTTACCAGAAGGGGCACCAATGAAGTATGTCGCTTTCTCTATCGCTCATTGACAGACGTAGTCTTCTTGATTCTCAAGAGCTGGGTTATGTTGTCTCCGCAGGAGTAGGACTAGGCAGAAAGACAAAACGTTCTGGCTCCACCTTAGGGGCAGTCCCTGAGGGTATATCCTCCCTCTCTCTGCTACAGGGAATCAGTTTTTTTCTGTCTAGTCAGGAGTAAGGACCTAAGTTCCTTGCTGGGATCTTTTTGGTCCTGGCAAGATTTTTTCTTTAAAAAAAAAAAAAGAGATTTTTTTTTTTTTAGGCAGTTTTTCTCCAGTGTTTTTTTTCCTGTGAGATCTTCAAGCAAATACGCCGGACTGGGCGACACTAGTGGTCACCCCAGCCGGCCTACGAGCGCGCGCAGACCATTGCATTGCGCTTGGTCGGCCGCGACACATTCAAGTAAGTATGCGGGGCCGGGCGACGGGCTGGATGTTGAGATCCAGTGGTCACCCCGGTTTCTGCCTACGAGCGCGTGCAGACCAGAGCTCCGCGCTGGGTCGGCCGCGACGGAGTCCCAGTGGAGGGACTGACCTGGCGAGTTAAAAGTCTCGCTTGGATGCCAGGAACCAGAGAGTCGAGGCGTCCGGAGTGGTCCACAACCCCCCACCCCGGTGGAGAGGGTATTGTGAAGAGAGGGTGCCTGTCGGTTCGGTATGGTGAGTAAACGTTCCCTTTTTTCTTTCCTCGTTATGAGGCAGTATGAATTATGGGCCCCTCCATACATGGTCAGTATATATCTGACACTAAAAGTCCCCCTTGTAAATACAGTATGTGTTTGGTGGGAAGTGGACTTGGTTTGAGAGCTAACACTCTACCCAGCAGACTGTAGCATTACAGCAGACATAGGAGGTATAATCCTACCTTATTTGTAGTGTATCTCCTGTAGATCAATAAATCGCCACTTAGCAGAGATGCAGGTGGATGTGCTGGGAAAACGATTTCGGCGGTCCGCCGCCATTTTGGCGTAGACCAAGTGCATGTATGTCCTCAGGTCACGCCGGCCGCCATGTTTTTGGAGTCTATTGTCTCTTGTATGGGGGCGGCCATGTTTCATGAGCCCAGCTACCTCGTGGAGAGCTGGGAACGCCGGAAGGCGTACACAGGGGGCGGAGCCACGTCCTTCTACCCGGGGAAAAAGCAACAGCTCATTCCAGTCTGTAAAAGACAGACGCTGACTGCAGTTGGTTGGAAACTTCACTGCATCGGTTGGTGAGCCTTGGGGGTCCCTCTCTCTCTCTGTGGGGATCGAGAAGCAGGTACTCTGAGGGGCGCTATTGCGCTAGGGGGAGACACATAAAAAAAAAAAAATTTTTTTTGTTTTTTTCTGGCAAAGGTGTCCTGAATTAACATGGACCCTGCCACTCATGTATCTCCTCCGGATCCCCTCGAGGGGTCTGCAGGATCCTCCAGCACCCCACTGACGATTGAATCATTGTCAGCTATTATGGAAACTTTTGTGTCCCGGGTGGAAGTGGCTTGTCAGGGACAGGGTGCAAGAAAGCGACCCCCGCCTAACCCCTTATTATCTGAAACCTCGGATTCAGACTCTGAGCCTATTTCTGCAGTTGCAGGTACTTCATCTGGGATTGGTGTCTCGTGTACTGTCTCTTCAGACAGTGAGGAGGATGTTTCGGCATCAGCCATAGCCAGAGAGGAAGCGTTGGTAAACGCACTCATTGTATCTGTTCAAGAAACCTTAAGATTACAGGGTATTCTGTCGGAAATAGCTGAAACTGAAATCCCTTTTGGGACTAAAAAACGCATCAAAGTGGCGAAGGTTTTTCCATTGCCCAAATGTTTTGGCAATCCAATCGAAGAAGAATGGCGTCTGCCAAAACGCACTTCTGCTATTTCTAAACGCATTAACAGGCGTTATCCGTTTGAGGAAACCCTCATTAAGAAATGGACAGAACCACCTGTGGTGGATTCACCAATTGCTAGATTGAATAAAGCCACGGTTATTCCTCTAGAAGACGCTCCGTCTTTTAAAGATCCAGTGGATCGCAAGATAGAAGCTATGTCTCGCACCATGTTTACCTTGATTGGATCAGCTTTCAGACCAATAATTGCTATTGGTCTGGTTTCGCAGGCTGTAACTGAATGGACCAAGTGGTTACGCCGGGACTTAGAAGAGGTCCCTCAGGCGGTATCAGATTTGTTGGAACAAATGATACAGGGGTTACAGTTTGTGTGTGATGCGGCGTTAGACGCCACTCCATTATTGGCGCGAGCATCAGTCTCAGCGGTGGTTCTCAGGCGTACACTGTGGCTAAAAGGTTGGTTAGCCGACCAAGGTTCCAAAAAAGCATTGGCTAATATCCCCTTTTTAGGAGAGACCGTCTTTTTGGAGCCAACTTAGATGAGATCATTAAGGATCTCACGGGTGGAAAGAGCACCTTTTTACCGCAAAATGTTAAAGGTAAAGGAACTCGTCAAAAACGAGGGCCTTCTTTTGCTGCTCACAAAAGGTTTTTTCGTCCCGCGGGTGAAAAAATTAAGTCCTCCAAAGCTCCTTCAGGAGGCTTCAGGGGACGTTGGTCGGGCAAGCAAAAGCCCGCCCCCTCCAGACCTGAAGATAAATCGTCCAAAGCCTGAAGGTGCGCCCCCACCCATAACTGGGGTGGGGGGACGTCTTCGCCGGTTCCCGGATCCATGGCTTTCCAGAATCCCGGACAAGTGGGTTTGCGAAGTCATAAGGTCAGGGTACAAGATCGAGTTTCGATCTCTCCCACCGGCGCGATTCTTCCCTTCCAATATTCGACTATCCCCGGATCGTTTAGAAGATCTGCGGAGAGCAGTCACGGATTTACTACAACAAGGAGTGGTAGTCCACGTTCCTTGGACAGAACGTTTTCAGGGGTTTTATTCAAACCTATTTACAATACCCAGGAAAGAGGGCAAAGTGCGTCCAATTCTGGACTTAAGGGCACTCAATTCTTTTGTCAACATAAGAAAATTCAGAATGGAGTCCATTCGCATAGTAGCAGCCTTCCTGCATCCAGGGGATGTCCTAGCGTCCATAGACATCAAGGACGCATATCTTCACATTCCCATTTTTGCAGGACATCAGCGGTTTCTACGCTTTTCCGTAGAAGAGAACCACTATCAGTTTGTGGCATTACCTTTCGGTCTCGCCACGGCTCCTCGGGTCTTCACGAAGGTGTTGGCCCCAATGTTGGCACTACTGCGCCAAAGAGGCATATCGATTCTTGGTTACCTAGACGATCTTCTGCTTCATGCAGAGTCTCCTCAGACCTTGCTACAAAACATAGAAATTACTATAATTTCTTTACAGGAATTCGGGTGGCTGGTGAACCAGCAAAAGTCATTTCTGGTTCCCACCCAGAGGCTCGAATATCTGGGTCTAATTCTAGACACAGTCAGGACAAGAGTTTTTCTTCCAGTAGGGAAACTCCGGAAGATTCAGTTAGCAGTCCAGTTGTTACTATCCAACAGCTGGTCTTCTCTTCGAACTTGCATGAGGGTTCTGGGGTTGATGGTGGCTTCCTTCGAAGCAGTCCCATTTGCCCAGTCCCATACCCGAATTCTTCAGCAAGAGATTCTTCTAAGATGGAATCGGAATCCGGAATCCCTGGACAATCAGATCCGATTGAGCAAACAGACCAGAGAGTCTCTGGTCTGGTGGCTTCGGTCTCCGATGCTCAGCCAGGGAAAGTCATTTCTGCCAATATATTGGACGATAGTGACCACGGATGCCAGTCTATCCGGATGGGGGGGAATTCTCGGTCAGTTATCTGTCCAGGGACTTTGGTCCCTGGAAGAATCCAGGTGGCCGATAAATGTATTGGAACTGAGAGCGATCAGACTTTGTCTGATTCACTGGACCGAGCAGCTCCAGGGCAGCCCGGTTCGGATCCAGTCGGACAATGCCACGGCCGTGGCTTATGTCAATCACCAGGGGGGCACCAAGAGTGTCCGAGCGGCCAAAGAAGTGGCTTGCATTCTTCGCTGGGCGGAACGATTTGTTCCAGCTATCTCTGCGGTGTTCATTCCGGGGGTGGAGAATTGGCAGGCAGATTATCTCAGCCGTCAGACTCTGGATCAGGGGGAATGGTCCCTCCATCCAGAAGTTTTCCACCAGTTGTGCCTACGGTGGGGCACCCCGGATGTGGATCTGTTGGCATCACGATTCAACAGGAAAGTACAGAGATTCGTGGCTCGCTCCTGCGATCCTCTAGCAGAGACCGCAGACGCACTGATCGCCCCGTGGGGGCAATACCAGCTAATATATGCCTTCCCTCCTCTCGGGTTACTGCCAAGACTTCTTCGCAGGATAGAGGAGGAAGGAATTCCAGTAATTCTGGTAGCTCCGGACTGGCCTCGTCGAGCTTGGTACGCCGACGTGGTCAGACTGGTGGCGGACGTCCCGTGGAGACTTCTTCTCAGGGAGGACCTACTGTCTCAGGGACCGATCTTCCATCCTGCTTTACGATCGCTGGCTTTAACGGCCTGGCTATTGAGACCCAGGTGCTGAAGGACAAAGGTTTGTCAGCTTCAGTTATTCCTACTCTAGTTGAAGCAAGGAAAGCGACTTCCAGAAAGATTTATCATCGCACATGGAAGTCCTACATTGCATGGTGTGAACCTCTGGGGTTCCGTCCACGGTCTTATTCGGTTAGTCGAATATTAGCTTTTCTGCAACAAGGGGTTGAGCAGAAACTGGCCTTGAGTACTATCAAGGGTCAGGTCTCAGCATTAGCTATCTTCTTTCAGAAGCCTTTGGCTACTCATTCCTTGGTGCGGAATTTCATCCAGGGGGTGCGACATCTGGCTCCGCCAGTGCGCGCGCCGTTACCACCCTGGGATCTTAATTTAGTATTGTCGGTTCTTCAGAAACCTCCCTTTGAAGATATTAGGGAGATTCCTCTACCTACGTTGTCCCAGAAGGTGGCCTTCTTGGTGGCTATTACTTCTGCACGCAGGGTGTCAGAACTGGCCGCATTATCTTGTCGTTCCCCATATCTGGTGGTTCATAGAGATAAGGTGGTTCTTCGTCCGAATCCATCCTTCCTACCAAAAGTGGTTTCAGAATTTCATCTGAATGAAGAAATTGTATTACCTTCCCTGTGTCCTAAGTCCAGTCATCCTCGGGAGTTTGCTTTACACTCCTTGGATGTGGTCCGGGCGATCAGGGTATACTTAAAAACGACAGACTCGTTTCGCAAGACGGATTCACTTTTTGTGATCCCGGATGGACCCAAAAAGGGGTTGCCTGCATCTGCCGCGACTATTTCCAAATGGATCAGACAGACGGTGGTACAGGCTTATTCTATTAAGGGTCAGGAGCCACCGTTCCCTGTTAAGGCGCATTCCACTCGGGTACTGAGTGCGTCATGGGCCTTTCGCCATCAGGCGTCAGTGGTCCAGGTGTGCAAGGCGGCTACCTGGTCGTCGGTGCATACCTTTACAAAACATTATAAAGTTGATGTAATGGCATCATCTGATGCCGTGTTTGGATGCAAGGTTTTGCAGGCCGCCATTTGAGGAGACCAGTGGTCTGCCTCGAGGGTTTTTTTCCGTTGGAAATTTTTCTTTTGAGTCTCATTCTTTGTTTATAATGAGCCTTTAAAACTTCTAGTTTGGCACCGGTTGGGCCTTCTAGATTGGATTTTGATTTTGTCAATCCCACCCCTCATTTGTGGCACTGCTTCTGGATGTCCCAGCTCTTGAGAATCAAGAAGACTACGTCTGTCAATGAGCGATAGAGAAAATCGGATTTTTGTAAGATCTTACCGTAAAATCCTTTTCTCTTAAGCTCATTGACAGACGTAGTACCCGCCCCTCTATCATTGAGTTGGGTTGGGTTAAATTCTCTGTTACTGCTTTAGAACAGAACTGATTCCCTGTAGCAGAGAGAGGGAGGATATACCCTCAGGGACTGCCCCTAAGGTGGAGCCAGAACGTTTTGTCTTTCTGCCTAGTCCTACTCCTGCGGAGACAACATAACCCAGCTCTTGAGAATCAAGAAGACTACGTCTGTCAATGAGCTTAAGAGAAAAGGATTTTACGGTAAGATCTTACAAAAATCCGATTTTTACCCCATCACAAACAGCGACCTTAATGACAAGTCTGCCTGACCCAGAAACACAGCCAATGCCCCTATACCACAGGATAGTACAGCTACAAGAAATTTACCTAGTCCTCTTACTGAGCCAATCCAAGTGGGGACATTTCCTGATTTGCTTGCCAGATTTGTGGTGTCTTCTACATGCCCCTTGCATCTGCTAGGAGCTGATTCGCTGTCCGGACTACAGGCCTCAATTATTTTTTACGCCTGAAGGAGGAGTGAAGCTTCATACTCCCCTATCTTTAGAAGACTCGTCTGCCTTGTGTTCTCTGCCTCTCATGAAGACACTCCGTGAAGCGACAACTCCAAGTGCAGTACCACTGAAGTACTTGGCAGGATCCCTGCATGCCTATGGTCCACTGAACCAGAAGACATCGATCACTTTAAAGTACTGCCAGTCATGGTGCAACTAAAACCTGGGGCACTCCTACCTAGAAAACCATGCCTCCAGAGAGACTGGACCCGTTGAAGCTAGCTCAATCCGAAGCTATCTCAAAACAGGTTGAGACCCTTGTGTCTAAAGGTGCTTTGATACCCTGTACTTCTGAATGCAACACACCTTTGTTCTCAGTGAAGAAACGGATCCCAAAAGGTGAACCAGAGAAATACAGAATGGTCCAAGATTTCCAAGCCAATTTGCCAAAGCCATAACCTCTGTTCCTGATACCTGGCAACAGGAACAACCTACAGTGACTCTTCTCCTCTATGCAGATGACTACCCCGCTGCTGAAGAAACTTCAGAAAGTCTTCTATGCTACCTTGCAGAACAAGGCTGTAAGTCCTCCAAAGAGAAAATACAGTGGTGTTCCAAGACTGTCACCTTTTTAGGTCACTGCATTTCTAAAGGCACAAGACATATCGCATCAGACTGAGTAGCCGCAATCCAGAATATTCTTCCACCAAAAGCAGCTAAACAACTGCATGCCTTTCTTGGACTCATATCTTACTGCAGGGCATGGATCCCTGATGCATCCATCCTCATGCAACCACTCTATGATGCTCTCAAGTCCGTGCCATTTACCCTGTCAAAGAGGCCCTGGACAATTTTATTCTGCTGAAGCAAGCAATATCCACAGCTCCTGCTTTGGGCCTTCCAGATTATGAGAAACTCTTCAAACTGTTTGTGTCGGAGAAGAATGGCCACGCCACAGGGGTCCTGGCTCAGGAACATGGAGGGCGCACTAGACCCATTGGTTACTACTCTTGCCGCTTAGACCCCGTGGCTAGGGGTGGTCCTTCCTGTCTAAGGGCTGTCTTTGCTGCCCAAGCACTCCTAGACAAAACTTCAGACCTTGTCTTAGCACACCCCCTGCTTCTTCTGGCACCACATGACATTGCTGCCATCTTAAATCAGGTGCAACTCCGACACCTGTCCACGGCCAGACATCTATGGCTGCAAATCTCCCTCCTACTTCTGGACAACGTGACCCTCCAAAGGTGTCTCACTCTCAACCCGGCCACCCTTCTGCCGAAGGTGAAGAAGGAGATCCCTATGACACTCCACATGACTGCTTTGCTTTGAAATGATGCGCTTGGAAAACCCTGACCATATCTCCCTACAGTGAGTGAAATTCCTCTGGAAAACCCTGACTTTACACTTTTTGTGGATGGCTCTAGATATGCAGATGAAGGAAGCAAGTACCACACAGGTTATGCTGTGACTTCTGAATTTGAAAGCCTACAAGCAGAAGGCAAAAGAGCCAACATTTACACAGACTCAAGATACGCCCTTGGAGTAGCTCATGATTTTGGTATCATCTGGAGAGCTAGAGGGTTCCTGACTGCGGCCGGAACACCGGTGAAACATGGTCCTGCCATCAAAGATTTAATGGATGCACTACTTCTACCAGAACAAGTGGCTGTCTTGAAGGTTAAAGCACATGGCAAGCTGAACTCTCAAGAGGCCAGGGGAAACCACTTGGCGGACAAAGCGGCTAAACAAGCAGCAACAAACCAACGAAAAGCGGCTGAAGAGCAGAGTGAATCCTCAGTACAGATGCCTTTGGCAGTGCATGTGCCATCTGACAGACTATACCTAGCCTCTATGCAACAGGCAGCCTACACAGGTGAAAAGCTGGAATGGATCGACAAAGGAGAAGAATACGAAAGACGGTGAGGACAGAAAAGACACTGCAGAAACATTTGAAAAAACCCTTATATCCATCCAAGAGGATACACATTGATCACATACAGATGCCAAAAAGCGGCTGATAAGAATACGCCCTAGTGGTGGTGGACATGTTCTCGGGCTGGCCAGGAGCCTACGCAGTCACAAACATGACAGCTGAAACCACGGCTAAAAAAAAAAAAAAAAAGAAAAAACGACTTAGTGAGATAGAAGATTTGGGGTCCCAGAGGTGATAGAGAGCGATCAGGGCCCAGCTTTCACAGCCACCCTAACAGGATGTTAAAGATGGCCCAAGAGACTAACATGAGTTGACCAGACAGTTTGCCTATTGCCCTGTTCAGTGTCAGACACACCCCCGGGGGGGGGAGGGGAGAAAACATGCCCTGTCTCCCTATGAAATTTTGTTTGGTTCAGGCCCCAGACTTGGCTGTTACTCCCCACAGCAGTCGCAGTTACAATCTGATATGTTAACTTGTTATGTTACATATTTGTCTAAAGCCTTAACTAATATCCATTCTCGAGTATTTTCCTCCATTCCAGATCCAGAAACAGACTCTGGAACCCACAGTCTTCAGCCAGGAGATTGGGTGTTAGTGAAGAAATACACAAGGAAAAATTCACTTGATCCCCGATACGAAGCACCTGGATACACGCCTTTCACTGCAAGAAAGCCCAATCTCCTGAAGACAAGATCCTGCTGGCAGCACAATGATTGTGCTGTATATCTTTTTTTCTTACAAGTTTGATAAAAGCTCAGCAGGTGATTATCACCAAAACAGGTACTCAAACAGGCGGCCATCACTAAGACAAATGGTGTCGCTACATTTTGGTACAATTCATCCAGCACATAAGTGGTTACGTTTATTTATTTGTTTTTTATTTTTTTGATCTTTGTAGTATAATACCCCTGATAAATACACTGACTCAGCAGCCAACCACAGGAGGAAGCGAGCAGCTCCCGCTGGAAGCTTTGTCCTCATGTGTACATAGATGCCATAGGGGTCCCAAGGGGGGTCCCAGATAAATTCCAAGCTAGGGATCAGGTAAAAGCTGGTTTTGAGTCTTTGCTCCCCATAATAACCTTCCTGACAACACTGGTCCAAATGGTAAGGTTACTCTAGCTATCAAGAAATTGGAAGATCTGTTGTTTGAGTTGAAGAAGAACTCCGGTATTACAGACCCTTGGGATCAATATTTTAGCTGGTTGAGTGGGTGGCAGAAGGTGCTCGCCCAGATAGGAGTAACAGTACTAATAACCCTAGTTCTTTTAGCCCTGATTGTATGCTGTATTCTAACATTTGTAAAGAAGCTAATGAGCAAGGCTGTAGACAATAGCACACCTACATTTCTCCACCAAGAAGAAGAAGACTGCCTTATGATGGAAGAGGACAAACCCTTTACCCCTCTACAGTCACTCCCTGTTCATAATTTCACAGTTCTATAGGGTTGTAGGGATAGATAGCACCTGACTGCCCTCTCCAGGCTGTATTGAGGGGGGTAGTGAACTAGTTACTGCTCTTCTCTATGTACAGCCCTAAAAAAGTTCCGGAGGAGTTTGGGCCAGGTGAGTAGGCACTTTAGTATGAGGGACAGAAGAAATATAGCCATTTTAGGGGGGACTGTGAAGGAATGTGATGAACACTTGTGAATTAAGCAAAATGTCTATTTTTCTATGTGTATTCTTCTCTACATGTATATATATTTTTCCTGTCTTCCTTACTCAAAATGGCCGTTACTAGATACCTACTCGCCCCCACCCACGGAGATGGAATGTGAAAAGAAAGATGGAGCCTTGGCACAGTGCCTTCAAAAGAAGATAACATTCATGAACTCGAAGGGGACTACCTTATAACGGACCTGACTAATCAGAAAGCTGCAAATAATCAGTATTATGCTAATATTATGCTTATGACGTACTAACATATGACACCGCCTACTAACTATATAATATACTGTCCATTAGAAATAAACAGGAAGTATCATTTACCTGAACAATGTGTCAGTCTATGATATCCACGTGCATGCACTCTAATTACCTATTTAATCAGATCCAGCAGCAAGAAATCTATTTTGAACCTGATTGAGGTTCCCTAACCATTACAAGCTCATGCAAAAAAGAAATATGGAAAAAATTATTATTCTCTCACTAAGAAAAACAGGTACCCTGTTCCTTTTAGACCCATCTTTTCTTTCATCTACTTACTTCAGAAGCAGCAGCAGGTGAGGTCAGGCAGCCCTTCCAGAGGCAGACAGGAGACACAGAATCTGAGACAAAAACCAATCAGACTGTCTAACCCCTGGGAACACAGCACAGCAGGGAAGCAAACAGGAACAAATCTTTACTGCACAAGAGAAAACTGGCAGGACTGGAGAGAGAGGGAGATAAACCAGTTCCTCTGCTGGCTTCAAGACTGTTTAAGCTGCTGCTTGGTGACTGGCAGTCACTACCCCCGTGCCGCAGCATCTCCCTGCCCTCTGTGACATCATCCACCACTGCTCTCAGACAGAAGACAAAACCAGGAGAGCAGTGCGGCACACTGCCTATACAAGACAGGAAAACCCAAATGGTGATATTGTAGAGCTTAGTAATACCACACCTGTAGAATATTCCTGCTATCTAAGCTTCATTTGCCTGCAGCCCGGCACAAAGGGCACCCAGTTTTTAGGAGGGTTTATCATCCAACATTCAGCATCTTCCAACTGCATGGGAGGCTGAACATGGAGGGGTAGGTTCTGCAAGGTATATACTTGGAGTAACCAAAGTACTTGCCAACTGCGATCCACAGGTGGCCTGGAGCATGACCAAAAAAAAAAAAAAAGAACATTTCAGTGGGGGAGGAGCTGTCTTTTATTTAGTTAGGAAGAGGTGTTCCTGTGGGCTCCAGGGGAGGTGTTACCCCATTTGTGTGCTGACGTGAGGTAGGGCCAGGAAAAATAGTGTGTTCTCAGAATAATTTGAAGTTGCAAGTGGGGTATCACAAGGTTCTGTTTTGGGACCAATTCTATTGAATTTGTACATAAATATTATAGAGGCGGGTATAAATTATACAGGGGGATATAAATAGTTAATTCTTAGTGTTTGCTGATTGTACAAAACTAAGAAGGGCAATAACTTCACAGCAAGATGTAGATATTTTACAAGCAGAGCTCAATAAGGTGATGCACTAGAGGGCTAAAAATATGAACACAAATTACTCGCTAGGGCTAGGACCTTTGGAGGAATCCAGGATGGAAAAAAATCTGGGTCTCCTAGTAGATTATAGGTCCAGCATTAGCATGCAAGGCCAGGCTGCAGCAAGCAAAGCTGGCAGACTGTTAGCATCCATAAAAAGGGTGTTTACTCACTCATAATTCTGCCATTTTACAAAACTCTGATTCGACCTCATCTTGATTATGCTGTCCAGCTCTGGTCACCAGTCCTCAAGAAGGATGTGCTGGAACTTCAGAGAGTCCAGAGAAGGACAAGAAAACTAATAAGGGGACTGGAGGACCTCAGATTCTAAGGAACGACTACATTAACCGCTTGCCGACTGCGCACAGTATATTTACTGCGGCAGTCAGCCCCTCACAGGTAGAGCGACATAGGTCTACGTCCCTAGCCTGTGAGGCTCTGGGGAGCGAGTGCGGACCCCCCGCGCGTGTGACCGGCGGACCCGATGTCCGCCGGTCACTCGGCGATCGCCGGTGGAGAGGGAGAAAGGCAGGCGACTAGTGTAAACAAGCCGCCTGTCATTCTCCCCGGTGTAGGAATCGTGATTATACGGTTCTACTATGTAGGACCGTTGATCACTGTTCCTACCCCTGAAGCCACAGCCAATCACAGTTAGAATCACGCCCCTAGGGACACACACAGCCCCTCCCTCTCAAAAAAGTTAACCCCTTCACTGCCAGTGTATTTTTTACAGTAACAGTGCATATGTATAGCACTGATTACTGTAGAAATGGCACTGGTAACCCCAAAAGTGTCAAAAAAGTCAGTCAAGGGTCCGATCTGTCCGCCGCAATGTCGCAGTTCAGCAAACAAAAAAATCGCAGATCGCCGCCATTACGCGTTAAAAAAGAAAACAACAAAAATGACAAAAATCTTTCCCTTTGTTAGTAAACGCGATAACTTTTGCGCAAACCAATCAAAATACGCTTTTTGCGATTCTTTTTACCAAACATATGTAGCATAAAACAAATTGGCCGAAAATGTTAAAAAATTTTGATTTTTAAATTTTTTTGGGGGAATTTCATATAAAAAAATGTGAAAAATATTGTTATTTTTGCAAAATTGACGCTCTTTTTTGTTTATAGCTCATGATCAAAAAATCGCACAGGTGATCAAATACCGCCAAAAGAAAGCTCTCTTTGTGGGAAAAAAAGGACGTCGAATTTGTTTAGGTACAGCGTCGCACGACCGCGCAATTGTCCGTTAAAGTCACGCAGTACCGAATCGCAAAATAGGCCCTGGTCAGGGAGGGGGTAAAATCTTCCGGGGCTTAAGTGTTTAAAGTGTTATTAAACCCAGGACCCATGAATCACTATATCTGGTCTCCCACAGTACACAGCATATGGAAATGCAATCATTTTAGTAAATATAAACTGCTAAATACCTTTTCTGATCAGCAGTTAGAGCAGTCTTGTGACTTCTATCATTGCGAGCCAAGCACTAGTTAAAGCTTGTAGGAGGAGTTTTCTGACTATCCTTTGAGACTGTAAAACTGTGCTGATCACATGCATCCTCCCAAGTTAAAAAAAAAAAACCTTTCTAGCAATACACACAAAACTGAGCATGTGCAGCCTGACTCCTTAGACTCTATGTTATCAGGAAATTATTAGGGGACAAGGGAAGGAGGGGAGGATCAGAGAAGACAGGATCAAACAGCCTTTTTACATGTAGATGATTAACCCCTTAGGTTCCACATTGAGTATAACAAGCATTTTACATTTTTACAGCCATTTTACATGTGGAGGTTTAATCCCTTAGGTTCCACAGTGAGTATAACAAGCATGCCTTACTGCATATACAGACTGATTTTACCGTTATGGGTTTAGTAACACTTTAAACATATTCTTCCTGGAGAAAAGATGCTTAAGAGGGGATATGATAGTGATGTACAAATATCTTAATAGTGATTCTAGCATTGGGAGGAAACTATTCAGTCCCAGGTCACTTACTAGGAGACGTGCCCACTTAATGAAGTTGGAGGTGGTTTAACATTTAACTGTATAAGGGGTTCTTTACTGTCAGAGCGGTAAGGATGTGGAACTCCCGGATGTGAAACTCCCTTCTATAGTAGGTGGTTACTGCAGGGAGCATTGAAAATGTCAAAAAGGTCTTAGATGGGCATCTTAGGGATAGACTGGTGTCTTTAATCAACCTTACCAACTATGTACCTATGTCACTATGAATTTATCCAGAGCTTTTAACAGTACTAGGCCAAGTTCCAGCACAATCAAATTAGGAAGTGGGGTGAACCACATAGTCTTATGTACACTAAAGTACACAGTATTTTATTTTCCCCCAGTGGCTGAATGGAGTGGCAGAGGAGCAAGGGAGAGATGAGTATGGAGGGAGAATTAAGGTAAAATGTGGCTTTACCCTGCATAAGCAATATATAGTTTAAAGTTTTTTTTTTTGTTTTTTTTATTGCAGTGTTATTTAAAAATGTTGCATTCCCTTTTCTTACGACTTTAAAATTAGGTCACTCTGGACTTAAGTTACAGTATGTTAAACTGGTTGTAAAGTTTTATTGAAAAAGTGTTATGTTAAAAACCTTCTGGGCTGCAGCTCCCCCCCAGACCACCCCTTTTTCTTACCTGAGCCTGATCCGATCTAGTGATGTGCACAAACGCAGCAGCTCCAGGCCACTGTCACTCCACTCATTAGACAGATTGATAGCAGCAGGAGCCATTGGCTCCCGCTGCTGTCAATCAAAAGCTGTGGCATAGGAGTGGGTGGCAAGGCCGAGTCCCGCTGTCTGTGTCAATGGATGCAACAGCAGGACTCGGGAGTGAGCCTGCACATGTACCCCAATGGAAAGTGGCTTTCCATGGGGGCACCTGATAAAGAGGAGAGGCTTGGAGCGCCAGTGGGGCACCCCAGAAGTAGAGAATCAGGGCTACCCTGTACAAAACGATTGCACAGAGCAGGTAAGTATAGGCATGTTTATTTTATTTAATTAATTTTTTTTTAAAAGTGAGGGTTTACAAACACTTTAAACTTTTATAAACTGATACCAAACTCAACAGCCTAGATACTGCAACTGATTCTAGGGGAACCTTAAATGATTTATTTGACGTTATGTCTGATTTGTCAACAAAATTATAACCCAGTGCTTTAAATTCAACAGATGTAGCTTATAAATGATGGTACTGAACAATTATTGCAATATATTGAAATGAATTGTTTAGGTTTGCAAAAATAAAACTTTGCATATTTGCCTGTATCTGTGTATAGTTCTGTTAAATGTGATTGCAGTATTTCATGTGTATCTAACCAGCTGTTGGGAATCTAATCATGATGACTAGTAATATTTTTTGCTCAAAAAAAAAAAAAGTTGAATATCTAATATATACTTGCAAAATGACTAATCCTAAATTCGCCCCTTAACAGATATCTTGGTGGGTGGGCTGCACAATATAAAGTTAGTTTATTGCTTTTTCTGTAGTTTTTTGGAATGCAGAGCACACCCTGCATTCAGAAAGCATGAAAAATGTTTACAGAAGAAAAAAAAAAAGTTTGGGTGGAACTTAATGATACAACCCAAACAACCATGTTAAACAGATGTGAAAAGAATTGTCACTGTTGGATTTTAATGCCATTGCTAAATATAACCACGTATATGTTGTTATTTAAGGTAATTGCCACATGTCCAAACACTACTATATTTCCTTTAAAGTGGAGTTCCGAGGGACGCTGCGGCTTCAGCTGCCCACACCCGAGATGGCAGCACTGGAGAAGAAATTTTCTAGGTAAGTATTTCTTCTTACAGGTAAGTGCGACCCGGGACAGTTCGGAGGCTATCCATTATGGAATGTACTAGCCCTGACTGTCCCGGGGATATTTTTAGCTCAAATTGATCCCCGAGGCCGGAACTCTGCTTTAAGTCACTGTCTCCTAAAGCTGAAGTTTAATCTGCTTTTATTTTGCCTTCCCTCATTCCTCGTCAACATGCTAATGACTTTTTAAGTTTAAAACCTTTCTGTGTTAATTTCATATATTAGAAGAGGAGTATGGGGTTTGGGGTTTTTGCAGATTTATACTTACCTAGGTGTATGCAACACCAGTTCAATTCTGCTTCTGTCCTCCACCGGCTCTAAGACTGAGAACCTGAGTGATCAAACACCACAGATCGCTTGGTTTTCACAGCTCCCTGAGCAGAGTGCTGTTGTCTGTCAGTCACCGCTCTCTGCCACCTCTGCACTGGGCTGTGGAGGCGGCAGGAGCGGCCGGCTCAGGCTCTCAGCAGCTTACTGAAAGGCTGAGCCAGGTGTCGGTCCAGGCATTGCGATCTTGCCCAACTTGCGACTGTGACGTTAGCGGACAGCGGACTTCTGCCTGCTGTCTGCTGTAAACGTGTTACAGGAGTGCAACATGAACTGCAGTCCTGTGATCCACAGGAGAAGTACAGCCAAGCAAGCTTTGGCTGTACCTCTCTTTTAAGACCTAGTAACACCATTATTGGATCTCTATGCTTCTCTGTGCAATGCAGTCAGATTATGGCTGGTGGGAGAGGCTGGCAGAGTGATGTACATATTGTAGCTTCCTGAAAACATCACAGCACCCTGCTTCAGTAGTTCTCTCATTAGCCCTCACCCTTGATGCAAGCAGTGGATCTGGGGAGAAATTATGCAAATATAAAAGCGCTTGTGCAGTGTTGGCCTGGAGGGGTGGGCATTTCTAGGCAATGCCCACATGGGATTCTGAACTTATGTAATTGAAGAACAGAAATTCAGTCAATGAAAAGGATGGGTCAGGGACAGTCAGGATAGGAAGGGAGGAGCTAGATGATGCTTAAGCAAAGGAAGTGAGGAAGGCTATCTAGTGCAAGTCTCTTTGACAGGTAGGTGGCCTTGTGTCTACCTTTAAAAAAACAATAGCTTTGTGCTTTTGAAGAAGTAGTTTTATACACTACTAAATTGTTTTCCTTTCATTCTCTGCATTAGGGTAAAAAACTTTCCACTGCCTCTTACCGCCCCCCCCACAGCAATTAACCGGAGTCCTTCATCGATCCAGCGCTGTGTCTGGCTGCAAGTCTTTTCTCCCCTCTTCCTAGTTTCAAAGGCTTCGTGTGATAGCAGCAAAAGCCATTGGCTCCTGCTGCTGTCAGTCAAATCCAGTGAGCAGCAGGTGGGGCCAATATGTGTGCATCTCTGGATATGCATAGTCCAGCTCAGGATCGGGGCAGACACAGAAGAGAAGGACCCAAGATTGCCAGCAGGGGACACCAGAAGAGGAGATTTGGGGCTGCTCTGTGCAATACCATTGCACAGAGCAGGTAAGTATAAACATGTTTTTTATTTTAATAAGAAAAAAAATGACTTTACAACCACTTTAAGTTTGTGTGTATACGTGGGCTTGGTTTCCCCAAGAACTGATAGACCTGTGTGAACACTTAGCTTTAACTACAAAAAGATAACCCAACAGGTAGCATAATTGGGCAAAGTAAAATAAATGCCTGAACTGGTTTTAGGAAGGAAATTAGGGATAAACAGGATTAACCAAATGTTAAATACAAATGGATTGAAATGAAAAGTCTGTTATCTGCATTTAACAGCTGCAACTAATCACAGCGTAACAAAATACTTCCAATGTATCAATCAATGATCACTATAACAAGTTATTACTCAACAAGGAGCCACCATTAGGAGACAGCATGATTAAAGCGGTATTAAACCCAAAACCAAAAATGTATTATTTTGCAGCTTACCAATCATTATATGTGATGGCCATTTCCAGATTCTTTTCTTTGGCTTTTTCCCTCTGTTTTCACCTGGGGATCTGGCCAGTAACACATCTCCTGTATTAGTGAGACACAACTCTTGAGGGATAAGCACAGGAGGCACAGCAAACAGCAGAATTTTAAGTCTGGGGGGTAAGGGGAGTGTTAAATGTACTACCAAATTTAGAACCACTAACAAATTAAAGCCAAACTTCAGCTTACACTTTATAACCAGTTACAGCAGGTTTCTTTTCCCTTTGGAAAAAAGATTTTACACGAATAATAATAATAAAAAAAAATATAATAATTTTAATCACCCCTGCAAGTGTTAAGCGGTTTGTGTCATCCACATAAACTGATACATTCTGCTAGAGAATTTGTGCTGTAAAAAACAAGAGACTTGCTGGCTGGACGACCAGATGAAAATATAAAAATGTTTGTTTTTGGGTTTAATACTGCTTGTATACCCTTGTATTATACTGTATACCTGTGGGCTTAAAGGAGATGTACAGTCAAAGCTTGTTTGGCTCTACATCTCTTATGAATCCCATGAGTGCAGTTCGTTCTGCACTCCTGCGATCCGTTTTCAGCAGAGAGCGGGCTGAAGTCTGCTCTCTGCTGACGTCACAGATGTCGGTCTGACAGTCAGCAAGCAGCTCTCTGCTTGGGGAGCTGTCAGAACCAAGCGATCTGAGGTGTTTGATCGCTCAGTTCTCAGTGTAGAGATGCCAGGGGACAGATGCAGCATCGGACTGATACTGCATCCACCTAGGTAAGTATAAATTGGGGAAAAAAACCAAACCCTAAACTTTTAACTGTAGTCATGCATTGAACAGGCTAAACAAAGGGCTTATTCTATTTCTGACACTACAGACTGATCTGCCAGTAGGAGGTTTTGAAGCATGGACTATGTATGAACATACTTTATCTTTATATTTGAGAAAGTGAATAAATGAATGCTGCAATTTCAGGAAGGAAATCAATTGCAGTGAGTGTGCTTACACTAAGATTCTTGCCTTAGTCCATTTACTCTGTGCCTCTGATATGGAAAACTCTAAAAATCTATCTATGCAAATGGATATTTTAAAACATTAGGCGCAAAGAAAATATTTGTATTTTGATGACCCTTCTGCCCTAATTCCTGGTTGACACCTTCATTGGGCAGGTGATATTAATTTTGACTTTACAGTAATATATCCCTTTGGCTCATTGTGGGTTTCATATGAATTGGCCAGAGTGATCTTCTGTGTCATAGAGATTCTGTAAAAGGTAGGGACAGGGTGAGGGTTTCCCTAAAAAGCATAAGGGCTTTACTGAGCAGGACCTTTTTTATAATTAGGGTTCATATCTGAAACTTGGGTGTTCCTTAAAAATTTCTCAGCATTGTTTGACTTGTGTGGGTCCTTTTCATCTGTCCCTGGGGATTTTCCAAAGTCATTTTTATATTTTTGCCTTTTGTACACTTAGTTGACTGTGCTTAAGCTTTATTCTTTTTTTCATGTTATCTACAGATCCATGCCATTAAAGGGATAGTTAACCTTTACCATGAAACTGCCTATGCAGGTGAGGAGCATCTGTAGATAAAAACAATCTGTGCAACTCTGACTAAAGTTGAATAAAGCCTGTGCTATAGGTGTAGGCCATTTACCTACCTTGTGAAACCTGACTGGAATACTCCCAGGACAATGCTAAGTATGCCCAGGACGTTGCTAATTGAGGCCTAGTCTTCACTGTTTATCTCCATCATCACAGGAGTGATCTCTCAAATGCTGAGCTCAGATCTACTGCATCAGGAGAGAGAAAGATTATGTGAGGAGGTCAGAATCAGAGAAATAGCTCACTCCTGTTATGGTGGAGGTGAGCAGTGACGACTAGGCCTTACTTAGCAACATCATGGGTGTACTTAGCAGCATCCTGGTAATATTCCAGTCAGGCTTCATAAGGTATGTAAATGCCTACAGCTATAGCAAAGGTATTTTTCATCTTTAGTCAGAGGTGCACAATTTTAATCTACAAACATTCCTTACCTGCATAGGCAGGTTTTTTTGTAAAGTTGAACTATCCTTTTAACCAATCGCTGTCCACTAAATGTATTAAAATGGCCTGGATTCGAGTGGTTATAACAAGCTCATGGTTGCAGCTGTAGTCATGAGCTTGGTATAATTTTTTTTACAGCCAGCAATTGGCTGTTTAGTGAGAGTAATCTTGGAGGCTCTACAGGCACCCAATTACTTTTACTGTAGTGAGAAAGGCTGTGCGACCTGTGCTTGATTAGCTGCATTGGAGGGCAGGAGGGACGTGGAGGTCTAATCGATGACCCCTGATATCTCCATAATAGATATAAGTGTAAAAGATGTGTGATGGTCAAAAGCTTTGCTGCTATGTAAAATATATTTTAATCTTTCTTGTGATGAGAGTTGTGACGGAATTCACCGTCACTGGAGGTGAAGAGCAGATACTTAATGGTTTGAATTGCTTCAGATGGGACAGTAATATTTGTCAACCATATCTTCATATAGAAATATGAAGATTTAATACCACAGAGACACACAGATTGTCATTGGCAGACTTCCCTATTGTTTGTGTCTTGGGAGGGAATGTGGATTGTGCCTGTCTCATTGTTAAATGTTAATGACCTCACATTGTTCTGTCTGCCTTAAGATAAGCTTATTATGGGATGTATATGTGTATGTGGATTGGCTGCTAAGGGGAAGGGGGATTGTCCCACAGTGTATATCGTTGTGTACACTGTATGGGAATGTAAAACTCTGTTTTCATTGGATTTTGAATGTCAGGGCCTGTTTTCAACAAGGTCCATCTGGGTGGTAACCTTGTGGGGGAAAACTGTATAAAAGTCTGTTTCTTGTTCAATATAGTTTAGATATACTTCACCCTCAATCTAGGGTCCTGTCTCTCATTGGGGGAATATGCTACAAGGGATTGCTATGTCCTTCATACTCCCTTGGATAATTACTAAGCTCTTGTAAGAGCTTGTGTAAGAGCTTGTTCCTGTTGCACTCTCTGGGGAAAGAGAGGGTCACCCACGGGAACCTGGAGCCTTGTAGTAGGTCCAGGGTGGGTAGGAGACGGCGAGACCCCAACCAAGCTGCGGTGGTTCGTGGGGTCTGACGTGGATATGGTGTCTGGTGGAGTGCTTGGAGCCCTCAGGAAGCCCTCAGGAAGCACTAGGAGCATCCGTCAACAGAGGTACCAGGTCGCGGTGCCGGTTGATCCGTTACAAGAGTCATGGCTGCCTTCTGATCATATGTAACTTGAAAGCTTTCACTCTCATTTTATAGATGTGCCATTTGTTTTTGAGCATTTACATATGTTTGTTCAGTACAGACTATACAGTGTCTTGGTGGAATACTGCTGTAAGAAAAGCTCTTGATATATAACTTTCATTCTCCACATATCCTTTGATCTGTATGCACTTACCTTTTCTGTATAATATACACATAGAAGATTGGATGTCTCCTCCAGCTGTGATATTGGCCACTCTAACTGCCAATTTATTAATCCCTTATTGATGAGTTCTACCTTTCACCTGTAGTTTAAAATGACCTCAGGGTCTGTAGTCTGCATTGATAAATTAAGCAGAGGAACTACAGTTATTTCTCATTCCCTGTTTTTGAGTTGATGAAGGTGAATATATTGAATGTCAAAAATAGTTCCACAATTAGATAATAATTGGTGAAATGAAAGAAAAACATTTTTGATATTAAATGACACAACAATTGTAGTCACTGCACTGTATTTTTATTTTAAGGGTGATTTATAAAATAAACTTTTCAATGTAAAAATCAGTAAAAAAACATTTCCACACAAATAACCTATAAAGGTCTCCTTCCACCAGGGTTTACAGTGTGACAGTCTGAACTTTCATAGCTTCGTCTGGCCAGGAGTAGGAATCCACGACAAACTGGTCATAATCCGTACTGTACATATGAGAGCGTATAAATGCCTCCTTATCTGAAGGTTCCGGAAAGACAGACGCTGTGTTATCTTTGTACGCATTCTCTACAATCTATAAGAAGACAGCATAATAATGTTTACCAGAAAATCTGTCATATCCAAGAATGATCTATGATATTTGCCATGGATTAATCAATCATATAGACACTGGGAAAACAGCCAGCAGTAGTACAGGTACATTTATCAAATGGTTTATTTGAAAATGATCCAGTGTTCTGGTACATATGTTGAGGGGTTTATTTACATCCATATGTCATACGTAAAAATGTGATGGGTTTCAGTTTAATAAAAGCATTCCATAATCATAGTGTGTTGTCTATATTTCTGACAATGGGAAAAAGATGTTTCATGCAGGTATACAGCTGCATTAAAATGGGGACAGTGAACACAAAACCCCAATACTTTTAGGGCACTATCAGGCCCAACCCCATGTCAAAGTTTTTTTATTCTGAAGGGGTCATGTACTTATGTTGGGGTTCTCAGAATCCTTCTTCTATATGCAGGAGTTGTGACTTTTTACAATTTCCAGAAAAAAGCCCTTACTCCTTTTGACATGCAGCCCACATGTTCTAACTGCTACATACTATGTACATAATATCCCATTGATACAATAACTTTATTATGCAAAATGTAAAATTATGATGATTATGGTACACCCCTTAATAGTTTTGATGGTGGTACAATATATACTATATTTTGTGCAGAAAGTATGCTGTACAATGGGTGTTTGATGTGGCACCTATTTGCTTGTGTGACAATTCACAATCCCAGTGACACATTCTTTTGGCTTTGAAATACAACATTGAATAATTGGAAATGCCAGGGCTGATTTAAAATATAATGTAGACTAAATAAGACTATTTTAAAGCCTAAGTTTAGGTATTTATTTTAAATCAATACAAAGGATGGTACATACTATTAATGAAAAGTGTCCCTTGTGCTGGTGCCCCAATGAAAAAAGGGCATCCAATAGGTACTGGGACTTTTATATGAGTTTAAAAACACTAGTGAGAGGGCAAAAAACATTTGAAGAGTTCAAATTAATTTATTGATATTGTGTTAAAAGACAGTCAACGCATTTTGGGGGTCAAAGGAACTCCCCCTTCATCAGGGCTACAATAAAACTTAATATGATGTAAATAAAGGGGGAGTTCCTTTGACCCCCAAAATGCATTGTTGTCTTTTAACACAACATCAATAAAAGAATGTGGACGCTTTTATGTTTTGGTCCAACTCACCTTCCATATATGCACTCCTTGCGCTGGTGTCAGCTGTCCTAGTTAAAATCCAAAATTTTCTGCCCCTCCCATTACCTTGAAGCCATAATTTTCCTGTGCTGCAGGGGTTAATACAAGCAATGAAGCTGGCATAGGCAATTGTCCAGGGTGCCAATGATGCCTGCCCTTTCCGCCCCCCCCCCCCCCCACCTCCATTTATAAAAGCTGTCCTATAGCTTCCATCAATGAAAAGTGCTCTATAGAGGATAGGCACATGTATGGAATGTCCACCTCATTCATACTTTTATTCATATAGAACTTTTCATTCATGACATCTACAGTATAGTGCAGCTTTACTAAAAAGAATGGGCCTGGTCAGCACACTTGATAAGTGCATATGACAGGTCTAGCACTCAGATTATCCCCTGTAGCACTAGAAGAATATAGCTGTTGGGGTGTGGGGGCAGAAGACTTCAGATTTATTTAATAATTTCTTACAGGTACTTACACAGCGCCATCAATTTACACAGCACTTTACATATATATATTGTACATTTACATCAGTTTTCTGTCCTAAAGGAGTTTAGAGTCTAAGATCCCTAACATTCATACATACACATACTAGGGCCAATTTAGACAGGAGACAATAACCCTACCAGCATGTCTTTGGACTACAACAGCTGGCAATAGCACAAGGGACACTTTGCATAAATGTAAGTACCATCCCTTGTGCCAATTTAAAATAAAATGACCTAAATGTAAACTTTAAATGTATAATATTTACAATCTGAATTTAAATTAGTCTTTTACATAACATTTTCCCATTAGGTACAGAGCTCACAACTGTTGTCTGCTTTCAGGTATCACTGGAGAAGAAGGGAAGAAGAAGGGAGAGCACCAAAATAACATTGGTGCAGATACTTTAACCACTTGTCAACTGCTCACAGTAATCCTACTGCGGCAGTGCGACTCCCCTGGGTCCAGCGACATAGACCTACGTCGCTGGACTCCTAGTGATTCTGGCGATTTAGACACAGCGGGAGTCGGGCCAGAGGAGGAGAGGCGGCGATTGCCGCCTCCCTTCCCCGTTCGTGGGGGAAACTGTGAGAAGACCCGCCTGCTTATGTAAACAAAGCAGGCAGATCCTTCTAGTGACAGACAAGAGGAGATCACAGGATTCAGCATAGCTGAACCTGCGATCTCTGTCACAGAACCCCCCCACACGTCAGTAAGCATGAGACATACATTTAACCCATTGATCAACCATAGGGTTAACTCCTTCCCTGCCAGTGTCATTATTACAGTAACAGTGCATATTTTTAGCACCGATTACTGTAGTAATGTCACTGGTCCCCCCAAAGTGTCAAAAATGTCAGTTAGGGGTCCAATCTGTCTGCCGCAATGTCGCAGTCCTGCAAAAAATCGCAGATCGCCGCCATTACTAGTAAAAAAAAAAAACAATAAAAATGACATAAATCTTTCCTGTAGTTAGTAAACGCAATTAATTTTGCGCAAACCAATCAAAATATACTTATTGCGATTTTTTTTTGTTACCAAAAATATGTAGCAGAAAACAAATTGGCCTAAAATGTTAAAAAATTTTGATTTTTCCATTTTTTTGGGGAATATTATATAGCAGAATGTGAAAAATATTGTTTTTTTTATTTATTTCAAAATTGTCGCTCTTTTTTTGTTTATAGCACAAAAATAAAAAATTGCACAGGTGATCAAATACCACCAAAAGAAAGCTCTATTTGTGGGAAAAAAAGGATAAATATTTTGTTTGGGTACAGCGTCGTACGACCGCGCAATTGTCTGTTAAAGTAACGCAGTGCAGAATCGCAAAATAGGGCCTGGTCAGGGGGGTAAAACCTTCCGGGGCTGAAGTGGTTAAAAGTGCACATGGGATTTCTCTATCAACATTTCAAAGACCCCTCTGTTATTTAACACATCCTTATAATACACACATACTGTATATAATAATTATAATGATGATAATATTAATGCAGCTAACCTTGACAGCTATTTTAACTGAGACTTCCTGTATTGTTTGCAAAGGTGGATACAAACGTCCTTCTTCCAAATGCTCATCAGAAACTTGATCAGCTATGATCTAGGAGTTAGAAAAAAAGTTAACTAAAAAAAGAGTTATTGGTGATCTGCTCCAAACATACAGTATATGGAGCCAAATAAACATAACAGAACATAACAGTAACACATACATAAAAATGGTGCATACAAAACTTTGAAACTGTAGAACATCACGAACCTGAGTTCAGAAATTAAACTCATTACAAACTATTATGCAGTGCTTGACTTTCTCAGTATTAACGTGTGAAATGTATGTAAATAAGATTTTTTTTTCTTTTATTTTCATAAGCATATACTGTATAACTACCATGACTATTAAAATCTATACTATAATCACCTGCAAACATTTGCCAAAATATTTCAAGTTTTACAGCTTTTAACAGTTGATTCAGCTTGAATAAAAGCTCAACAGATGTTTGCAAACAATTACCAAAGCAGAAAGTAATGGTATATCTTCATATTATGACTTGTTTTATTGGAATAATCATTTTATATAAAAAAAGTTAATAGTCACAAAGCGTGGTTAGTGTATTATAATTTACATAGTTACCTTAAATATCTAAGTGTTGGATTTCGAATATTTGTATAGAACAGAATAGAGCGCAAAACAGTACCAGAAGGTATGAATTAAATAACAGCCAGAAGGTTTACAGTTTCACAGGTTAATTTTTAGATATGCAAAGAGCAAACATACTCAAATCTGACTTATTGATGACAGGATATATAACTGACAAAACAGGAATCAAGCGAAACTAGGACAAAGGGAAACAAAATAAAGGTGTAAGCAATGTCTGACCAATATTAGGGGAAGGAAAAGGGATGATACTGAGGAGGTGTCAAATAGGATTATTATGTCTTAAACCAGATCTTCCATATGTTTCATTGTATATCAAATCTACTTCTATTACCACATTTGATAGCCAACAATTAATATAGATGATGTGTTTGTATGATTTTGAGGACTTTCAAAATATTCAAAGCTCTGTTGGACTTCCAACCCCTTGTTACAAGTAATCTAGCTGCTAACAGGATGTGAGTGATCACCGTGCGGTGGGATGGAGGGAATTTGTCAATGTCAAGGTTCAGTATCGCCACTGCGGGATTGGGAGAGATAAGTATACCCGTAATGTCGGAGATACAGTGGAAAATACTGTTCCAGAAGCTGGTGAGATGTTTACAGGACCAAAACATATGCATGATATTACCAACTGCTTCACAGTCTCTTCAACATACCGGAGAGTTGGATTGTGAGAATTTGGACATCTTATAAGGTGTAAGGCACTTCAAGGCTATTTTTTGTGAAAGTTCCCAATGTGTTACACATTTGGAAGCTTTGTAAACTGTTTTAAATGCGTATTGCCACTGATAGTTAGTGAAACTTTTACCAATGTCAACTTCCCGTTTTTGATATGGGACAGACTTGTGGAAGTTAAGTTTATCTTGAAATAAATTGTACAACAGAGATATACCTTTGTAAGGTATTGTTTTTGAGGTGTAGAATTGCCATACCAGTTCTCGGGAATAGATGTGGGGGTCTCCAAGGATTCTAAAAAGTGGGAGATTTGCAAAAATGTATAGTAGTCTGTGGATGGGAGCTCAAATTCATCTTTAGGTATATCAAACTCTCTGAGGGTGTCAATAGTGTATAGGTCAGCTATCCAGAGAATGCCCTGGGTGTGCCAGTCTATGGGTGCAATAATTGGTATTATGTCTGTCAAAATATTTATGGGCTCTGGGACATCTACTTTTTAGAAGCTGGGGGGGGGGTTTGGTCAACTTGCAGAGATCTCTCCACGTTTTTAAGGAAGCTTGTGTTGTTGGTGGAAGATGTTTTAAGGGGAATGGTTTCCAGATGTCCAAAAGTAGGAGAGAAGGTAGATCTGAAGTAGGAATAAGGGCAGACTCAATATTGGTCCAAAGGGTTTCAGAAGGGAGGAACCAACATCTTAGCTGGGTAAGCATCGAGGCGCGGTAGTAATCGCGTATGTCGATCGTCCCCATGCCCCCTGCAGATCTATGTTTGACTAAATGGGTCTTGGAACTCCTGGGAACTCCTTGGACTTGGAACTCCTGGGGCGGCCAGACCGCAAGATACGTTTGTTTAGAATGGAGTTCAGGGCTTTTAGATGGTTATTTTTTAATGGGATGGGAAGTGTTCAAAAGATATATAGTATTTGAGGGAGTATAAGCATTTTAAATGAGGCCAGTATTCCTTACCAGGAGAGTTCTGTTTTAGCTAATCTGTGTGTTTCTTTGGATATTTTATGGATAAGTGGCATACTGATCACTGATATCACTGCTTGTGGAAGAGAATTCCACATCCTTACCGCTCTGACGGAGTTTAAGGTTAAAACGCTTCTCTTCTAATTTTAGCGAATGGCTGAAAGTCCTTTTATATTTCCTTTCCCTGAATAGTTTATCCCCTATGCCAGGATCACCTGTACGGTATTTGTACATTGATATTATATCCCTTCCCAAGCGTCTCTTCTCCAGAGAGAATAAGTTCAATGCTTGCAGTCTTTCCTCATAGCTGAGATCCTCCAGTCCCTTTACTAACTTTGTTGCCCTTCTCTGAACACTCTCCAGTTCTAGTACATCCTTCCTGAGGACCGGTGGCCCAGAACTGGATGGCATACTCCAGATGCCGCCGGACCAAAGTCTTGTAGAGTGGGAGAATTATCGTTTTTATCTCTGGAGTGAATCACCTTTTTAATACATGCCAATATTCTGTTGGCTTTGCTTGCAGCATCTTGACATTGCATGCCATTGCTGAACTTGTCGTCCATCTTAGATTGCCCCAAAGGCTCTCCCCCTAGTGAGTAACTTGGGTTCGTATTTCTGGCAACCAAAATCATTACCTTACATTTTTCAACATTAAACCTCATTTGCCATGTAGTTGCTCACCCCATTATTTTATTCAGATCTTCTTGTGTAGAAGTTATTGCCCTACTTAATTTAGTATCGTCTGCAAATACGTAGATTGAGCTGTTTATCCCATCCTCTAGGTCGTTTATGAATAAATTAAATAGGATTGGTCCCAGGACAGATCCTTGGGGGACCCCACTTTTTACACCAGACCATTCTGAGTAATCCCTATTTATCACCACCCTTTGGATTCACCCCTGAAGCCAACTTTAATCCAGGTTCACCTTATAGTAAGATATCTGGCTTAAGTTATTTAGAATGTCATGGGCATGGGGAAGGGATATGGATGGTGTGGTCAACAATAGTATAATGCTGAAAGCAAAAAGGTTTATATTGTGGCATACACCTTGAAGTGAAAAGCCTGATATTTTAGAGTGTATTCTAATCGCTTCAGCTAGGGTATCTATAAGAAGGTTGAATATTGAGGGAGACAAGGGGCACCCTTGTCTTGTTCCATATGTAATGGGAAATGTCTGGGATAAGATGTTTGACGTGTATACCTGTGCACATGGAGAAGCGTATAGGGCCAAGATTGCGGAAAGTATGGGTTCGATGAATCCACATTTCTTGAGAGTATATGTCATATAGCCCCAATGAAATGTAAAAAATCCGCGCTTAGGATAATTTTAGATTTCTAGTATTTGATGTTGGCTGCAGCCTACCTTTATACTATATTCCTAAGAATATAGTGAGAATGAAGGAAAAAGAAGGGGGAAGGTGTATGGCGCTGCCAAAAAGTGCTGATGTTTCTGTATGTCCAAAAATAGGTGTTAAAGGTATATACAATATAAATCACCACTATAAATAAAGTGTCCAGTGCATCGTATGTGTATTCCTAATAAATATGTGCAATACTGTAGGATAATTCAACTCTGTAAATGATAAATATTTGTGCTAAACTGTGAGAAAAAGTGAATACAAAATAGGTGAGAATTGGTATGTATACAGTATGATAAGAAAAAAATAAAATAAAAAATGTATGAAATATACAAAATAAAAAAAAAAAAAATATATATAAAAAGTTGGATCCACTTAAATCTACAGCCTTATAATCGTAAAATACAAAACATCAAGTATGGCATAAATAAGGTGCACAGTAGGTATATAAATATTATGGCAGCAATAGTACAAGAATAAATAAGTCCGTAACACCTAAGAAAGGCAAATAGTCCCACAATGCTAAAAAAACTTTTCCTAAAAAACAGGGCAAAAAGGTGACTTGAGTGCAGGTGTTCTGATGATAGATATTAAAGGTGCTCAAGTATATGGTGACCATTCAGTGCTCCCCGCACCCCTTGGACCGCACTCACCAGAACTATATACCCCTACAGGGGTATCAGGCCTTGAATCTATAATCCTGGGTCTCCTCCACTGACCATCAAAGTGGTTGGGTGGTCCAATTATCTGCCCGAATCTTGTAAACCCGGTTCCTTGGTATTAGGGTCCGAAGGTGTACCGATATATGGGGGAAGAAGGCTCACATAGAGTAGTACCGCTTTTAAAATACTTTATTAAATATTAAAAATTAGGTACTCACAAACGAATAGAGGGTAGTGGCATGAAAAATAGCAATAGTAGCGCACTTCCGGGACGCCGTGCGTTCCACAGGGCGGATGTGCGTTCCACTTAGGCGGATGTGACGCGATGACGCTCTACGTACGTTTCGTCGTGATGACGTCTTCAGGAGTAGCGTCATCACGCCATCTCCGCCTCTTTATACCAGCATAGTAAACAAGACTCGATGCGTGCTCCAATCAGAATGCCGGGCAAAGCATCTAATAGAAAAAAGAGAGAGGATGCACGCTGTTGCCGGGTAGAACTGTGTGTGTTAGAACTTGGGGAATTTACATACTGGCGGCTGCGTAATTAAGAGATGGACATTTCTGCCCTCAAAAGTACGCGATATACCTTGTTTTAAAGAAAGAAAAAAGAAACCACAAAATGGACTTTAAGAGGGTCAGGTCCTCCTCTATTGCCGTTAATACAATAATGGTATGGCAATCTCTGCTTGGGTATCGGGTCTGTTTACCATCTAGTCTACAGCATATTACATTGAATACATGCGTTGGCATATAGTACTAAACCAATGATGATAAAAATAAATCTTAAAAATAAGTAACGTTGGTAAATATAAATAATCTTACATCCAATCGCAGAATTTAACCCTTTCATAAAAATCATATATATAGTTTATAGTATTTAAATAATTTAATAGGTGACCTAGAATTATGATGGTAATATACCCGGCAACAGCGTGCGTCCTCTCTCTTTTTTCTATTGGATGCTTTGCCCGGCATTCTGATTGGAGCACGCATCGAGTCTTGTTTACTATGCTGGTATAAAGAGGCGGAGATGGCGTGATGACGCTACTCCTGAAGACGTCATCACGACGAAACGTACGTAGAGCGTCATCGCGTCACATCCGCCTAAGTGGAACGCACATCCGCCCTGTGGAACGCACGGCGTCCCGGAAGTGCGCTACTATTGCTATTTTTCATGCCACTACCCTCTATTCGTTTGTGAGTACCTAATTTTTAATATTTAATAAAGTATTTTAAAAGCGGTACTACTCTATGTGAGCCTTCTTCCCCCATATATCGGTACACCTTCGGACCCTAATACCAAGGAACCGGGTTTACAAGATTCGGGCAGATAATTGGACCACCCAACCACTTTGATGGTCAGTGGAGGAGACCCAGGATTATAGATTCAAGGCCTGATACCCCTGTAGGGGTATATAGTTCTGGTGAGTGCGGTCCAAGGGGTGCGGGGAGCACTGAATGGTCACCATATACTTGAGCACCTTTAATATCTATCATCAGAACACCTGCACTCAAGTCACCTTTTTGCCCTGTTTTTTAGGAAAAGTTTTTTTAGCATTGTGGGACTATTTGCCTTTCTTAGGTGTTACGGACTTATTTATTCTTGTACTATTGCTGCCATAATATTTATATACCTACTGTGCACCTTATTTATGCCATACTTGATGTTTTGTATTTTACGATTATAAGGCTGTAGATTTAAGTGGATCCAACTTTTTATATATTTTTTTTTTTTTTTTATTTTGTATATTTCATACATTTTTTATTTTATTTTTTTCTTATCATACTGTATACATACCAATTCTCACCTATTTTGTATTCACTTTTTCTCACAGTTTAGCACAAATATTTATCATTTACAGAGTTGAATTATCCTACAGTATTGCACATATTTATTAGGAATACACATACGATGCACTGGACACTTTATTTATAGTGGTGATTTATATTGTATATACCTTTAACACCTATTTTTGGACATACAGAAACATCAGCACTTTTTGGCAGCGCCATACACCTTCCCCCTTCTTTTTCCTTCATATAGCCCCAATGGATACTGTCAAATGCCTTCTCCGCATCCAAGGATAGGAGCAGAGAAGGAATCCGACAGGTTTTAGCGCAGTGCATGTGATTAATAACCCTCCTTGTAGCATCCGATGCCTGTCTTCCCGGGGTGAAGCCCGTTTGATTGGGTCTTATTAGGGTTGGTAAAATTGGGAGAAGTCTAGAGGCCAAAATCTTGGCATAGAGCTTTACGTCCGTATTCAATAGCGAAATAGGCCTGAAGTTAGATGGTGTAGTGGGTTCTTTGCCAGGTTTAGGGATGGTAACAACATAAGCTTTCAATATTTCGGAAGTAAACGAGGCAGAGGACATTGCTTCAGAGTAGACCGATACTAGCGCTGGAGTAGAATGTCATAGAAAAGCTTGTGGTAATCATTAGTTAGACCGTCAGGGCCAGGGATTTTCCCAGAGAGGAGCAATTTAATAATTTTCTCTATTTCAAGTCTAGTGATTGGTGCATTGAGGGCCATTCATTTGTATCTGTAAAAATGAGGGAAGGTTAAGATTTGTGAGGAAGGTTTGAAAAGCATATTCCGTAGGCTGTGGGGTATTGGGATCTTCCTTGAGGTTGCAAAGGGAGTAGTAATACTACGCAAAGGAATCTGCAATATTTTTGGGGTTAAGAATTTTGCTTTTGTTGGCTGGATGGATCAAAAAAGGTATTTTTGTTTGGGATTGATATTCTCTGAGTCTCTGGGCCAAACATTTGCCAGATCGGTTACCTGAGGAATAGTGTGACAATTTTAAGGAGGTGAGATGTTTATTGTACTGCTCTATAAGAGTAAGTCTAAGTTCAGTACGGAGCTGAGATAATTTATGTGATGTGTTAGCATCAGCATGTAGTTTATTTTGGGCTTCTAGATTTTTTATGTCATTTAGAAGATGGTCTAGTTTCTGTGTCCTCTGCCTTATTACCCTGGAACAGATTTGCAATATAATTCCTCTGATAAATGTCATGTGGGCACACCATAGAGAAAAAGGGTTAGATACAGAATTGGTGTTCAGTGAAAAATATTTTTGCAACACATGAGAATTAGCACGCGACTCATATGCTGGGCCCGGAGTATTCTCCTCCATCACTGTTATAAAGGCAGAGGCATGGTCTGACCATGAGATGTCGTGTTTAATGGAGGAAGATGCAGCCCGGTGTAGAAGCTTGTTAACCGAGATCAGGTCAATGAGCGAGTATGTGTTGTGTCTGAGGAATCAAAGGTATAGTCGCGTTCATTCATGTGTCGACACCTCCAGATATCATACACATCCTCAGCATGGAGAAGGGGGTATAATGCAGGTGGAGGATGCTTGGATCTAGAAGTAGAGTCCATTCTGAAATCTACCGTCAAGTTGTAGTCTCCACAAACAATCAAGGCACCTTTCACATTATTCCTCCGTGATCTATCTTCTAAATTCGCTATTTTGGTATTTAGCCAGGTCACTTCATCAGTGTGATCGTTATATGCATTTACCAGAGAGTTATAAGAAGAGGCAAACTCTCCCATCTTCTGTTCAATGTGATCCACTCTGCCACCCAGCTTACTCACCTCATGCTTAAAGCTTCCCATGCACTCCATCATGTCGGCATGTAGTGAGCTGCGTAGGGAGAAGAGCATGTCTTTCAGAGTGGTATCTGAAAGTGGCTGGTTGGCAGTGGGGAATGTATTAATGGTGTCCACTAGCTCCCTTGTGTTTTTCAAAGAGTCCTGTCCAGTGCTCACCTTATTATCTAAGCAGGGTTTTCGACTTTGCTGGGCTCCAGGACACAGGTGTAGAGGCATATGGGGAATGCTGCAGGGAGCTGCTCTGGGAGCAAGGGCTTGGTGTAGTGGAGATAGAGCCGCATGAGGAGGCTGGTTGTCTGTGCCATCTTTGAGAATGGCCGTGGCTCATCAGAGGGAAGAATTGTTGGAATTTTGTCGGCTAAACAGCCTCTTTTCATCTCCGAGTCATGTCGGCAGCTCGGGCGGCACTTTAGGCAGGCTGTGGTGTGTCTGAGGTTGGGTAAGAACACCTAAATAAGCTTGAGATCCCAGCACTAGAGCCGAGCTGCAGGTCTAGGTGTCCATAGTGTAGCACGGTAGCCAAGTCCCCTCAGTGTTGGATTTCCGGCAGCACACTTTAATGGGAACATTACAGTATCAGGAACTAAGGGAAAAGATGGGAGAGTTCCTCTTATCAGGTTCTTGAGGCTTTTTTTTTTTTTTTTTTATTGGTTTGCATGAATGTGAGAGCAATGTAGCTTTGTCCTTCTAAATTCCTTGTTTCTCTCTTGTATCATATAACTGGTTATGAATGACTGTTATTAACAAGCCATGAGGCTGTATGAGATCATGCTTTGCCACTTCTCTGGCTTTTGTGGTTAAAAGTAAGAGTTCATTTATTGTCAGCAAGACAGACTAGTACTCAGGTGTTCACTTTCTAAAGCCAAATAAAACAGAGAGTAACTTTGATTTCAGTTGATAAATGCAAGTTATTTCAAGCTGTAATACCTTCTAATTGCAGACAATTTCACGGTGATGACAAGCTATGTTCCCTGTTTTTATGAGTTTTACCAAGAACAAAAATGTCAAGGATTTTTATAAACTAATAAAATAGTTTTGGCACTGTTACCTGGATGCCCGGCTAACTTCATAGATAATCCCATTAAAAAATGTAATCTATGCTGTAAAGATGCCAATATGTGCACGTGCTGCATGTAATTAGCTGAAATGTCACAGAAAAAAGAAAAATGTACAGAAAATTCATATCTGAATCAGAAAGATGCATTGTGGTTTATTCACTAAAGCAGTGGAGGCTGATCACTTTGAAAAGTGTATGCAAAGTTAAGGATTGTAAATAAGGTTAACCTGTGTTTACTTAGAATACCCAATCATGTTCTATGGAAATTAATTAGGGGATTTATGACAAAACATGATTGGCTGATTTGTTTAGTAAGTCAATTCCAATGGGTCTGTCTGGACTGTGTTATAAATTGGATTCTGTTGTAATGATTAGCTCTAATAATACAGGTAACAAAGCATAACAATAAAAAGGTAATTTCCAAAGACTTTGATTCAATTTAACATGTTTCTTGCAAACCAATGTCAACTTTGGTGAGACTGGTAAAGTAGTGATACAAACACTGCTATATAGCCATGGATGTCAAAAAGACATGGTCCTTTTTAAAAAGCTGATTTGTTGGGTATTATACACAGTATGATATATATTGGACATTATTGAATCTGAAAAACGTAATTGCTATACATATGTCACTGTAAATCAAAAGGAGGTGCCACCTTACTAGATACCACGGGAATAAGGAGAGGGAGAGAGAGACCATTCAATGCCAGGGGGTACATCACAGACCAGCCATGAACAATCAATACCTGGATAACTTTGTGCCACTCGAGAGAGGCACAATAGAAACTCATACCAGAAACCCCTAAACCAAATCTGGAAACCCCCAAACTAAATATGTTATAGCAGGATCAAGCAAAGCATAGGCAATATGCCCAGCCTTCTTCTCTAGTTTTTAATTACCAACTCCAGCCTATTTTTTTTTTTTTTGGACAGAGTGGGTCAATTTTTACAGTGAAATGTTTTCAAATTAGAAAGATTTCTCTTTACCTTCTGTCCTGGTAACAGAGGGGTTGATTTACTAAAACTGGAAAGTGCAAAATCTATTGCAGCTCTGCATGGTAGCCAATCAGCTTCTAACTTCAGCTTGTTAAGTAGGGCTTCATTCACATCTAACCATATCATTTTCAGGCATTTTTTCAGGCGTTTTCCAGGTGTTTTTTCAGGCGTTTTTTTGCAGGTGTTTGGAGGCAGGCATTGACATCTAACAAAAAATGCCTGTAATCTGTCAAAAAAGAAGCTCATGTACTTTTTTGAGCTTCAGGCGACAAAACGCTCATATGTGAACAAGTGTTGTGGAAACTTTCTTCGGACTAGTGTGGACATTTTTCAGAATGTGTTTTATTTAGCTTGTCATTATGGCTCCTGTTATCGGTTTGCTTGCAATACGCTCATTAGAGCATTACGGGCGAACTGGCATTGAGGAAAGACTACTGGCAGTGAAAACCTTCCCTTAGATGTGTAGACGCGTCCGCTCTACATAGACATCTCCACCGGCGAACACTCCATGCGTTATGCGTGGGTCTGTTTGCCAGTAGAGATCTATGTGTATAGCAGTGTGGAGTCAATATCATTTTGATATCCATTTGCCTTTATGAAGGGATACACGCTCATGTCTTTCATGCTGCCTGATCACCATAGTGGAAACAGCATGGCTCATTCCTTGTAGATAGCCTCACATCTATGGGAACAGTAGTATAATCCTATTAGGCATTGTTATCTGAGTTTTGCTGAATGGGATTTATGCCAGTAGTAGTGGTGGGAATGCATGCACGAGTTTTACATAGTTAGTGAGGTTGAAAAAAGACATCAGTCCATCCAGTTCAACCTATGATGTGTGTGTGTGTTTGCTTTTAACCGTACATTGTATACCCCTGTATGTTGTGGTCTTTAAGGTGTCCATCTAATCGTTTTTTGAAACTATCAATGCTCCCTGCTGATACGACTGCTTGTGGAAGAGAATTCCACATCCTTACCGCTCTTACAGTGAAGAACCCCTTACGCACTTTAAGGTTAAACCGCCTTTCCTCAAGTTTTAGTGAGTGGCCACGTGTCTTATTGTATCTCCTCTCTCTGAATAGTTTGTTCCTTATGCTCGGGTCGCCAGTACAGTATTTGTACATTGATATCATATCCCCCCTCAATCGTCTCTTCTCCAGAGAGAATAGGTTCAGTGCTTGTAGTCTTTTCTCATAGCTGATGTCCTCCATTCCCCTAATTATTTTTGTTGCCCTTCTCTGGACTTTCTCCAGTTCCAGCACATCCTTCCTGAGGACCGGTGCCCAGAACTGGACAGCATACTCCAGATGTGGCCGGACCAGAGTCTTGTAGAGTGGGAGAATAATCTCTTTATTTCTGGAGTGAATCCCCTTTTTTATACAACCCAGTATTCTGTTGGCTTTGCTTGCGGCGGCTTGGCATTGCATGCCACTGCCAAGCCTGTTGTCTACCAGTACCCCCAAGTCCTTTTCCATCCTAGACTCACCCAGAGGTTCCCCCCCTAGTGAGTAGCTTGCTTTCTGGTTTCTGGCCCCCAAGTGCATTACTTTACATTTTTCAACATTAAATCTCATCTGCCATGTAGTTGTCCACCCCGTTATTTTGTTCAGGTCCGCTTGCAAGGTCTCCACATCCTGCATAGAAGATATTGGCAAGCCTAATTTAGTATCATCTGCAAATACTGAGATTGTACTAGATATCCCCTCCTCTAGATCATTTATGAATAAATTAAACAGGATTGGTCCCAGGACAGAACCCTGGGGGACCCCACTTTCCACACCCGCCCAATCCGAGTACTCCCCATTAATCACCACCCTCTGTACTCTCCCCTGGAGCCAGTTCTCTATCCAGGTACTCACCTTATGGTCCATACCTACCTTTCTTAGTTTGTACAGTAAGCGTTTGTGGGGAACGGTGTCAAAGGCCTTTGCAAAGTCCAGATACACCACATCCACAGGCTTACCTTTATCTAGGTGGCAGCTCACTTCATCCTAGAAGGTTAATAGATTGGTTTGGCACGAACGATTTTTCATGAATCCATGCTGATTACTACTTATAATACCGTTTTCATTACTAAAGTCTTGTATGTGGTCCCTTATCATCCCCTCCAAAATTTTGCAGACTACTGATGTTAGGCTGACCGGCCTATAGTTACCCGGGATATATCTCGGCCCCTTTTTAAATATTGGTACCACGTTGGCTTTTTTCCAATCAGCTGGCATCATACCCGTCTGTAAACTATCCTTAAAGATCAAGAATAATGGTCTGGCAATAACCTGGCTGAGCTCATTAAGAACCCTCGGGTGCAAGCCATCCGGTCCCGGGGATTTATTTATGTTAAGTTTCTCTAGTTTAGCTCTAAGTCTATCCTCTGTTAGCCATGGCGGCACCTCCTGAGGTGTATTATTTAGTTCGGCCTTACAAGCAAGGTTCGTGTAGCCCCCTGATTCCTTTGTGAAGACTGAAGAAAAGAAATTATTTAACACTTCCGCCTTTTCTCTGTCCTCTGTGGCCATTTTTCCTTTATCATCTTTTATGGGGCAAATGTGCTCTGGCCTCGCTTTCCTACTGTTTATATACTTAAAGAACTTCTTGGGGTTCTTTTTACTCTCCTCCGCTATATGTCTCTCGTGTTCTATTTTAGCCGCCCTAATTTCATCTTTACATTTATTATTACACTCTTTGTAGTGCTTAAATGCTGCCAATGACCCCTCAGTCTTGTATTTTTTGAAGGCCTTTTCTTTAGCTCTAATATACATTTTTATGTTGGAGTTTAGCCACCCAGGGTTTAGTTTTGCTCTTTTAAATTTATTTCCCTGTGGAATGCACTGGCCCACCCCCTTGTTAAGTATGCTCTTGAAGCACTCCCATTTTTCCTCCGTGTTCTTTGTTCCCAGGGTTCTATCCCATTTGATATTTTCTAGCAGCGAGCGCAGTTTAGGGAAATTGGCTCTTTTGAAATTCAGTGTCCTTATATTACCCTTGTGTTTCCTATTACTGTAATTAATACTGAAACCAATTGACCTATGGTCACTGTTCCCTAAGTTGTCCCGTATTTCTATATCCGTGAGCAGGTCTGTATTGTTGGTAATCAGTAGGTCAAGTACCGCATTGTTTCTTGTCGGTGCATTCACCATCTGACCCATGAAATTGTCCTGCAAAACATTTAGGAACTGCCGAGCCTTGGCTGAGTGTGCGGTTCCTTCTGCCCAGTCTATATCTGGATAATTAAAGTCCCCCATTATAATGACATTTCCCATCCTTGCTGCCAATCCTATCTGTAACATGAGGTCCGCCTCACCCTCCTCCCTCTGGTTGGGGGGCCTATAGCATATGCCCAATATTACCTTCCCCACCGTGCCTTCCCTTTGAAGCTCTACCCATAGGGATTCTGCCTCGTCCATAGCTCCGTTATTAATATCATCCCTCATATTTACCTGTATACTGTTCTTAATATACAGACATACCCCTCCCCCTTTTTTACCCTCTCTATCCCTGCGATAAAGGGAATACCCCTGAATGGTCGCCATCCAGTCATGAGAGCTGTCAAACCAAGTCTCAGTTATCCCCACAAAATCTAAGTCCTCCTCAAACATCAGCAGCTCCAGCTCTCCCATCTTGTTGGCCAGGCTTCTGGCATTGGTATACAAGCCTCGTAATTTTGATCGGTTACATTTATATTCATTTGATGTTTTTAGGCTGCTCTCTTGATTTTTCCCCGTACCCACCCTGGGTTTAGGAGCTCCGAACACCCTACCGCTAATGCCCCCATTTCTGCCCTCTGAAACTTGCTTTCCACTGGCTAATTCTACATCTGTACCCTCCCCCCCATTCCCTAGTTTAAAAGCCCCTCTAACTTTTTGGCCATCCTCTCACCCAGTACGGCTGCACCCACCCCATTTAGGTGCAATCCGTCCCTACCAAAGAGCCGGTGACCGACTGAGAAGTCGGCCCAGTTCTCCAGGAACCCAAAACCCTCCTTACTACACCAGCTCCTCAGCCACTCGTTAACTTCCCTAATCTCCTGCTGCCTCTCTGGTGTGGCTCGAGGTACAGGTAGTATTTCGGAAAATACTACCTTGGAGGTCCTAGTCCTCAACTTAGCGCCTAAGTCCCTGAAATCGTTTAGGACTCTCCATCTTCCTCTGCCTATGTCATTGGTACCTACGTGTACCATGACAGCTGGGTCTTCCCCAGCCCCACCCAATAATCTGTTCACCCGATCCGCGATGTGCCGAACCCGAGCGCCCGGCAAACAACAGACTGTTCGGCGCACACGGTCTTTGTCACAGATTACACTATCTGTCCTTCTAATAATTGAGTCCCCTACCACCAGCACCTGTCTTTCCTTTCCCTTTCTCCTGGCCTCACTGGAGGAGTTCTTCCCCTGGCAGCTAGGGGCGTCACTCTGCTCCAGCAATGCTGGTCCCTGACTGGTTTCCCCAACATCACACAACGGGGCGTATCTATTGGGGTGCTCCAGCCCAGGATCAGCCTCCTTGCCTTGTCCCCTTCTACCCCTCCTATCTGTCACCCCTCTACTCTGCTCTGATGCCTGCACCGATACTCCGCCCACCTCTGTGCAGACCCCTGCCTGCACCTGACTGGTACAATCCTGGCTCTCCTCTGGTATGGACATTCGTCTCAGTGTTGCCAGCTGCTTCCCTAGATTCAGGACCTGAGCTTCCAGGGAAGCAACGTGCTTACATTTTGTGCATTTGTATTCGCCCTCGATCACATGTCTGAGGAACGCATACATATCACAAGATGTACACCGAGTCGCATCTCCACACCCACATCTCCACAGTTTGATCAGAGCAGCATTCCCAGTTCTACACGCTGATTTCATTGTGTAGTGTTAGGCGCTAATTCCGCTACACGTGGGTTTTATTATTACTATGGTGTGCGGATAGTCAGCAGAGCATGGTCACGGCTGACGAGCTGCTTCAAACCAAGTCTTATGTGATATATATTACACCGCCCTCTCTTCTGGTAATGGTCTGTGGGTCACCTATCATAAAAAACCCCTCTGCATCAAGTACTTCACAGATACTCCAGTGAAAAGTGGAGGTCTCTTACTCATGCCCCTTGTGGACGCTGGGGTTGCCCAGGATCTTGGCCCGCTCTGGTACTGACTGATTTCAGCCTTATATGAAATACTCTGGCTTGTTATTTTAAACATGTGGTTATTTCATTCCAAACAGCACAGCATCTGTGATTGTAGACATCTGTACATAGCCATGCTCATGTGGACCCCTGAGGAAGAATTTGACCTCACCATTTTCTAAACGCATTGGGTCTTAGATATCTATGTTTTACACAATATGCTCTTTTCTTTTGTTAGGTGTTGTGTATGACATTGTGTAACCGCATCATCTTGTTTTAACCCATCCGGAGGTTCTCTCTTGATTCATGTGATCTTTTTATATGTTTCATGCAATAAACTTCATATATTTTTTGAGATTTTTTTCCTTTTTTTCTCTTTTCCTATATTTTCTTATACTTTTTGAAATTTATACTTTGTCTACCCATTGCCCTTAAAAGTACCACCCAGAGGGTTTTTCCTGTTGTATGTATTGATTTTGGGATGCGGGCATATTAATCTCTATTTGGCTCCAGTGTAAGGCAATTCCACACACCAATGGCAGGAAGCCGTGCACGCTGTTCTGCTCATTCACTATCGTGTACTCCCACTTTCTATTGTATATTTTAATGTATATAGGTGTGTCATTGACTGATTCTATGTGAATAACTTGTGCAGTCATGTGACTACATTTGGAACTGATTGGCTGATGTTGTATAGCCATCACTTCCTGCTGTTGTTCCTTTGTTGTCCCATAAATAAATGGAGCCTAATGCTTTAGGCAGGACATTCTATCGAGCATCCAATGTGATAGCAGCCTGTGTGTCTGTATTACTGGGTACTGCTGAGCGCACTCCATTACCTTATACAAAAGGGCTGAGTGCTGTGCTTTTTAGCACAACTAAATTAAGTGCTCTTGGCGTATATTAAAATCCAAAAGTGCACTTATTAGCGCAGTGGAGTTATTGGAGTTATTGGCGCATCAAGTGTATATTGACAGGGGCCATTTAAAGGAATAGGATTTTGCTTGTTGGGCGTTTTGAGACTTCAGAGATGAGCGTTTTACGAGCTGGAAAATGCTCAGTTGTGAACAGGGCCTTACGCTTTGACACAAAAACCTGAACACTGATTGGTTTCTATGCAGAGCTGCACCAGATTTTGCACTCTCTAGTTTTAGTAAATTAACCGCAAAGTATCAGAGGGAAATTGAGGAAAGAGAGGGGAAGAACAAAAAAAAAAAAAATAAGAAAAAATGTTTGGGCAAAGGTTTTGGTGCTCTTTGAAGTCGCTGTTAAAGTGGGCTCTACATGGTAAAGCACAATAAATGATTTTGTGAAAGCAAACCTTCCAATTATTATTTTTGGATCTCACACATAGTAAGTGAACAAGAAAGTTATGATTAAAATAGTTTTGAAAAGTATTTACAGGAGAAATGTAGGACAAAGAAATAATAGATACTATCTTGATTCTACAAAATCTCTGCTTTAGGAAAACATTTGGGTTAGAGAACCTGGCAGGACAATGGCTACTTGTCATGGCTCTCATCCAGCTCTGGGGGCTGCCGTTGCCTGACTGGTGTTAGATCCAGGCCAAGAAAATCATTGTAAATGCAGAAGTGTACCCTGTTCCCGAACTAGCATTGATTCTGGGAGTCGCACAAGAACTCCAGAGAATCTCCAGAGCTGGATACCAGTCCTAGCAAAGACAGGTAACATAGTAGTTACCTGACACATCATGACACATTCTTTTTAATTCATTTGTTTGGAAATGTTCTGCCAACTTCCATCATCCAATTGGGTGCAAGCAAAAATGTTCACTTTTTAATTTTCCTTACACATGATTGGGTATTCTGTTCAAATTGAGATTTCACCACATTTACTAAGCTCTGGGGAAAATTTCTATGTCACCTCCTTACAAAGTAAGCCATTTGATGGCATAAGCCTCCTTGCCTTTTGCTGACCTTGCTACTACAGCGATCACTGCTAATTTCCGGGTTTTGAGCTGAGTGGCTTCCTTACTGCTTAGTGAACACAAGAGGTCAGTCACTCAGAACAGGTGCCATTCAGAGAACATTTTGCATTTTCTCAATTAAGGCAAAGCATGTTCTGATTGGACAAGGTGGGGCGGTGAGAAAAAGATTTCCACCTCTTACAATCAGGGAAAACTTTTCTTTCACGAATAAAAAAAAAAATACAGGGGGGAATTTATCAAAACTGGAGCACCCAGATTCTGAAGCAGCTAGCTTTCATTTTCAAAGCTTAACTAAATAAGCTGAAGAGAGAAGATGATTGATTGCCATGAACAGCTGATCCAGATTCTGTCTGCTACAGCTTTGATAAATTCCCTTCAACATTTTTATCAAATGATGCCTTTATCCTCCTGTATCCTTATCAGTAGGGTAGTCACTGTAGTAGTAGTAGTAGTAGTGCCTACTACAGCAATTTCCAGCTTTTACCAGCCACAGCCAGGTATAGAACATTCATACTAACATTGGTCCAAGCTGGACCAATGGAACTATGTAAAAATATTCATACCTAAAGTTCAACTTTAAAGGCTAAGTTCACCTTTAAAAATAATAATTAATGCACATATTTTTGCAATGTCAGACTCATGCAAACTCTTTTTCCAGCTTTATGTCCAGACCTCTGTATGGGCTTTCAGTTGGAGAGATGGAAGATGTACTGTGAGTGTCAAAGACTATGAGGGCGCTAATTACCACATGTGTATCCTATTGATAACTACAAGTCTGTCTGCTGCAGTGGCATAGGGGACTTGTAATTGATTAATTCACAGATCTTGGTGAATTAAAGACACCGCTGTGTGGGTGGAGAAGAACCCCTTCAGGCTATCACAACAGGGGCCGCTTTTGGGGTGGGGTGTTAAATACAGGTGCAACATGTAACATGTTGCTAAAGGTTGAGTTAGCCTTTAAAAGGTTGGTTTTAGTTTCAATAAATTTTTATTCAAGAATAACAAGTACAGACAAATGCAAAAATGGTACAGGAATGAAAACTGATTCACTAAAAAGGCTAATGGATACAGGTAGAACAGCATAGTGTGGTGGGTATGTAGCAAACTAAGCTCATATATATAGTATCCAGTAGTGATTCAGAGCAAATGGAACCATGCCACGATCCAGAAAACCTAGATAAGGAAAAGAAAAAAAAAAAGGAGGGTACTAGCTAATAGGTGACGGGAGCAACCCCCACAACGGTAGGGTGCCACCCTCGAGACACCCCTAAAGGGAGCAAACTGTGTCCCGGAGGAGGCGCGCCCAACCTCTAATAGTAAACCATGTGGTATCCCAAACACGAGAACTGCAAAGGAGAACTGGACAGAGGCATGCAATTCCCAGTCCCAAGCCAACCTAGCAAGGGACCCGTATTCCAAATTGTAAATAAGAATAGTAAAAGAGAAAATTCTAACAATTCAAAAACCCATTTTAAGTCATTGGCAGGGGCTCTGGGCCTAAAAGGTTGGTTTTAGTGCTACTTCATTGTCTCTGGTCTAAGTACTTGACCAGGAATGCCTTACATTACCTTCAGCGTGAAATTAAAGATTTAGTAAAGCCGAAAATGTTATTTTAATTATTGGGAATGTTTAGTAGGCTGATTCATCTGCTGGTCTTGTATACACTTTATCTTGGGTACTCCACTGGTGCAATCTCCCTTTTATAGTTCCCAGACCTCTTCCTACCTTTCTTGGTCCTATTGGCCACCTCTAAGAGTTCTCTTTTCAACTGATTTTTTGTTTCCAAAGCATAAAGAAATTACAGAGTGTGGAAACCCCAAATAATTGCCCTGGAAATTTTTCAGTTGAAGCACAGGGATCTCCCTGCATGAGTTCCTCACAGATATATGAAAATAATTAGGCAATTTGTTTAATCAGCATCAATCAAAAACTGAAACAGTAGTTTTCATTGAATGACCCTTAATACACATACAAATACAAATTATACAAAAAAAGCTTTATACTGTTTTCAAACGACTGAACTCCTGTTAGACAGTGTTCATACAATGTCTAAAATAGAACTAAAATAAAAAGAAACATTTATATCTGTGATAGCTTTTTTTGGATATTGCATAATAATATGTCCATTGATGTGTGCTAATATGATAGTAAACATCTTTCAGCATTTATATAGTGAGCAGCAGACAGACCTAATGACCGAAGCTTGGGGAGTTTATATCCACAACTGTAATGGAATTACTTGCTACTAAAATAAAAAATAACACATGAAGTCTCTGCAGGAGAAGTACATATCCAATGTTTTATGGATATAAAACATTATTCGAAGTGTACAGTGACCTCTCATCTTACTCTTACCTCAGCAGTGGTCAGGAAAACCTCATCACTTATGTGCCTCATGCCACTTGCAACAACACCAAGGGCCACACCCGGGAACACGTAGGAATTGTTGCCCTGCCCTGGATACAGTGTTTTCCCATCTGGTAGCGTGACGGGATCAAAAGGACTTCCACTTGCAAAAATGCCCCGGCCCTATGTTTAATGTAAATAACATTAGAAAATAGAATACTTGGATTACTTGTTTTTCTGACTGAAAAGAACTGTCACAAAATTAAAGAGAGTCACATGTAATAACTGGCAAAAAATGATTGGCATAAACAAGACTACTTAATTGTTGACTACAGTGGAAAGATAAACAAAAATAGAGAAAACTTGCATTTATTTTGTTTTCTTTATTTTCAGCATACCTGGGGAGTCTTACAGATGCGGTGGTTATGAGTTTTATTTTCAATATTGTTTTTATATTTAATTTTATACAACCAAAACAGCTGAATGTGGAATATCTTTCTGTGTAATTCATAGCAACCTATTTGCTGGGCCCAGATTAGTCATCTGGAAATTATGATTCTGTTTTTCAGATGGGTGGTCATGTTGGAGAGTATTAAAGAGCTAGTGTGGGCATTCAGAAACACAATATATTGAAAAGGTTTTTTAACAATCTGTATTCACGTCAAGTTAAAATCACATTTAAAATATTTTGTCAGCATCCAAATTACAGCAATAAGCTTGGTTTCTTTCCATAACAGTTACACTGATATCAATGATCGCCGGCTTCATCAGGAGAAGTGTTACTGGTAATTAAATACATCAGTTACAAATACATATAATTCATATATTAGATTATATTGTATTTATTATCTTGTATGCAGTTTAATAATTACCAGCAACACTCCTCCTGATGAAGCCATCGTTGGCAAAACATGTTGAAGGAGACATCAGTGTAGTTGTTATGGAGAGATCCCAAACTAATTTCAGTAATTTGAATGCTGACAAAATATTTTTAATGGGATTTTAACATGATGTGAATAAAAGTTAAAACTAAGTTAAACTTTTTAAATATATTGTGTTACTTTGTAACTTTAAAACAGTATGCAGTTTAATAATTACCAGCAACACTCCTCTTGATGAAGCAATCTTTGGTGAAACATGTTGAGGGAGACATCAGTGTAGTTGTTATGGAGAGATACCAAACTCTTTTCAGTAATTTGAATGCTGACAAAATATTTTAAGTGTGATTTTAACATGATGTGAATAAAAGCTAAAACTAAGTTAAACTTTTTAAATATTTTGTGTTACTTTGCACCTTTAAAACCTCTCTTTTTGGCTATTGTTGTACAAATATTATTAGGGATGTGGTGCCAATATTGTTTTAAGTCTCCTTTGGTCCAATTACAAATATATTTTTTAGCATTCTGTAGGCATTCTGGCAAAATTAGCCTATGTGTACATTCCACATACTGCTAGAGTTGATTAAATCCTATTGTGGCACTGTCCTGTACACTATTCCTTGTCACCCATTGCAGAGTGCTAGTTAAACAGTAGGATTTACATTCCTAGCAGATTCACTACAAAATTACTATTTGACAGTACGGGGTTGCTGATTGGAGGATGCCAGATCAAGCAAAACCAACTGTATAATAGAGATTTAAATTAGATGCCTTAGCCCTGCTTTATTTATTTACTGTAAAAAGGTAAATCATTTTAATTAACGGTTTTGTTCTGTGAATAGCAAGTGGTGGAGGTTTCAGCAACCTAAAAGTTGCAGAGAACCCACAAAGAAATCACTTATTTTAAATGGTTGCTTGCAGAATTTTTACTTTCCATAGACTACATTTTATTAAATTACAATGTGCCTTTGAACATGCTAGAAAGGTTGACGTCTTTGCAAATAGCCAGTTCCCTTGCACCCCCCAAACATGTCATAGCCCTTTCCTGGGTGTGTTTAACGCCAGCCGTACGCATATATGCGGCCTCACCGTGGGTGGACGTTAACGCCAAGAGGCCGCATATATGTGTACTAGAATGTAAACAGAGCTGTGCAAGAGCCCGCGCCCTGTGGGCTCTTGGCATAGGTACAGGCGGCTAATGGAAAGCTCCTGATCTCTTCTTGAGATCACGAACTTTCTGATCATGTAACCGCTGTGACAGCCAATATCAGGGGTCACGTGATCAGAAACCCTGCCTTCCGGCATTAGTAACCTCTTAAAGGGCCGGGAGGCGCTGGCGGTAAAGGGTTAATTACAGTCTGTGCTGGCTTATCTTCTCTGCCTCTCATCTGTCTACATATAATTTTATGTAGCTGTTGGGGGATACTATAGTGTGTCACCTGAGACAGCTGTGAGTCCGCTGGGGTTGCTGACCTCACATACCAGATGGCAGTGCCCAGCAGCAATCTCAGGGCTTTTTGGATGTGTAAACAAGGCAGGCTTTTTACAGGTCAATAATATGCTTAAATGTGTTAAACGCACATATAATCTTATAGAAGCGTCTGACGAAATGACTGGCCTAGTGACAAGGCCTCTTTAAAGCAGTAATAAACTCAAAACCAAAAATTTAATATATTAGAGCTAACCAATCATTAGATGTGGTGGCTGCATTCGTTTTCTTTTTTAGCCTTTTACCTTCTATTTTTACCAGGTGATCTGGCCAGTAACACACCTACTGCATTGGAGTGCCCCCACTCTGGATGAAGGAGCAACAGAAACACCCTTGGAAAGCATCATTGTCAGTCTGGGGGAAGGGAGCGTTAGATGCACTAGCAGATTTAGATACACCAATAAACTGAAGCCAGACTCACTTTTTTAAGCAGTTACAGCAAATCGTTTTGTTTTTTTCCTTTTGGGATAACGATTTTACATAAATAAATAAAAGCTGACCATTGTAAAAAAGAAATAAAATTGTAAAAAAAGAAATAAAAGCTGACCATTGTAAAAAAATAAATAAAGGCTGACCATTGCAAAAAATATATAAAAGCTGAGCCCTCTCAGTGGTAAATGCTTTGTATCAACCTTCTAACTGCTACAGCTGCGGGACAGCTTGTTCTGTTGAAAAATGACAGGCCTACTGGCAGGATCACCAGGTGAAAATAAAGGAAAGAAAGCCTGAAAAATAATGCAGTCATCTTATCTAGGAATTGGTAAGTAAATGTTTGCTTTGTGGTTTAATACCACTTTAAGTGATAGCCCTCTAAATGTAATGTTAAAGTGTTTGTTACCCCAATATTTCATATTTCTGATATGTGCCTGCTGTACCATATACAAAAAAGTATCCTGTTCTCTTTGTATTGCTTCCCTTGTGTGAAATCCCTGGTGTTCCTGCTGTTCCTGCCGGTCCCTCACACATAGATACTGGGAAGAGGTGTTAGGTAAAATAAACTCAGTATTTGAATTAAACCTACGGTTTAATTTTGGGGTACATGGAGCAAAAAGTGGGATCTGCATCTACACAAATTGCAATTCTGAGGGAAGATTACATGAATGTATTTTTGGAATTGGTTTTACAGATTTTTTTGTATGGAAAGTTTGTATATTGGGAAAACAAAATAAAGATGAATTGAATGAAAAAGTAACTGACCACGCCAAGCAGGAGAGCACATTGTGGTCAGTTCTCTAGCTATGCTAGGGACTCAGCCTACTCTCCTCCAACGATCCCACTTGACCCCCCCCCCCCCTGCTGCACAGCCAGTCACTGGGTAGGGCATAATACTGTTGCTTCTCCTCCCCCAGCTCTTATGCACATGAGAACAGAGGGATGTGTGATTCTAATTGTTTTTTATAATGCTGTTTATAATATTTTTCTATAGCTATACACAAATGTTTTGCCTTTCATTTCTATTTTAAAGTGAACGGGTTGTTTTACAAGGTAATCATTTACAATCACTTATATTTTTGCACTATGAGGGTATTAGAATTCACCTCTTTCATTTTACAATAAAATAAGTGAAGAAATAATCCATATTACAGAACTATTTCTAATAGGCTGTCATAGCGGACAGCATGATAGGATAGAATTTCCAGTCCACTGTCACTCATAATATCAAGGTATCATGCTGTTAATTATAAGAAGATGTACACTTACAGGAATTACATTACTTTAAAAGAAAAAATAGGGGCTGCAGCTGAAGGACCAAAATACACAGTAAGAATACTAAAAGCAAGACGCACCTTGCCCTATGGTAGACATGATGCTCCTATTGTTCATCGTTCCAAGAATTGTTTCTGAGGATTGTTTAGCAGATTGCAACACCATTGTAATGTAAATCATACAAATATGTTTAAGGCCCCTTTCACACTTGTGAAACCTAAAAGTTGTGCGATTCTACCGCAATTTCTTTTTGCAGCGATTTCGACTGGATCGGAAGCAATGCCTATGTCTATGGACTTCAAAACGCATCAAAGTCGGACCAAAGTCGTGCAGGGACTACTTTGAAGTCGTTGCAACTTGAAGTCGCGCAGATATAAACAGTACTCATTGAAAATCATTGAGTACAACTTGTCATGCGACTTTGCAGTCCCAAATCACAGGACAAGTCGCACAAGTGTTAAAGGGGGCCTAAGTGAATGTTTGGTTGTGACATTGCAGGTGTTTCCTAAAGAGAAGTAATTGATTTGACCACTCTTGTATAACATGCATGCATGTTTTTTGTGTTTTTTTTTTTTAAGGTTCCTATATAATCCAGTTCATTTTGTAACCTATAAAAGGAAATACTACTAGACTGATAGATGTAGATTTAATTTGCTGCTTAGTGGAAAGCTGCAGAAAATCAGGAATTATAACAGGGACCAGGTGTTCTTACCTCAGTCAGGGCATAACACTGTTCTGCAGTGCACTCTGCTTTACTTGTTGGATTGCTGAGAGCAAATATAATCGGTCGCTCGTTCTGTGCAGCCATGTCTTTCAAAATCTGCTCAGTAAATGCTCCACCTATTGCTGCAACACCTATAAAATGAACAATGCTGTAATAAACATGACCACAATGCAAGACCAAGGAAGCATTCAAAACTACAGTTAACATATCACCTATTAAAGCTGTTGGTTTGATATCTTTAACAACGTCTTCCAAACTCTTCATTTCCTTGTGTGAATGGGCAAAGCGCTCCTTTTCATGGGTGAGAGATGACCTGCCCTGTAAAAAAACATATGTACAAATTAAATCTGACTGTAATGGTGGCACTGCACAAGTTCCTCTGTGACCCAAACTTAAGAAAGCTGTGTTTTAGTTGCTTCAGAAAGCTGTGGCTGTGTTCTTGTTGCTTCAGAAAGCTGTGGCTGTGTTCTTGTTGCTTCAGAAAGCTGTGTCTGTGTTCTTAATGCTTGTGCTCTAGGTATAATTCCCTTTACCGCAGGTTACATAAGGAAAGATCCTGTCACAGTCAGTGCTGGATTTATAAAGGGACAATTACCCAAGCCCCTCTGCCAGAAGGGGCCCCTTCTATACTAAATTATAATAGTTTTGTTATTCAAGTTTATCTTGGAAAGCAATATTTTGCTTGCAATCAGATATTTAACTCATTTAACCCTCCTATGTATACATAACTTTTGACGATGTGCAATAAACAGACATTTACATGTATATTTGGTGATTTGTCATGCATTTGAAAGGCTCATTTACACAGTGCAGAGGGCTATACAAAGACATAATTCTGTATATTTATGTGCCCATGCGTCACAGGTGTTTGCATACAGCTGTGGCCAGCAGTCTGTACAAATCAACAGCAAGGCTGACAGATACCCCAGCTGTACACACATCTATGCGGTTTCATGCTGTCAAAACTTACATACAAACTGTCTGCATTCAGGGACACTCATCTGTCCCTCTATGTATGTAATTAGATGTGTGTGAAGCCACAGCATCTGTCAGCCTGCCATTGATCTACATAAGCTGCTGGCCATGGCTGTACACAAACACCTGTCACCCTTGGGTGCAGAAATATACAGAATTCTGTCATCAGTGTAAGGCCCTCTGTGCTCTGTGAATTTGCCCTAATTCATGTGTAGGAGGGACCCAATGTACTTGAAGCACCCCTGCATCCCCCCCCCCCCCCGGTCTAAATCTGGTCATGGTCACAGTTCTTACAATTTATGTAATCATTTGGAAAATAATTGTACTCTGTTATGTAGTATGTAAGCAAGAATGATGTAGGGAAACATTAATGGGGGAAACTGAAGAAGAGGCAAAGGTGAGAAACACACCCATAATAGAGCCATCAGAGGGGGAGGCTGAAGCTGGGAAGCATCTATCTAATCACATCCCCAGAGTTCATCCATGTACTTGTTTTGTATTGAAAATCAAAAAAAGGGTTACTCTCATACTCCTTTGTATTAAAGTAGTTGTAAACCCCGGTTATGAAATCTGAACAAAGCACATGTATCCGTAGTGTTTACTTATCTCTCTTTAGAGCTCTAAGTGTAATTTCTATCTTGTGCTTCGTTCCTCTGCTATCAGCATGAGTCACTTCTGAGAAGTTTTCCAGACACATAAGATACATTTGTGTCGGGGAGGGAGCTCGGGACAACACAGTTCCTTTCCTGTGTGGAGGGAGTGTGTTCCTTTCCTCTAATAAGCTCTCACACACTGTAACTTCAGACTCCTTGCCCACTCCTCTGTGATGCTAACAGATGAAGAGGGATTTTAACAAATTTCTGCCCATTTAAAGAGCTGTAGGGAATAGAGGGCTGTAGATAAACAAGTGAAACCTATGTAGGAGGATTTGTTTCATCTCTGTGTATCATCTGAGGCAGTTTGCTTCACTGGGTATTCGTGAGGGTTTACAACCTCTTTTAAAAGACTTATGTTTAACAGCTCTGTTTGCCTCATAAGTAATCCACATACTGGAAATGTGTCAACTGATAGTTCAAAATCTGAATGGTAAACATCTATGCTTTTATAATAAGTATAGTATAACTAAAGGCAAAACCTTTTTTTGTTTTTGGTAGAGTGGAGATGGATTAGAATGCTTGTCAGTTTTTATTGTGGTCTGTGCCCCCTGTTAAGGAGATTCACCATCTTGATTTGTCCTGTTTACCGTTATCATTGAAAGTGAAAAAGCCCAAATATTGGGTTGTTCCCAGAAAAGTAATAGAGGGGAACTCTTCCAATGGGTACCCTAGTTCTAATGACCCCCAAAGAATTCCCATAATTTGCAGAGATTTCCTCTCACTTCCTAATGAAGGGAGGTCTACCCAATGGGACACAGATGGACACAGATGGCCAAAACAAAAAAAAAAATCTGACAGGGGTTATAACCCTCCCTTGCCCTTCCAAAATAAAAAAAAAAAGTTCTGCCTATAGTCCTGGTTTAAATTATAGCAACATAGAACATTTAGCATACAGTCTGATATCTCTACAGCAAGAGAGACACAATAAAGGGTTTCCTGCTATGTTACTGGCCCCTTCTTGGCCCGTGTCAAGTGGTGATTGAACTGTGCAGAAAAAAAATGGAACCTCTTTCAAAACACCAGCTCTGTGCTGATCGGCACCTCCGGGACTGATCAGCTGCCTGGCACCCCTTGCTAGTTCTTTACAGCACAAAGTAGCAGTTTGTTATAAGTAAAGCATCCACCTCTGCCTTTTAACACTTTTTTAAGAGTTATGATTGCACTAGGTCTTCCTTGGATTCTAAAACCTATCTTTAGTTACATTCTGGAGTGAAAAGATCTCCCACGTCGTTATTCTGCAGTTTCCAGCAGAACTGATGAATCTTACAGAAATGTATTATAGCTTGGGGAATGACATTCTGAGAGTTTTCTAATGCTCTGTGTTCTGTTTCATTGATTCATAGGTGTGCTAGTATCTTTATAGGAACATGTCACGTGTTAATAAACTTGTAATTAAAGAAAAAGATAATCAAATAGCGGATCTATAGCCTGTAATAGGGAATTCATGAATAGGTTGTGTGACCTGAGAAGCTTTCTTTTTTATTCATGTCTAATGGAAACTATATAGAGTAAATCATTATAATTCAGCATATGTTTTAACCGAACAGCTAAATTTTTCATGTTTATAATCTACATTTTATTTATTCATATTTATACTTTAAACTCATATTGCTTTAGGCATACTGTGAGACTGAAATGGAAGTACAAGCTAAACTGTCATGCTTTAAACATTCCAGCAGATGGCACTACAGTCTGAATGGTGGTTATACCTATATGCAAGTATACATTATGCCAACATTTTCAATAATAAACATAACTTTCAGTATTTATGTTGCTAGCTTGGAAATGTAACCAGAGGAACAATCCTAGCCAACAGTACAGAATTCAATGAGATTCAAATTCAAATATTTTTATAATCCTCTTTACCATTAGGTACATGGTAAGGTACAGCTCTAGACCCAGGACAATGTGATATGTATAGTATATGAGGCTATATGATCTTAATCATAGATGGAAAAATGACATTCATATTTACCATTTATTCTGCTGTGCAGATGACTAACTCATAACTGCACCATGTACACAATACTTTTACCCATGTGCCCATTTAGTGACTGCAGTATAGGAGTAAATCTGCCAGTTATTTACATACAAGTCACGAACACCCTCACCCCCAACTAATGTAAAGAACCTGAAACACGTAAAACCCACAATAGCTATTAAAAAAAAAAAAAAAAAAACATACATTTTTTGGAACTTTATCTCCACTGTTAGTATAGCATTGATATATTCATATCACAATCAGTGATCTCTCAAAAATGCTATATAAACTTTTTGGCAGTCAGTGCTAATCCACTAGATAAGACATCTTACTATCAGATGCAATAGTTAGCCTGTCCTCAGATACTGTATTTAAATAGATTAGAACAGCCTTTTTCAACCAGGGTGGGTTCTGGGTTCTACAGGGATGCCTTGGCGAATCCCCAAAAAAATCCTTTTTTTGTTACACCGAGCCACTGGTTCCTAACAACCAATTCCATTATAAGTTGATTAGGAGGACATCATGCCCCTGAGGAAATCCTTGTTTGCCCCTTCCCCACCCTTCTCTGTCAGCACTGGGGTCATGTTGGCTGATTGAGGAAGAGAATGAGGGAGAAGAGAAACACAAATACTAGCACCAAAGAGTGCAAAGGTATTTTTGTTTTGGAAAAATCACCTCTGATCTTAGGTGTCCTACGTGTGTAGAGACCTCCACATTATATAAACCTTGTTTTTAAATTTTAGAATAGGGTGTCTTGAGATTGTGCATAATTTTGTCTTGACTGAAAAAAAATTTGAGAAATAACTGTGATAAATAAGTGTTATACCAATACAATAAAATCTACCCACAGAAAATGTTAATATATGGCCAAATGATCTTTAAAGCTGACTTTCACAACACAAGACACTCAGGGGAAATCATAAAGGGTGTTGAAGACAGCAGCAAAAGTGTTGGTGCTAGTGCCTGATTCATGTACCTTTCAGAAGTACATGAATCTGTTCGTGTGTGCACTAAAGTCAGTGTCCACACTTGACATTCCTCTTTACTGCACTTACTTCATGGCCACTGTGGGGACTGAGAGACTGATTTTCTCATTGACGTATTTCCGCTAACCAATGATGTGACTTCTGTCCTCCGTGGAACGCACATCGAGCAGCGGCGAACCTGGAAGAACCTCCTGGTTGCTTCATGCCCGTTTTTATCTAAAATTTTGTAAGTTGTTTTGCATTTGCGCAAATAAATATACATTTACAGTACTTCACTATGAATACCATTTTGTTTTATTGAGCATGGAGAAGATTAAAGCCGCCCCAAGAGTATTATTGGTGAGACCCAATTTAGATGCCCAGAGACCTGGTATTCACAACAACAGATGCAAGCTTGGTTGACCCCCAGACAGAAAAGCTTAGGGTCCATACTCTCTGGTGAGTGGGGATACGAGAGGGGAGTGTGGCACACTTCACAGCATGTTTACATCAAGCACTTTAGCACACTTTTATGGATTTTGGAACATCAAGCACTTTGTATGAGAACTTTTGAAAGACTTTGTTTTTAATGTTTTTTATATTTATATTGTTTGAGCACATTATGTTGTATGATTACATGTTTTGATTTGCAAGCACTGTATTATTATAATTGTAAACATGCCTATACTTACCTGCTCTGAGCAATCATTTTGCACAGAGCAGCCCGCTGTCTCTCCAGGCCATATACTTCATCAGGTACCCTCATAGAAATCTGCTTACCCTGGGGGCACTCGTGCGGTCTCGCTCCTGAGTCCCTCTGCTGCGTCCATTAAAACAGACAGCAGGACTCGGCCCCGCCTCTGCTCCCGTGTCACTAGATTTGATTGACAGCAGCGAGAGCCAATGGCTCCTGCTGCTATCAATCTGTCCAATGAGGAGAGACAGCGGCTGGAGCCACTGCGCTTGTGCACATCATTGGATCAGATCAGGCTAAGGTAAGAAAAAAGGAGGGAGGGGGGGGTTTGGGGGGAGGATGCAGCACACAAGGATTTTTCACCTTAATGTATAGAATGGAGATTTGTACTGAGAAAGACACAGAGCCTACAATTGCTGACCCCCTTCTGAAAATGTTAGTTGCTTGTCTATTAGCTAGAGAAATCAGAGGGAAGTTAGAACTACTTGTTTAGGATGAGTGTCTTGAAGCCTTTGGCTCAGCATTAGAACCAGGCAAAATTAGTTTTCAAAGAGATTTTAGCAATAGCAGTAGACTGATCACTTAGCAGTTCATCATGTTAAGTCCATACAGTACATACAAAGTAATGTGTAAATGTAACACCTAAATATATTTGCAAACATTGTAAAAAAAAAAAAGAAAGAGAAGCTGCACTTCACAATGAAAGCTGATAAAGATGTCTAATAATCTGTTTGGTTCCAAACACAAAATCACCTAAACCTATGCCCCCCTATTAACTTAGCAGTTAACTTATTCATCAAATCTACAATTAACCTTATTTCTGAGTGAAATGCGTAGGTGAAAATAACCTGAGTGGGCACAGACATGGAATGTGCAATTAAGCATTTGGATTAATTACTTTCTCTAAAGGCTCTCTGATATAATAATGGCAACTTCAGTTCTTCACTCTTGGCCCAATAACTTGGTCATGGAAGTTGTTGTTGGGTCAGCTGTAAACCATGGGAGTCAGAATGGGACAGAGCCATAATTTCAGGAACTGAATGTGCAATTTTTATATTAGACCTTTAGGCAGCTCTTTTGGGTATTTGACCTTGCTTGCAGGTTGGGAAGTCTGCTATACAGGTTTGCCAGCAGTTTAGGAAACTTAAGGTGAACAGAGGTTCACTTCAAATACAAAGAGATTAATTTAGTTATGCTTAGGCCTAAAAAAACAGTAAGGCCCCCAAGAAGCACATATTTTATTATTATAGCACCTCGGATCAGCAGGAGCAGAGACAGCAAGAGCTCCATTTGACAGGTAAGTCTGTCATAATGTGCTAGTATGCGGTGCATAAATCTGCAGGGGGTAATTTCTAATGTTTTTTTAGTTTAATACGGTTTTAAATGCTAAAAAAAAAAAAAAATGACATTTAGTAAACTTACACTTTGAAATTCCCTTTGCCAAATACAAAACCAAACAGATTATAAAGCCATCACAATTGATAGAGCATTGCACAGCCCGGAATTATGCTAGCCAATGGAAAAGTGAATTGATTCTCCACATGACTAGCAGCAAGTGGGTGGCTTCTCAGTATTTCTGCTTATACCCAGCATTGATGGCCTTCAGGATCTAATTAAGAAGTTTCCAGTCTCCAACTGCTGCAAGATATGATGCTTTAAATTCTTAATATGGAAAATGAAAATATTTCAACTCAGGGTAAAGGACTAGTTAGTGTGTAAAAAATATATTAAAATAATAAGAACCATGCTAATAAGACTAATAGCAGACACTATATATTTTATTCACAAGCAAAGACTTTTATGTCTTTGGACGGACTATACTGACTCCAAAAGACAGGAACGTGGTCTTTTGGTCTTCCAATTTGAATAACTTTATAGCTGTCATTATGGATTATGAAAACTGTTGAGCACCAAATCAAATGCAGGGTATCATGGTTTCAGCCAAAGAGTCTTATAATTGAATGCTGAATTACCATCATTTTTTTATACTAAAGACATTTTTAGAGCTTAAACTAGCTAGTACAGTATATAGGAAAGTGCAGTGAAAGTCATGATCCACATATCAGAAACAGATTTATTTTATGATGAAAACATATACATTTACAGTTCATGCATTAAAGTATATCTAAATCTTAAACTTAAAAAAAAATGTAAAGAAAGGTATAGGGTTAAAATCAGGGCTTCTTTTTGTTTTGTTTTTTTTTTTTTTGTTTTTTTCTTGTTTTTTTTTTACCATCTTTGTTATTTAAGATAAGCTGTGCCTCTATCACTGCCCCAAAATTCCTGGTGCCCTCTTGATGATTGATGTAAGACACATCTATCCTGTAAACTTAAGAAGAAGTGAGAGGATATCTTTACAGCTTAGGAAAGTCAACACAATATCCTCATTGGGGTGAAAAGTGGAAAGCACTTGTGTAAGATCAGATTGAGAATCCCTACAGGTGGACTGAAATTAGGTCTTGGTAACACAGACATCACTACATTTAAAACACAGACATATGTCTAGAACATTAAAATAAAATAAAAAAAAATAAAAAAGATTTAAAAATGTAAAGTTCTAAAAAATAATTTGCAAAAAAAGTAGGAACTTGTTCAAATGTGCTTTACCCTCTGAAAAGCAGTAAGAGTTTGGATCAGTCTTCAGAGAGCATTAAACAGGCATTGAGATGGCACACTGCATGCTTTAACCCCACTTTGCACTCAGTAGTGGGTCGCACGCAGAACAGTGCTCTTCATCTGAATGGATCTTGTTTGACGTGGGGTATATTTTCTTTATTTTAGCGAAAAAATAATTTGATATTTTCAGAAGGGGCCCTGTCAGGTAGACTGTATGGGGCCCTGTGATTTCTAACAGAAGCCCTGCCTGAAGGTGTACCATAGAAAACAATGAAATGTGAAACTTTGCGAAGGGCAGGATATGCACAAATACTGTCACTGCTGTAACACTCGTTGTGCACCCTTGATGGTTGATGTAGGCCACAGCCATGGCATTGTCCAAATGAGACCTGATTAGATGACCGGTCAAAAAGCAGATCCGGCAAAGTACACATAGAGAAAATACTCATAGTTCCAGGATTTTGACTGTAACATTGTTTCCTCCTGATACCAAAAACCCAGAACAGACAGGTAATTCCATTATAAAAATCTTCCAGTTTAAGAGAAGAAAAAAATCTGCCCTTTGACAATGCTGTGGACAGAAGACACCATGACAGAGGCCTTTTGGTTCATGTATATAACCACATCTTCTTGTCCAGAAAAAAAAAATGGTTTGATCCCATGCTGTGAAAATTTTCTGTTGAAAGGTTCTATAGTTGAATTGAGCAAACAAGGCTGTGTCTAAAACAGTTTTTTCAACTTATCCTGAGGCAGAAAGGCTCTGACCTGAAAGGTATCCAGGGGAAGGCCCAAGTACTTTCTATGGTGACAGAATCAGAGGTAACTTTTTAAAGTTCAGGATTGATACAAAGTCTTTCAAAGACCACAAGAAAGACATATTCTAATCCAAGGTCAGAGAGGTCTGCTTGTGTATCATTCAGCAGATTATTCAGGTATTTGATGGTTGGAATACCTCAGATCTGAAAATGACCCAGAACTGGAGCGGGGACCTTTGTGAAAACTCTAAGAACCGAGGCCTGGCCAATGGGAAGGGCCACAAACAGATAGAAGTTGTCACGACAAAGTGAACAATTGCTGATGACCTGGAAAGATGGGAAAGTGTAAATAGATTCCATTCAAACTTTTGGGGTTGAGCAAGTCCCAAATAGAACAAATTCTTCCTTTCGGTTTTGTGAATGGGAAATTGGTTTGAGGATAGACCTTGAAACCTTTCAGCTAGGGCAATATAAACAATATCACTCTGGGACAACAACTCCTGAATGGCAGAAAGGTGGTCCATCTGATTTTGCTAAGACATGAGAAGACATAAAGCAAATTATCGAGGTGGAGTTTGAAGGTGAAACCCTATTTTTGTGACCTTTTTAAACTACCTCCCGCATCCATGTGTTGGCTATGTGAGTTTCCCAAATGGCCTAAGAAATCATGAAACATCTTCCACCTCTAATGAAAGTGATGGGGGAGGACCGTGATGCATTAGCAGATTTATCCTTAGGCTGGAATCCCTTGGTTTGTTAGGGGATTCCTACCTTGCCTTCCTGTTGGCAGCCATCTTGGACATGGGCAGACTGCTGTCTCCTATAAACTCTGTTTGCATCATCACTTGCCTGCTGCCTGGGCGTCTCTCAGTGATCAAGTTCCACACCTGACTATTTATAACACCTGATGACTTGCAGTTCTTGCCCTTGTGTTTGTGCTCCAAGGTGCATCACTGCTAGCAGTCTTCTATTCTCCGTGTTCCCCGTGCATGACCAGGCTTGGCTAACGACTTTCCTGGCTCTCCATTCCACATCGGCTTACATCCCTGCATCGGTAGACGACCCAGCATTGGCTGACTACCTGCGTCTTGACTCCACCCCAGCTTGCATGACTACCCACTTCTGGACTCAACTTGGATGACTACCCGCTTCTGGACTTAGTTCCTGATTTCACTCCTCTCTCTTGCTGTGCATTTATTGTTGTTGCTCTAATAAACTGCTTTATTTTACTTGCATCTTTGTGTGGTCTGGTTTCCTGGCACCCTGACAAGGAAGTAGAAGTCTTGTGGGCCAGGAAACTGGAACCTGACTTTGTGGAATGAAAGGAATATTTTAAAGCATGATAGTAAAGCATCAACCTGCATCATGGATCCTTAGTTTTGTGTAGCTGGGATAAGTATTCTAACCCCTTGTCCCCTTTTTAATGATTTTCTCCAGCAAAGAGTAGAAAACATGGTCTCCTATAGGTTGAAGAGCAATGGGTATGAAGAGCAAGAGACACGCCGTTCCAGGTGAGGTGTCTAAACCTATTAGCCTATTGGACTCCACACATGGAGTATCCACTCCACACAGCTTCTTTGTGTGAAATGTGTCAATCATCTGTAGCCTGTCAGCATCCTGTGTGTGTCACGTTGGGATATTTCAATACAAGGACTCTTTTTGCAGTACTCTTACAATGAGTAGGCATAAAAAAGCCTTTCTACACTGTTGCTCTGCCAATTAGCACATAAACAAAGTGTCCTGCAGATTTGAATGAAAGGAGGAGTAAACAGAGATAACCCAGCTTGCTCCCTGTGCTGTATCACACAGAAAATGCAACACTACAATCATCTAGTCAACTCAATTAGTTACTTGGGTGTTAACAGCAGCAGCAGTGGACTGATCCCTGCCTAAGCATTTGACCAGTCAACTAGAACCTGGGAAATTAGGTCAAAGGCATGGGCTGGGGGAAGAGCCCATCATGAAGTAGATGGAATGAGAAATTGCTCACAATTTCTTTTTTAATAGGGCCCATAAACAAAGGAGAATCTCAATAGGATATAGTGCCAGGGACCACTTAGAGATAAGGAATTGGTTGCCTAGTTGTTACCAATCTTTTTAGATAAAATCATAGAACAGATGGGGTGGGACTGGGACAGTAATATGCAAATTAGGTCCTGATTAGGTGGGTCACCCGCAATTGTAAGGTAAGGGATTACAGTGCAACATCAGATGTATTTATTGGTAACAGAAGAAAGTTATACATTTAGGGAAAGAAAGATACTCAACTCCTGCAGGAATATTCATGGACCAGCTGAGCACAGGAGTACTAGGAGGAGAACCAATGCTATAGAAATGTGAATACTGTCACTGCAAGTGGTGCGCATGCTGCCCCGATATAGTGATCTGGAAAACAGGCTAGCTGATGTGCAACTGAAGAACTACAAAACCTGAGCTCTAGCTAGGAGATGAAAACAAGCAGCCTTTGTGTGATAGTGTGCGCAAAGACTGTATCTGCTGCCATGAGAGGTTACAGAACACACAGGTGAAATGCAGAGTGAATAATATACTACAGCAAAGAAAGAAGAGAGCAGGTGTTAAGTCAAAACAACAGTTACCCTGCGTGCCACTTCATGAAAGCCATTCTCTGCCTCTGCAGGTTCACCTGAGTTTACAGGTTCATGCACTGCTACAAAATAAAGGGTGGTACTTTCACAGCTAGGTCTATTTATGGTGCCTATTTATGTGTCCGTGACTGTCTGTGTGTGTACCCTCGGTCGCCCTCCTCCTTTGATGTGCAAAGGCCTGCGCAAAAGAGGGAGAAGGCGGGAATTTTAAAAAGGGGGTTTTGGGTTAAAATTTCAAATTTAATCATTTGTGTATACATTTTTGTTCAGAGAGTTGGAAGACATTGCGCATTTCCTGAAGAAGCCTATATGGGTGAAACATGTAGAAATAAGAGTGCATAAAATCTATAAACAACTTTCCAACTTTCCAGCTCTAGAATGTTACATCGCGATACAATGAGATGTTTTTGATTTTATAAAATCGTGTTTTTTGTATATTTTTTGAGTGCAATAAATATGAGACATTTTAACTCTTTGTATATGTTAGAGTTTAAAGTCCCACATCTCCTCTTACCTTTGTCTTTCATCTTATTGGGATGATGGTGATAATGTTATTATTTGAAATTAGTCCTGGTGTGCTCACAATTATTCACAAAAATTAATCAGAGTAAACACAGCCCCCTGTCAGACACCCACTCACCATCAAATAATAGTGTGGCTCTCTAGTTGCACATTATGTATATACAAAACGGATCAACAGAAAGAAAGAGATGTTGATCCAGAAACCAGTAAAAATAGGGCCTCCGTGATATTAAATTTGCAATTACAGCCTGCAGCAAGAGTCACTGTCATTGCTATTTACATAAATTGTGTGGAAGTATTTTTTTCTTAATGTTTTTAGTACAAGAGAAGGGCAGTTTGCTGATACTGATGGACAGGAACAGGAACTACTCGACACTTATGCAGCAATACAGATTTTTCTTTTTACATCTGATTCTTAGATTACTCTATAATTCAGCTTTTCTTACATATATTACATGTTACAGCTATGCTACCACAACCTGGAATTACAGCCTTTTGCTTTTGAAAATGGCTGTGGTCTATGCAGACTTTCATTTTAAATCCCACTGTCACATGGGAAAAAATAGACTGTCTGTCTAAATATGCCATTATCTTCCTAGTGATGAGGAAAAAATAATTTACATTCTTAGGATGCAATGCAAGTGAATAAAAACAAATGTTTATTAACTAATAAACTAAAGTTGAGTGCCCTATAAATTATAGTAGGCTATTTATACAAATACAAGTTTAGAACTTCCACTGAGAGTCTGGCTGTATTTTACATTCCTGTTGTCCTAGGGACCAATGAAATATGTGCCCTTTTACTCCACTCCAAATTATCACCGGCTACCATATGTGAATATAATCCTGAGATATATAACCAAACTATGAGATGCAGTTCTATGCTAATTTCTTCCAATTAAAATTTTTGAATGCTCATCTATAAAAAAGAACAGTAAGAGAGCTTTCTGGTTATCTACTCTCTCCTCCAGCCTTCGGCATCCTTTAGTGGTCAGCTTAGTAGCACCACATAACACTAAGTGCTGGTTCAGATTTGTGCTGTGCATTTTAGGTTTTACTATTGAATTCTATAAAATGTCAGTTTTCATGAAAGTGTATCAAAGAGGTAACAAGCAGGATTTTGTTTATGAAGTACATCTAAAACACACATCAAATCCACAGGTGTGAACAGGGCCTAAGACAGGCCATAGACAGGTTTCCTATTTCCTTCAACCACAGGCTGAGAAGAAAATCACTTGATTTCCCCATCAACACAGTCAGTGCTGATTAGGGAACCCCTCTTGTGGAGCTATTGTGTTCTACCGATGGGGGGCTTGGTTAGCCTCCCCTGCTGGGAAAACACAGTGGTTATTGCTAGTGGCTTTAGCTGCTGGCAATATTCACATATACAAATCCAACATGCTGTTGTACCCAAGTTGATCGATAGATTGACTTGGGTATAATCAGCCTGCCCATAGATGGTTTGAATATAGGCAGTTTCCTGCTAAACTGGCCGAGATTCGAACCATTTATGGCCAGCTTTACACTGTAGTAGTATTAACAACAGGCAGAAATTTAGACCGATATTTAATCTTTGTGTAGCACCCTCTTAGGTAGGTGCCAGAGAGTGCATAGTTTTTTGGTTTTCCCTGCTTAACAGGGGGACTGTTAGGCAAATTTAAGTACTCTCTGCCTAAAAGGGAGCAGGGATCCATTGATAGGGCCTGATCAGTGCGATCAGATGATGCTCATGTTGTCTGCCTGTTTCACACTGGTACAATAGGAAGGGGCATATTGGACAGCAGAAGGAAACCTGACAAATGGGAGCATGGGTGTAGATACAGCTCTGGCCATTGGCAGAGGAAGGTGCCTCAAGGCATGCTGGGTGACTTTATTTATATATATTTATAAGAGAGCACTTGTGCATGGGACCTGAGTCATCGCAGAGGCTGCAACCCAGATGTCCTGCAAAACTAACTGAGAGGGGAATACACCTATAAGGATCTGTTTCTGGCTATTGTGAATACAGACCTACGTCTAGGGGCCTGTTCAGGGAAGGCAATCCCCTCATTCGTGACTAATCGTGTCTAAGGGCCTGATCAGGGAGGGGGCCACTCCGGAGTAGAGTAGTCAGAGGACAGGTGTCAGCTGATGGATAGAAAGAGGGTGCTAGGGGAGTACCCTGAAGATAAGTGCTAAGCAAGCTGTCTATTCAGGAACTTTACCTCAGATATATCTAATGGCAAGATGAAACTGCGGCCTAGCCGCATTCTCAGATAGAAGTCCTCAGCATTGTGAATAGTTCAATTCTGGAGTATTCCACTCATCCCTTCTACCATCCCCATATCAAATAAAAACAACAAAACAACAACCTCGAGGTTTCTGCATCCAGTTGCTACCGGTTGCCCTTTTTGGGTAACCCAGAGGGACCCAAAAAGGTGAGAAATCCAGCAGCCCTCATGGGGGCAGTGCTACATACCGATCAACATCTGTACAATCACCTTGTTGAATTTGTTCTGCTTATTCAGTGCATTCTGATAGTGGGGAAGTCTCCCTGCTGTCAGAACACAATAGCTCAGTGGGTAAGATTCCCCCATCCACATCAAGTGTGTGGATAGGGATGTGGCAAATGCGGGTCAGACCACTGCCCTTTCTACAAATTTTTGACAAATGACTGATGAACCTCACATCGTGCTGTCACTGATTCATAACAATGACACTCTCAGCCTCACCCTGAACAAAGATTTTCTAGCTTGCAGGACCACAATCTAAGGACCAACAGACTGAAAGTGAATGTCATTGGGGTTGGTTAACTAAGCAATTAACTCTTTAAACTGCCACCACCAACTACTTTTGTAGAGAAGTAGTAAACTTTTCACAAGATTAGCAATAGCATCTTATGATTTTAGAATAATGGCTGTAACACACACTGTCACCACAGACAAATATATTGTATACAGACATTTACATTACAGTAGCACTCTTCAACAGACAAGGATTCTTTGAGTTTGCGGTAGCGAATCAAAAACAGCAAGATGGTACATTGGTTCTCATATGACTTAACAGGTGTTCCTTGGGCTGATAAATGAGAGTTCCCAACTTGCAGGACAGCCTCCATTTTTTGTGTGGGAGAGAAGTGTTGTCAAAAACGATCTCAACAATCAAGAGGCTGAGGAGTGGTCATGTTTACGATCATGCCAAAGATCCAAAGATCAAGTTTTTAAAGGTGTTAATACCTCTGCCAAAGATCCAGTTTTTAAAGGTATTAATACCTCTGAACACCTATAGGTTACAATCTGCTAACAAGTATACAGTAATATTGTCCAGCATGGAATTACTTTTGAAATGGATAACTAGGTTTCAGATGTCTACATAACCTAGCAGGGTTGGCTGCCCATATTGTCAAGTATAGGGGTATTTGGAGTTAAAACTTTACTAACTGATGGAATTAGATATGTCATTATTCTGGCTGTACTGTCATTATTTCAGAAGTTTTAAAATATACTGAAGTTTTAGAGTATTTGCTAATAACCAGTCAATCAGGAATGTGTATTTGCCATTCCATCAGCTGAGCATGAACATTATTGACATTATGACATTTTTTTACCACTCCTCCATGCAAGATTCCTTCAATGGTAACATGTCTGTGGGTTTTCTTGCATGAACTTCCTGTTTCAAATTTTCCCACAACATTTTAATGGGATTAAAATCAGGGCTTTGACTAAGCGAGTCTATAACCCTCCATTTCTTTTCTTTTTTTGGGTCATTCCTTGATTTGCTAGCATGCTTCAAGTCGTTAAGTTGAAAGAACCTTTTCTGGTTCAATTTCATTTTGAGACAGATGGCCTCAAATTCTCATCTAAACACTTTTATATAACGCAGAGTTCATAGTTGACTTGATGACTGCAAGCTGTCCAGGCCCTTAAGGTATTTGCCTATATGTTCAATGACAAACTGTAGGCTTGTTTCATTGTTTATTTTGGACAGCAAAAGCTTTTTCCTGGCACTCCTCCCAATCTGATTGTAGATGCAGGGATTTGACGCCAACTGCTGCAAAAGTTACCTGTAGATCCCTTTATAAAATGTTTGGGTTCTTGGAGACTTCTTTTAGCATCAAAGGGTATGCCCTTGGGCTGAATTTGCTGAGCTTGCCGGCCCTTGACAGACTAGGGGTACAACAGATAATTGATTTCAAATGACTTGGCAATCTTTATAAATAATTTACCTCCTTTTACCCGAAGGCATCTATAACTGTATTTCTGAGGGCCTTAGTGAGCTTTAAAATGGTTGTAAACCTCCCTAATTACAAATGAACAAAGCATATCCTTCTATAGTGTGTACTTGCCTCAAACCAAAACACTGACTGTGATTTCTGTCTGCAGTCCCTTTCCTCTGCTATCTGCATGAGTAATTTATAACAGGCTGTGCCAAATCAATCAAACAATGGAGAGGGACAGACAAGGTAAGCTCCAGGACAAAGCCAGTGTTTGACAGCCTGAACTGTGCATGTTTCTCTATGAGACTATGTAGAAGAGGGTGTGTCCATTCCCTCCACTCAGATTACACTCAGCTCCCTGCTCTATGCTGTGAAGGGTGTGACATCAGATCCTTGCCCCTGCCTCTGGAAGCTAAGAAATGCTGTGTAAATTCTGTACTTTGAAAGGCTGTAGAAAAGAAAGGGCTACAGATAAAATGGTACAGCTTATATAGGAGGATTTGTTACATCTCTGTGTATCCCCTAGCCTAATCCTTTCACTGGGTATATGTAAGGGTTTACAACCACTTTACAGCTCTTAGTGTAATACCACAACATACAGTTTGTCAATTGCTAAGAGAACGCCAGACCTGAGATATCTGAGGTTCTACCTGCATACCCTCTAAGGAGGGTATTATTGGCACCTAATTTGGTGCACCTGATTTTAATCTCATGGATTAATAGTGGTAACTATAGAGGTTTATATATGTGGTGCAGGGCATACTTGGATGACTGCAACATAACTTTTAGTAGGAAGAGACTGTTGGTATCAGGCAATTTTGAGTGATTTAAGGACTTTAATGTCTATATATAGAATTCTGGGTGCCTAGATCTGTTTGTCATGTATCTGGGCCAATGTCCAGGAATGGCAGTTTTTGCTGCTGTTATGAAAAAGCACAGCAGATCTGTGCAGATACAAGTGTGTAACCCCCGGAGGATAGAGAGCAATGCCATTTGTGAGGAGGAAGAGGTTGGAGGCTGTGACTTGATGGTATATTTCCAAGATTTGATCCCATCAATACACTTTTTTATGTGTAACCTGGTAAAATAACAAATAACCAATTAAATTTTGGTGGAATGATGTCCCTCTCTGTGAAAAAAGGAATAAATGCTTTTGAGGTGCCTATTTATCTAGCAGTCATAGAAATATGAGAAAAACTGAAAATAAAATCTGTTTGCCACTTCTCCTCTTTAGTGAACATGACCTGTCACTTGTAAGGATAATGACAGACTCAACAGGGATCATACTGACTTCCAATGATCTTATAGCATATTGTAAATTATTGCGGGTGTCTGGTTTGGGAGATCAGATGATTTTTATATTAATTTACAGAAATGTGTTCAATTGAAATGTAGATCTCAGAACAGCTCTGTAAATTGGATGTTATGTAAAGGTTTTTACTTAGACCAGAGTTCTTCTTAAACATTGTAGTATAAACAGCAGTATGTGAAAATTTTTTCTTGATGCTCACTATATAGTAACGTACAACTACCATGAAAACCTAGAGAAAAATCCTATATTCAGAATAGAGCCATATACAGTACATGACATATTGATTTTTGATATAACATGATGCAAGAATGGGCAAACTACGACTATTGTGGTTTTAAAGAAACCAACTAAACACAGGTTGCTTTAACAGTACACATGAAGTGGCATATATAGGTGGTGTATTTTCAGATTTACATTGATGTAGAACCAGAGGAAACCACTAATTACTGTTCTGGTACTTCCCCACTGTTTTAAACTGAAATATGGTTCTCTTATTTCAAACCAGTACACCGCAACTTTATTCCCTGAATGATACTGCTCTTTTTTTAACATTTTAAATTTAAGTCGCAAAGGAGAGTGATCATGAAACAGGAAGGAATCTTAAATGATAAAATATTGAAATCACATTTTAAACTAAAAAATAAGCATTCCGCAGTTCTGCTATAGCCCCTTTGCGATAATGTAGTGTTTATTTATTATGAAAGAATGTCATTTTGGCCTTCTTACCTTGACTATCAGCCCTTTGGAATCCACCATCCAAATTTTCTTAATTGCATCCTCTCTAGTTGTCCCTTCTTTCTCCATGGCCATAACTATTAAGTCTGCAATTCCCATGGCAGCCTTGAAAAACAAAAATAAAGAATAAAATATATTTTCAGCATTACCAAATTTTTAATAATATTGACATTCTTATTATTACAATGCACATCAGTACTTATATAATAGATATGTGGTATCGCTGTGATTGGCAGGAATGGGAGAATTTATGTTGGATTGTTCTTTGGTGGTAGGTTATGTTAATAGCAAGAAATAGGCAGTTCAAAAACATTTTTGTAACTATTCTGTGCCAGTTTTTCCTTTGATAATAAAAAAAAAAAATAAATCAGGAGATATCCATTACCATTTATGACCAAATAAAAGCCCAATTTGTCCTAAAAACACAAGATATATTTCACCTGGAGACACTAAGTAATTGTGATGATATGTGCAGCTTTACTAACGCATGTCAAAGTTCCAAAACTGTGTTCAGGCATTAGGATTTATTTTGCCCTTTGTCATGAAGAAGTTAATTAGGGAAGTGTAACTCCAATAGTCGGCTAGGTAAAGGTTACAGCATTTGTGACCATATCTTAAAGTGATTCTAAAGTTTGTAATTAAAAAAAAAACAAAACAAAAATAACAAACATTTTATACTTACCTGCTCTGTGCAATGGTATTGCAGAGAGCAGCATTGTTCCTCTTCTTTTTGGGTCTCCCCCCTGCCTAGTGCCCCCAATGGCAAGTCTCTTGCTCAGTTTTAGTAAATCATCCCCATAGTGCTCCCATTTCATTAACAACTATACTGTATGTTGTATCCAAGCATAAACATACTATGCAATTAGGTATCTATGTTAGGGCGGGTAACAATCATTCGGTTTTCCTTGATATTTCACAGCAAGTTGAAACCTAGGATTGAACTAACGTATGAAAATTCTCGTGCGATAAAGGCTTTCTTTTTGTTTATTACTTAACCGATGTGCACAAGAGCCTCCGCCTCTGGGGACTCTCACTCCTCTTTGGCTGAGGCACCAGCCACTGGCTCCCTCTGCTGTCAATCACAGCCTGTGAGTCAATCATGAAAGGAGAAGTGGGACCAAGCCACAGGAATGGACACGTAGAGCCATGGCTCAGGAGCGAGACTGCTTGGGTGCCTCCAGAGCAAGCTACTTGCTCTGGGGGCACTTGTCAGGAGGGAAGTGCCAGAAGCACTGGCGGGGGCCCAGAGAAGAGAAGGATCTGGGCTTTTCTGTGCAAAACCATTGCACAAAGCAGGTAAGTAAAACATGTTTGTTTTTTAAAAAAACAAAAACAACTTTTGGACCGGAAGGTTTTACCCCCTTAACCACTTAAGCCCCGGAAGAGTTTACCCCCTTCCTGACCAGGGCCTATTTTGCGATTCGGCACTGCGTGACGTTAACGGGCAATTGCGCGGTCATGCGACGCTGTACCCAAATGAAATTGACGTCCTTTTTTTCCCACAAACAGAGCTTTCTTTTGGTGCTATTTGATCACCTGTGCGATTTTTTGATCATGCGCTATAAAAAAAGAGCGACAATTTTGCAAAAATAACAATATTCTTCACATTTTTTATATGAAATTCCCCAAAATTTTTTAACATTTTAGGCCAATTTGTTTTCTGCTATTTTTTCTTGTAGAAAAAATCGCAATAAGCGTATTTCGATTGGTTTGCGCAAAAGTTATTGCGTTTACTAACTAAGGGAAAGATTTTTGTCATTTTTATTTTATTTTTTTATACGTGTAATGGCGGCGATCTGCGATTTTTTTTGCGGACTGCGACATTGCTGCGGACAGATCGGACCCTTGACTGACATTTTTGACACTTTTGGGAGTACCAGTGACATTACTACAGTAATCAGTGCTAAAAATATGCACTGTTACTGTAAAAATTACACTGGCAGGGAAGGGGTTAACTTTATTGGAGAAGGAGGGGTTAAGTGTGTCCCTAGGGGCGTCTTTCTAACTGTGAAGGGATGTGGCTGTTTATGTAATAACAGAGAAATATGATCCTGCATAGCAGGACCGTATGATCTCTGTTCTTACACAGGGGAGAATGACAGGTGGCTTTGTTTACATTAGCCGCCTGCCTTTCTCCCTCTCCACCCGACGATCGCAAGTGACCGGCGAACATCGGGTCCGCCAGTCACACGCGCGGGGGGGGGGTCCGCGAACGTGCTGGGGCGGGAGCGTGCCTCTGGCAGCGCGCGCTCGCCCCCTAGAGGCTCACAGGCGAATGATGTAGACCTACGTTGCTTTGCCTGTGAGGGGCTGACTGCCGCAGTAAATATACTGACGGCAGTCGGCAAGTGGTTAATGACCAGGCCATTTTTTGCGATTCGGCACTGCGTTAATTTAAGGGACAATTGCATGGTCGTGCAACGCTGTAACCAAATAAAATTGATTTCCTTTTTTCCCCCCACAAATAGAGCTTTCTTTTGGTGGTATTTGATCACCTGTTCGATTTTTATTTTTTGCGCTATAAAAAAAAAAGAGTGACAATTCTGAAAAAATATATATATTTTTCACATTCTGCTATATAACATTCCCAATAAAAAAAAACGTAAAAATCTAAATTTTTCATCATTTTAGGGCATTTTATATTCTGTTACATATTTTTAGTAAAAAAATCCCAATAAGCGTATTTTGATTGATTTGTGCAAAAGTTATCGCATCTACAAACTATGGGAAAGATTTATGTCATTTTTATTTTTTTTACTAGTAATGGTGGCGATCAGCGATTTATAGTGGAACTGCGACATTGCGGCGGACAGATCGGACCCCTAACTGACATTTTTGGGGGGACCAGTGACATTACTACAGTAATCAATGCTAAAAATATGCACTGTTACTGTAATAATGACACTGGCAGGGAAGGGGTTAACTCAGGGGCGATCAAAGGGTTAAGTGTATGCCTCGGGGGGGGGGGGGGGGTTCTAACTGTGGGCTTGTAAAATCAACACAGAAACCTGTGATCCTAAATAGGTGGATCACAGAGGACAACGGTCTACTGTGTTTACAACAGCAAATCGCTGTTCTCTCTACATGGGGAGTGATCGCAGGAATCAGCTTCCCCGCTGGCTAATGCTCCCCCAGGATTGCTCCTGTGGATCGCCATACAGGTACGGCGATTTTCACAGCCGAGCCAGCCTGCCGCAGTATATATGCAATGGGCCGTCGGCAAGTGGTTAATATCACTTTACCTTGTGAAACAACCCATTCAGTTTAAAATATAAATGACAGGCAAAACATTTGTTTATATTCTGTATATGGTATAGAAAACATGGGGGTGGAGAAACAGCAGTACACTTATCTTCCTATTAAATGACTGTACAGGGGGATGCGTCAGCACAAGTCTGATCACTGGAGGACAGGTGGGATGTTCTCCCAGCACAGCTAGAAAACTGACCAGAGGAAGATGTACTTCTTTAAGAAATTACCTGTTTATAGAGGAGCAGCCACCATAAATCTCATTGTCACTTTGTTTTGTCCATTCCCATTCCTTACCCATTTCCTGTTTGTCCCTTGGGAGTCACAGTAGCATTGTAGTCTTATTATAAAAGGATGTGTTTCTATGCCTAGCATGGTCAGTTTGAAATAGGAAAACAGAAGGACTGGCAGGATCACCAGATATTTCACACAAAGGAAGCTATACAAAGCGAACAGGATAGTTTTTAACACAAATACATGGAACAACAGACACATATAATTATGAAATGTTAGGGCAACATATTCTCTAAAGCCTCTTGCATACAGGATGCCTAAAAATGCCATGTTTTTTAGACATTCGGGTGTTTTTTTTTTTCTGCTCTAAATAAAGCCCAATGTTTTTAATGCATACCTCCCAACTTTCTGAGATGGCAACAAGGGACACCCTTTAGAACAAGGTTTGTAGGCAAAGGACATACCCCCTGCCACACCCCCAGGTACACAGCAAATTAAGAATACATTACCTTCCCTTAATTAGAAAAACCTAGAAGAATTTTTACTTGTGTACGTCCACAGGCTACACAGCCGGACCTCTCATTTTTAATGCCAGGAATGTCTGTTTTACATACATCAGTACCATGTGCAAAAACCACATCAGGAGTTGCACAGTTCAGTGAACATTGTGACTAAACTAATTTCTAGATCAGTCAATAATAAACATACCGTATATACGCTGAAAAAGCCCCCCTCGGCTTATACTCGAATCACGGTCTCACTTACCTTTTCCCCGGTCAGTGCGCATGCGCCGCCGCTCAGGAAAGCCCGTACAAGTTTGGTTATTCCCGGGCAGACGGCGCATGCACAGTGACGTGTTGGCGCCGGGCGGTGCCATTTTTAAATGTAAGGCGGAAAGGTAAGTGAGACTCCTCTGCAGCACTGCAGGTAAAGGTAAATGAGACTCCTGTACCATGCCTGCAGCACTGCATCTCCTCTACCACCTGTGCCATGCCTGTACCATCTGTGCCATGCCTGTACCATCTGTGCCATATCTGTGCCATGCATGTACCATCTGTGCTATGCCTGTACCATCTCCTGTGCCATGCTTATACCATCTCTTGTGCCATGCCTGAACCATCTCCTGTGCCATGCCTGTACCATCTCCTGTGCCATGCCTGTACCATCTCCTGTGCCATGCCTGTACCATCTCCTGTACCATGCCCACAGCCCTGCATCTCCTGTACCATATCCGCAGCCCCCTCACCATGCCCGCAGCCCCTGTTTTGGGTCTTGTGGTGATCCAGTTGGGTCAAGTAGTTGCTGCATTTCCCACCCTAGGCTTATACCCGAGTCAATAAATTTTCCCAGTTTTTTGTGGTAAAATTAGGTGCCTCTGCTTATACTCGAGTATATACGGCAACTGAAATACCATTTTTTATTTGGTAAAAACTCAGCTAGTTGGCAGTATTAAAGGTTTAACTCTATACTTATTAAGAAAGACCTTGCTGATCAATGGCATTGTAATGTAATGGTAAACAGCACAATTCCCAAAAGAGCCAACTTACCTCTCCTGCTCCTTGGAAAAGTACAGTGTGATTGGATAGTTTATTCTTTGTAATACGAAGTGCTGCAAGGAGTCCAGCTACCGCAACAGCTGCAGTGCCTGAAAGAAGACACAGAAAGCTAAGACATGGAAGATCTGTTCCTTATATTAGCTACTTATATAGCATGGTGAACATAGTACTTGTTTACTACTGCATTGGGAATAGTAGCATAAAACGTTAACAGTAATTACATGTCTTGGACATCACTCCCCTACCTGGTTACACCAAGGGATTGCTAAATACATTTTTTCAAAGCAAAATTGTTAAACAAAACCACTGAACAGCGAGTGTGAGAAAATTCAGCATATTGGATTACATGGTCTTTGCATTATATATATGCCTTTTTGTACTGTCATATTTAAATTGAAAAGTCCAAAATCACTACTAGGTAAAATATTGTGCAACACGAGGACTACTCTCTGATAATATGGATGAATGAACTTCAGAAGATTGTCCTTTGTTGCTCCTGTATTATCCTTCTTCAGTGTGGACAGAAATAAACTGAATACTCATGAATGCAGAAGTACACCAGCCATCTTTACGGAGTTCACTTTGCAATGTCTTTAGAATGTCTCCAGTACAGAGGACAGGATCGATCCTTGAGGACAGCGATTGGCTGATACAACAAAGCAAGGAGACATGTGTCTGCAGGCTGCTGAGAGCAAAAGTGAGGACAGTCTTAAAGCTAGCAGGGCCTGCTGTTGGTTAAACTGGACCCTTCCATAGCTGACCACAACTGGGGAGAACTGAGAGAAGCAAAAAGACTGGTCATTGTGCAGATCCCTGCCCCAGACACTGGGATCCTTCTCCCTGGGAGTGTGTGATCAGACTGTACTGGATAGAGCACTCCTACCACTTGTAAGGAAGGAAAAGTGGGACTGTCTTAGCAGAATTGAAAGAGGGAAATGACAACGACTCTTTTCCTGTCTGAGGCCTTGAACTGAACCAAATCACATATCCATAGAAAAAGAAGAGGGCACCCTGGGTCCGTTGAGAGATAATAACTGTAAAAGGTTATCTTTTCTCTGCTGGGTACTGTTGTGCTTTCTTTAAGGACCCCAACTTTCCCAGCCAGTGTTCTTACTTTACTAATCGCTGGCCATTTAAAAAAGAAAAAAACAGGACTGTCGTAAAAAGTTAGGACTGCCTTTATATATTGTTGCTAGGTAAATGCAATTCAGTTCTGTTAATTACTGTTAGAATATTGCAGGTGTTTATATCTCTCAGAGTAATGGTATTGTCCTATTGATTGTTTAAATAAGTACACTTGCTATTCCTCTCTTCTTTTAGACTATGCTTGGCCTAATACATTCTTTGAATTACCTGAAGTGTGTCAGTAAGTGCTGGGTAAGTGAGGTGTGTCATTTTCAGGTGTGCAGAGAAATCACAAAACAATTCAGCGATTTATCTGAGGGTAGCGCTACATAAACAATACGGAAGCTAGAGAACATCCTATGTGGGGTGATTGCACCTCTAAGGACCCATTCACACTAGGAACTGCATGTGAGTCACACAGGAACGCTATAAGTTTCCTGTGCAAATTACATGCAGTTCTGTGCAGTGTGATTTCAGGCCTATTCATTTTGAATGGGGTAAAATTGCACCACACTGCACCAAAAGTAGGGCATGGACATTAATTTTGTATCATGCGATCCAGTGAGGGCTGGTGTGAGCAAAGGCACAGCATTTGCGACCTGAGTTTGGGGTGTGGTTAACTTTGCAATGATCCCAGATCACAAGGGCAGTGTGAATGGAATGCGGTGCGGGAAGCCATACTGCCTTCTAATGTGAACAGGCCCTAATGGTTGTAATGTAAAGGGATGAGCAACTCTGCCTGGGTTTGATTCACTGAGAGTAAGAGGAATCTTGCTAGAGGGCTGGTTCACACCACAATTTCTGCGTTCCTGATGCGTTTTTGCATACGTGTTTACACATGTTTTGTTGACTGCACCGGAACTGACTGCACTGGTGTAAAAAGGGCCATTGGAAGACATGGAAAACACAATGCATGCATTCTTGATACACTGGGCTGCATCTGGTGTGAACCAGCTCTGGAATTCAGCAAATATGAACTTAGCAGCAAATTCCATTGAAAGTTTTAGAGGGCAAATCCTGCCAGTAAATTGTGGCAAATTTTAAGGCTAATAGGCAAGCTGCTGTATACAAAGGCATGGGAAGCTGCCGCTGTCATAGGGACATATATCAATGCAAAAAAAAAGAAATAAAATGGGAGAGAAGGGTATTTTTAAGGGCAACATTTAAAATATACAAACCCACTAAATGGCATGCTTCAGTGATGCCTTACAGCTGTACATGGTTTTCAGAGACAGCACATATTTGACTTTAGAATTGAGCTTGGAATACATACAGCAACAGTACCCAAATTTGAGTAATTGCAGGTATGCATAGCGGAACCACAAGCTTATTCATGAAACTGTGATAGACCCACTTTGACCAGCAGATAGAAAATGGCCAGTAGTTCACAGTGGCTGACCCTATTCTCTCTTGATGTAAAACTGTCCTACCGCTGGCTGATTTCTATCAAACTCCCATCTAGGAATTAAAAAATCATACATTATAACTTTACTAGGGACAAAGAGCACAGGCAGGGGATTTACTGCAATAATTAAGATACTGTAGATGATAGAACAGTGTAAAATTGGTCAGTAGGAGTACAGTTTATATCAGGGATAATAGGCCTAACCAGTATATGCCTAATTTTATTTTTACTATGGGAATAAGGGGGGGTGCAATAAACGTGTATATACTGTGAGCCGGTTTAGGTGCACACTGTCCATGCATGTAGTTTCTTTCCTTTATCTAAAATGATCAGTAACAACTGAATGCTGCTCTTTGTGCACCCCAAACGTAAGAAGAAGGCCTTGTTTATACAAAACATAGAACAAAAAAAAAATAAAAAAATAAAAAATGAAAACCCTAAAATACCACTCCTGGTATTCTGCAAAAATGGAAGTTTTGCTGAAAAAATAGTTTAATTGTTTAATTGTAAATATAACTGTTGGCCTCAAATCATCCACAAACTAAAATAAAGACAAAAAGAGAGCCCACTGATAAGAACAAAAACAAAGGTAGCAATAGGGGTTGATTGACCAAAGAACTAGTGAAAAGTACAGTTTCCTAACTGACCCTTATCTCTTCCTATGCAAGTTGCCAGCTTTCCCTATACTTTCCCTACAGCATCATCCAATACATTGACACTATAGCTGCCCTGAGCCCCTTCTTGTATAACGGGAGGTCTGGCTTATCCAAAAGCCCCCTTATTGGCTCTTTTAAGCCTGCTGGCCAAAGTTAAAGGCTACGAAGTACATTATAGTTTTAAAAACATTCTCCAAATCTCAAACCCTTAGCCCCGGTTCACACTAGGGCGACCTGTGAGGCGACCTAGTCGCCTCACAGGTCGCCGCAGGTCGCCTCCCATAGGAAAGCTGCGGACCCGTTCTAATAGGAGCGACACAAGTCGCTCCGACCTAGAAAAAGGGTCCGGAGCTTCTTTGGGGCGACCAGGAGGCGACCGCCATAGACTTCAATGTTATGAAGTCCGTGGCGGCCGCTCCGAGGTCACGACGCGCTGCTCGCACCGCGATCTCGGAGGTCGCCCCTGAAAGTAGCGTCGCTCCTATGTGAACCGGCGCTTAGTATTCACCTGAGGGTAGTGGTAAATCCAAACCTCATCCCTAGTAATGTTTGAAAAACAACAAAAACTGGTTACATTTGGTTTAGTAAAACAACTGGATGTGCTTTCAATGCGTCTCATGCCTAAGATTTTCTCACCTTGGACATACCGGCACATTCAGCTAATCGAATCTATTAACTGAAAGTTTTTACCACTTGGCACTTTACTGACTTCGGCTCTTTGCATAGTTTTTCAGCCAAGTTTACAAGCAAAAAGGCACAATATACAGCATATTACAGTATACATGGCAAAATGCCTCTATATTATTTCTTGGAAAACAAAACATAATCAACTAATAAAAAATACACAGTAAGGATTTTGAATGATTCTTTACTACGCTTTGCTTACACACACACACACACACACACACATACACGGTCCATAGAGGGTCGATTTTCTCTTTCAGATAAGGATTTATTACTGCTGATTAAAATTTGGTATGCTGTTCATTTATTACAAATCCCTGAGGATGAATATTATTTTTGTAGAATTTCTGATTTTTACTGCAACTCTGACGTGCTGTTTTGGTTATTTTCTAAAGTACTGTATTTCTTAAAACGTAGTTGTGTCCGCATTTAAGGTTTCAGTATGTCCTGTCCATTGTGTAAATGCCAGCTTTGTGTTTGCCATCAAAGTAATTGTTTTGTAAGATGTGTAAATGTTGGGAATGTCTTGAGTACTGAAGGGAAGTTTCTCTCTTTCCTTCAGGCTTCCAGCTCTTTTTGGCAATTTTCATATGCTGTACTGTGGACACTTGCTTAGAAATCTGGCCTTAAATCCCATATCCTCATCTGGATACTTTCCCTAGAGCATCGTCCAATACATTGACACTATAGCTGCCCTGGGCCCCTTATTTTATAATGGGAGGTTTGGCTTATCCAAAAGCCCCCTTATTGGCTCTTCTAAGCCTGGTGGCCAAAGTTAAAGGCTAAGAAGTACAATATAGTTTTTAAAAATATCTCCAAATCTCAAACCCTAAGTATTCACCTGAGGGTAGTGGTAAATCCAAACCTCATCCCTAGTAATATGTTTGAAAAACAACAAAAACTGGTTAGTTTAGTAAAACAACTAGATGTGCTTTTAATGTTTCTCACAATGCCTAGGATTTTCTCACCTTGGACATGCCGGCACATGCAGCTAATTGAATCTATTAATTGAAAGTTTTTACCACTTGGCACTTTACTGACTTGGGCTCTTTGCATAGTTTTTAAAGCCACGTTTACAAGCAAAAAGGCACAATATACAGGATATTACAGTATACATAGCAAAATGCCTCTATATTATTTCTTGGTAAACAAAACATAATAAACTAATAAATAAAACACAATGTAAGGATTTTGAATGATTCTTGACTACGCTTTGCTTACACACACACACACACACACACACGCGGTCCATAGGGGGTACAGTCGATTTTCTGTTTCAGATAAGAATTTATTACTGCTGATTAAAAGTTGGTATGCTGTTCATTTATTACAAATCCCTGTGGACAAATTTTCTTTTTGTAGAATTTCTGAATTTTACTGCAACTCTGACATGCTGGTTTGGTTATTTTATAAAGTACTGTATTTGTTAAAACTTAGTTGTGTCTGCATTGAAGGTTTCAGTATGTCCTGCCCATTGTTTAAATGCCAGCTCTGTGTTTGCCATCAAAGTAATTGTTTTGTAAGATGTGTAAATGTTGGGAATGACTTAAGTACTGAAGGGAAGTTTCTCTCTTTCCTTCAGGCTTCCAGCACTTTTTGGCAATTTTCATATGCTGTACTGTGGACACTGGCTTAGAAATCTGGCCTTAAATCCCATATCCTCCTCTGAATTTCTGAATTTTATCTCTAGCTGGTAATTTTCCAATTGCTTTAATCTTGTATAAACAAGGCCGAAACAGGACCACACTTCTGAGGCACACATATAAAATAAAATATGACAAAAAGTATGGAAAAAGTAAACAAAAACAGTGTACTTTTGGATGAGCTTATAAGGGGAGATGCATATGTATATGTATGCAGTTTGTGCTAATAAATTCCATATTCAAGTTCTTAGAGTAGAGATATACAGGTACATCTCATAAAATTAGAATATCATCAAAAAGTTAATTTATTTCAATAATTCAATTTAAAAAGTGAAACTAACATATTTCATATAGATGAGTTACATACAGAGTTATATATTTCAAGCATTTCTTTCTTTTAATTTTGATGAATATGGCTTACAGCTAGTGAAAACCCAAAATTCAGTATCTCAGAAAATTGCAATATTACATAAGACCAATAAAAAAAAAAAAAAAAAAGTTTTTTTATACAGAACAGTTGGCTTACTGAAAAGTATGTGAACATACAGTAAAGTATGCACTCAATACTTTGTCAGGGCTTCTTTTGCATGAATTACTGCATCAATGCGGCATGGCATGGATGCTATCAACTTGTTGCACTGCTGAGGTATGGAAGTCCAGGTTTCTTTAATAGTGGCCTTCAGCTCTTCTGCATTGTTGGGTCTGGTGTCTCTCATCTTCCTCTTGACAATATCCAACACATTGTCTAAGGGGTTTAGGTCAGACAAGTTTGCTGGCCAAACAATGCCTACAAAGTCCCACTCTCTAGTGGGTTATGCCTGCACACCCCTCTTCACAGCTTGTGAATTTGTGGTCATTTACAGACTTTCCCACAATCCTTATTTATAAAAGCAGTTAAGCTCTTCTTTAGTTCACGTTTCTAGGATTGTGTAAGATAATGAAAGTTGGCTTTAGCTACCTAAAGTGTAACTAAAGACATTTTATTTTTATTTTATTTTTTTGGGATAAAGCAAGGGAAGGATATAACCTCTGTTAACCTTTTTTGTGCTACTGTGTCCCATATGGGAGATTTCCCTTCACTTTGTGCCCAATAGCCAAAATAGGAAGTGATGGAAAATCCTTCCAAAGTACGGGAACCCTGGCATGTCACCAGGGTCACGAGAACTTGTGTCCCCATTGGAAGATTCCTGTCCTTTACTGTTCCAGTGTCAACCCAAAATTTGGGATTTTATTTTACTTTTAATTTTGAATATAAAACAGTAAACTGGACAAACAAAGAGAGTGAATCTCTCTAATGGGGACCCAGTTAGCAATATAAACTGACAAGTGTTCTAATTCTTCTCCACTCTATCCAAAACTAAAAAAAAAAAGTTTTGCCTTTCGTTACATTTGAATGTGCTGGAGTCTTTCATACTCTGTCACATATAGTGATGTGTAGTGTCTCTGAACCCTATATTGTTATTAGATTTATTATTATATTTTTCTATGGAATTTATTAGGTATTTAAATAGAGTTTTTAGAAAAAAATTTAATTAATCGCGGCAATAAAATAAATAAACTAAAAAATAAATAAATAAAATGAACATTCCAGGAATGCAGGAATAAAATTGTATGTGTAGTAATGCAGGTTCAACCAGTCTAATTTGGTTTGCCATAAAAAAAGGACCAGGTGCCCTTATGTTATTACTTTCTGTAATCTAATTTCTAGGAGACCAAACATGTTTATAAAAAACATAATTTTAAAAAAGAACTCTCAATTTTAATATATTCCTATGGAGAATGTATTACATATGTTTCCATATAACAGTGATATTTAATGTGAAGTTGATAATAAGACATTCCTTATATAGCTAAAAACAACTCTCACTTCCCTGATGTTGGTTGTTGCTGCAAAAATGTGTGAACTGCACTGCTTAGTAACTACGAACTTGGGAAAATGTATTTTAACTCATCTCTTTTCAACTCACATGCAACTGTATTTGATGCTGGTATTTTTTTTTTTTTTTATACTTTATACACGAATTGTCATAATCTAAAAAGCACAGGTAAAATTCTAAATGCTAGGCATTTTTTAACTTAACCTCTGCTTAAATCACCCCAGTATCTTTTCGTGCTCTTTTTTGCCCAAACACTTACTTGCAGTCCCTTGTCACTGCTATTAGGTCCTCCAAGATTTGCGCTGCTTCCCTGATTTTCTGGGTTCCAGAGGTGGGTACTTAGGGCAGTGGAGCAGTAGGCTCCTGCTGTCATCACTCAAAATTCTGAAAGGGGGGAGAAGGAGGGAGCAGGGGTGTGGTTTCTTGAGTGCTGTGTTTCTATAGATACATACAGCACTAGCTAGGAAAGCACATGCATGGGTGCCTCCTTAGCAGCTAGCTAACTTGTGGGGTGTGGGGAGGAACATCGACCTGGAGACCAGCCTGGGCAGAAGAAAATTGCCAATTTTAAAGAAGAAGAATCATATTGTTTTTAGGGTTTTGTATAACTTTAATTTTTCTAAGTAAAGAGCAATTTGAGGAAACATTAGGCTACGTGTACTAGCATGTCATTCACACATCTGGACAGATTTGTTTATACACTGATATCCAGTATAACTGAAGCAGCCAACTATGTCTATTAGTTACCATGTGAAAGAGCTGATCTGGCAAAGACATTTGTTTTGGAGCATGATTAGCAGAAGCACCGTTGGAAAGCACATTTAAGACTACTTTCATATTAGAGGCACACAGGTCTTTTTTTATAACAAAGACTCCGATATTTTGACTCATGCCATATTAAAGGGGCCATACTGCCCATGCTTACCTAACATAACTGTATTAAAAACTGAAACATTTTTAGGTCAGGATATCTGTTTTGCTAATATACTGTAGTTGCTTCTCAGCTGGTTTAAGACCCTTTTTATTGGTCAAACTTGCAACTGATTTACATCCACATTTTGGTATAAACATATACTCTGGGGTATTCATTAAGGGCGTCTTTTGAATTCTGGGCACAGCACTCTTGGACACTCTCAACACACTGCCATCTGCTTTCAATCACAGGCAAAGCAGGCCTGATGGAGAATTAGTCTGAAAGTTCCCCATCAGCCTCCGTCCACTGTCATTTCATTGTGATTTGCCTCAGTAGTTGCTAGGATGCAGACAGTTCATCGTCCTAGCAACCAATGCTGTAAATGCAAAATGCAAACATATCAATAAAGTAATGAACACACAACACCCCCCTCCCCCTGTATGCCAACTTTGAGTTGGTCTTAACCCCCTCGAGTCAGCATCGGCATGTGACCACCTTGATTGGCAGGATTGTTATTCGCCGGTAACTGTTCCGGGAGCGCGCGCTCTTGGCACAGCTGTTTTTGCACTTATGCATGCAAATATGTGGCCACTCGGTGTCAAAGCCCACCTGCCAAGAGGCCGCATATTTGTGGGCGGCTGGTGCCAAGAGGGTAGTTTGTCTATCTGTCGTAACCAAAGTGACAGATTCTTAAACAAGCAGTAGTAAAAACTATTTGAATCTGGTGCAAGCCTTTCATGATTTAGGCTCAGGCCATAGTATATTGTAGGTGCCATACAGCCAGATAAGTGACGTTACTGCTTTAGTGAATTACCCTGTTTTTGAGGACTCTAATTAACAGCTAATTAGTTCATTGCAGCATAGAAATAATCATTTATGGCTTGTGACAGTAAAAACATGATGAGCTTTTACAGGGAGAGATATGCATACTTACATAGTGTCAACCTGGACCAATGTACAGTAAGTATGCGATACAAATAATTCCAAATAATTTAATTTTAAAGTGAAGGTACAGTCAAAGCTTTTTTGGCTGTACTTCTACTATGAATCACAGGAGTGCAGTTCATTCTGCATTTCTCTGACATGTTCTCAGTCAACAACGGGTTAAAGCCCACTGTTGGCTAACATCACAGAGACATTCCAGGCTCTAAAAAGATTTCAACCATATGGACAGGATCCACCCAGAAGCCTAGACGGGCACCTAGTACAGCCTCTCAGTGATCTTTCAAGCGCCTGAGCCAAGCTCTCCTGCCCCCTTAGCCCAGCGCTTCAGTGAGCGCTGGATTGTTAGAACAGAGAGCTGGAGATCGACAGTCACGGCTCTCTTCTCAGAGCAAAGGGGGAGAACTGAGCACTTAGTGGTGTTTCATTGCTCAGTTTTCACTGCAGAACCAGTAGGGGACAGATGCAGAATGGGATCCGTGCTGCATCCACCTACTGCAGGCCAGTATAAGGTTTTTTTTTGTTTCTTTTTAGCAAAGCCCATACTTCTCTTTTAAGTATAGTACAATAAGGCCCCGTTCACACTGGGGTGATCTGACTTGCCGGGGCGACCTCATAGGTCGCGGCGCGCTGCTCGCACCGCGACCTCGGAGCGGCCGGCACGGACTTCATAACATTAAAGTCTATGCAGGTCGCTCCGGGTCGCCCCATAGAAGCTCCGGACCCTTTTTCTAAGTCGGAGCGACTTATGATGCTCCTATTAGAACGGGTCCACAGCTTCTCTATGGCAGGCGACCTACGGCGGTCGCCTGACAGGTCGCCCCAGTGTGAACGGGGTCTTAAGGGCAATACTATTTGGACTGATTATATATGCAACAATGTGTCTATAATCTCATTCAGTTTGCTTAAAAAGTGGGAGGCGTCAGTACAATAGGACTTTGTATTGTATTTTATTGCTAAAATATAGCAGCACATAGAATGGGCTCCTCCTTTTCCTTATACATTCTCGCAGGGCTGTCTGTTATATTTTGGACTACATACAGTACAACAATTTTAATCTTAGTAATGAAAAGGAGGATTATTTTATATTAGTTACAATGAAATATATGAATATATTTGGGACAAAGCTCTGTCTTCTTTTGCCAAGGTGTTATGGCAGGTGAAGGATGCTGTCCAGCCACAACATACATCTGGGAAAAGGTAATTAACTGGCTTACCTAACAACAGAAGAAAGGAATGCTAGCTCATAAATGTGACCATACATGTGGAAGCCAGCTAGAGGACAGCCCCAACCCTCTAATATCATCAGAAAGACATTATTTTACTGAATGGCATTGCTAAAGAGAAAGCTGATAGCAACTGGAGTCTGATACTTTAGCTTGCTTTTTTTTTTTTACTTTGCTGTGCATTGCATGCATTTATTTTCCACAGTGAATTGGCATGAACTGCTTCTTTAATCTTGTTAGTATGAATAGGTCAAACTCATGGAAACCGTTATAAATATTGGACTGACTTACCAAAACAGGAATTTAAAGTTAAAAGCAAAAAAAGGAACACAGCTGTTTAACACAAAAATCCAACAATAAACAATGAATACCTGGGAAAGGCTAAATACAGTATAAAAGATAAAAAGTAGTTTGAAAATGTTGGCCAAATCTAATTGTAAATTTTCATGCTATAGTATTATGGGCTCAGGGGGTCCTTTACTTGCCTAAAGCTGGATGTACATCAAAAGCCAAATGGATTATTAAATTTTACTTTCACCTAAGTGTAAGAAGCGAAAGTTACTTTAGATGGATAATAAAACTTCATTAATAAATTCCTTCTTCCCTGTTAATATCAATAACCCTCAAGAAGACAATATCCATGCCTTTCTCTCTAGCATAGGTGGAAGATTGTCGGGAATAATGTGCACACTGGAGGGTTCCTTATTAATCATACCTGTGCATCTCCCCCACGTCAGAAGGAACATAATTATATATGTAAGGGAGCCAGTATCTCTTGCTGTTCCTGTTAGCCAGCTACCTGAGCTACCATGCTCATCTTGAGCTGCCTCCATTGAATTCTCCAGAACATAAATGTATCACAGATATACTGCATTTAAAGAGGTTGTAAAGACTAAATGTTCTTTACCTTAATGCATTCTCTGCATTAAGGTAAAAAATCATTCATGTTTTGTCCCCCCCCCAAATACTTACCTGAGCTCAATTTCAATCTAGCGCTGTGCCTGAGAGCAGTAGAGCTGCTGTCTCCCTTTCTCTCCTCACTGGCTCAGTGGCAGAAGCAGAAGCCATTGGCTGCAGTGCTATCAATCACAGCCAGTGAGGAGAGAGTGGGGTCAGGAACAAGCCTCTCTGTCTATGTCACATTAGAAGCTCAGCCCACCAGGTTTCACCTGTAAGTTACTATAATATTGGTTTTAGGCAGTGGCGACTCTAGGAACAATATATAGGGGGGCACATAAGATGTTTGTCAAAACTGGGGGGGCACTCATAATTTTCAAAGCTAAATAAGTATATATATATATATATATATATATATATATATATATATATATATATATATATATATATATACGGTATATAAATAAGGTTACAAAATACAAGAATATTGCAGTATGCAATGTTACCTTTTTATTTTACTAACCTAACACTTAAAGAGAAAGTGGAAAACTCTCAAAAGCTTTTCTTTATAGTTTAAAGCAATTTCAGCAAACAGTTCACGCAGTAATAACCCCTAGTATTGGTGCCAGTTTATGCAGTAATAACACCTAGAATTGGTGCCAGTTTATGCAATAATAGCCTCTAGTATTGGTGCCAGTTTACGCAGTAATAGCTCCTAGTATTGGTGGCAGTTTATGCAGTAATAGCCTCTAGTAGTGGTGCCAGTTTATGCAGTAATAACCCCTAGTAGTGGTGCCAGTTTATGCAGTAATAGCCTCTAGTATTGGTGCCAGTTTACGCAGTAATAACCCCTAGTATTGGTGCCAGTTTACTCAGTAATAGGCTCTAGTATTGGTTCCAGTTTATGCAGTAATAACCTCTAGTAATGGTGCCAGTTTACACAGTAATAAAGACTAGTATTGGTGCCAGTTTACGCAGTAATAAAGCCTAGTATTTATGCCAGTTTACACAGTAATAAAGCCTAGTACTGATGCCATGCTCTCAGCATGGAGGAGGAAGGGAAAAATAGTGAGACCTGCCAACCACAGTGATGAAAGTGTTAAGGCCAGCTGCGACAGTGGCGGCAGTCCTAATACTTTTATCACTTTCAAGGGAGACCTTTATGATTTCTCCGCGGGTCTCCTGATGGGCTACAGTACAGGGCACCTCTCCATCCGTGACTCCTTCACTCGGCCACACACTGCTGCGAAACTAAGGGGGAAGGCTGCTACAGCGCACCTCTCAATCCGGGACTCATGCCCCTACAGCAGGGGTGCCCAACCTTTTGAGGAGCAAGGGCTACTTTAGCGACTTGGTAACCGGTCGCTGGCCATAATGAGCGGAGCGGGCAGATAACAGGTCTGTGTCTACCCAGCATATGCACAGCAGACACTGACACAGCCTGCTCTACTCTAAGGGTCCTTCAATCCAATCTGTCCAGACAGAAGGGGACCGATCCCCTTCTGTTTTTTTTAAGTGGATAGGATTGGAGATAGGCGGGTGTAAATGGACACAAGTCCGTTTACATCTGCCGTTCTACAGAGGTGTATGGAGGGTCCGATTGGGTCCACCTGAAAAACAGACAGGCAGACCTGTGAAAGGAGCCTAAGGCTGCGCTGTGGTTTACCTGCACCTTACCTGACCTCAATCTTCACTTCTTCCTCAGGATTCCTGCAGGTATCGCTGGCTGCTGCTGTCCCCCAGGCAGTATGGCTTGTGGCTGCTGCTGGCTGTCCTCCAGGGCTGGTACTGCTGGGGGGTACTGCTGGCTGGTATTGCTGTTGGGAACTGCTGGTGGGTACTGTTGGCTGGTGCTGCTGGTTGGTACTGCTGGCTGGTACTGCTGACTAGTACTGCGGGTGGGTACTGCTGGCTGGTACTGTTGGTGAGTACTGCTGGCTGGTACTGTTGGTGGGTACTGCTGGCTGGTACTGTTGTTGGGTACTGATGGCTGGTACTGCTGGCGGGTCCTGCTAGTGGGTACTGTTGGTGGATACTGCTGGCTGGTACTGCTGATGCGTACTGCTGGTAGGTACTGATGGCGGCTACTGCTGCTGGGTACTGTTGGTATGTATTGCTGGCTGGTTCCCAATTGCTGGCTGGTGTGACAGGAGCTGGGCTAGAGGAAGCATGCGGCTGCAGTAGAGAGCAGAGCCGATGCTTCCTGTATCGCTCTTATCACAGCTGGAGTACATTTGATATCACTCCACCTGTGACAGGAGCCGGCGCTATACAGGAAGCATCGGCTCCAATTCCTCTAGTGACGGCTCAGTTCTTCACAGTGATGCTCGGGGTTGTTGGGTCAGGAGCCTGCAATCTTGGCTTACCGACTCACCATCCCAGAGCAGGAGGTCATGGGTGGCGCCTGGATCCTGTTGGGGGGCACATGGGGGGCGCAGTATAATGTTGAGGGGGCCATGGCTCCCTCTGGCCCACCCCTAGTGACGTCACTGGTTTTGGGTGGCCTGACCTGCTAATAAATAAGTTCCATATTGATTATCTTTGTTTCCCCGGAACAAGGGATTAACTATTCCTACTCATATGAGTAATTCCAGCACAGATATTAAGTTACCACATCATATTTTTAAATGTAATATTTTTATAAACCCTTTAATTTAATGTCATAAGATGTTTCCATAAATCATAAACATCAGTAATGTTTATTTCAAATCTCCAACTGTAACTACATGTTAGCTATTATAAGATTGTGGTTCCCCACCCTAACTCATGCTGATGTTCAATGTGGAAATGGAGAAAGATGAAAGCAAAGAAAATATGAGTGATCACACATCTGGGAGCTTATAAATCAAGCAGAATGACCATCACCAGAAATAATTCATCTATATTATGTCCAGCTATATGGAAGACCAAATAATGGGCAACTTTTGGACTTGACCTCCTGAATGACTCTTTGTTCTCTACTTTTGAAGCAGTGGATATTTTGGAAAGTGTTTTGCTTGCCATAAGATAAATGTGTTACAGTCACAGCGAAAGAAACACTGACTCTTTTTCTCCATAGCAAACATTCAAATTATAGTTTTGAATATGTGACCCATGCTAGAAAAATAAGCTGGAATCTGATTGGTTTCTGCAGTCAATTATTTTTTATTTTCTTCTGTTGTTTTATTTTATTTAAAAAAATGGTGTTGCTATGCTTAGCAGACTGGACAGTAGTCTATGATGGCATAACAATTATTTCAAGCTATCAAAAAAAAGTCTTTAGCCACCCTTTCCTAAATAGGGTCTACTGGTTAACTTTAGCTTTGCTGGGTGGTAGGTAAACCAGGTGATTTGTAGTCTCTTTGGTCACTTGGGTTTCCCCTAAATTCAGTGTAGCTGTATCTCCCTTTTGCAAGCAGGTGTCACTGGTACCTCTGGTATTAGTATGATGAGCTGCTGTGAAAATGGTTCATGAATATTTATACCTCTCCCAATCAACCAGTAGGAGTTTCTTGGCTGCTAGTGGATGCTGGAGAAAAGTATATATATTTGGGTGAGGCCAATAATCGGGGTCCTCCCACTCAGACCTTGGTCTGGTTTGGTGTGTGAGGAGCAGCTGTGTGACAATGCCTGAAGCCTGTGGCCTAAGCACGTGTTTAAGGCTCTGATTTGGGTTCGCCGGAGGACACAGAAGGAACTGATGGGGAACTGAGATGAAGTACCAGAGGTCACTCTGCCACAGGGGGGGAACTGTAGAGAGCCTGGGGAAGCATCAAGATGGACTCATCCAGTCAATTTCTGTGTTTACTGTAATTCAGGGTTGCTATTAGAGACAGCTGTTGCTAAGAAGGTACAGAAACTGGATATAGCTTAAAGGATCTATTCTGTACTGCTGTCTAGCTGTCTATTTTGGGGAGCCTGTCAGTCTGCCTGCCTGCTTAAGTTTGGGTGCCCTGAGTCCCTTACCCCTCTCTCCCGAGAATTTAGTTGTGTGAACAATAAACATTTTTTTCCTGTACCTAAAGTGACTGGCACCCATCTGTTATTATCCCCGTATGCCTAACAAATTGCAACCTGGGGTGAAATGTCAGCCTACCCTGTCTTTGGGGGTGCCACCGTGCCTTCAGGGGTCAGGGGGATGCTACAATTCTGTTGACTTTTTCTTACTGAGCCTTCTCTACTATCTGGTTGAGTTACGCTGGTCATACCTATGCCATTTTCCTAGCGCTTTCAACAATGCCCAGTCAGATTTTGATTGCAAATATGGTCTAACATATCAAACTAATCTTCTGCAAACAGTTTATATACATATATATTTCATGTAAGAGATCGAATCTGTTTACCTTGATCTATAAATTGACCATGTCCACACTTTTACATAGAGTTAGGCAATTAATATCTGGAAATCACTTAGGCCACTTAACCACTTAGGCCATCCTCATCCCCATCTGGCTATCACTAGATTCTTCATTGCAACAACAATCTTACAATAAAATGATATGTGCATTTAAGGTATGTTTACTTGTAAACACATCCCTTGTGTTGACAACTAAAAGCCCTGAGACTGTATTATGCTAAAAAAGAAATACTTATTGATGGACTTCTCCAGTCCCCCCTATGGTGGGATCCTGGGAATCTTCTATTGATGCGGTGTTACCCATGTATAAAATGACGTACACTAACAGGGGATTCCCTTGGAAATATGACAGGGTCTGGCTCCCGTGGACAGAGCAAACTTGATTTGGTGGCTGATTCCTTGATTACACTGTCCCTGTCTTAAGTTTGGGGAGTTTGAGGAGAAGTTTGTGGTTCCTCCACCGAACGCTGCATTCTATATTTTAGATTTGTGATGCTCACTGTTTCCTATCCTATCATTTCATTGCAACTGGAGGACATTGTTTATTACCTAGTGCCTTATTACCTGTTTTGCTTTGACATGTATTTCTTATTACTCAATGTACCATGCCATTTTTCAATAAAGACTAATCTCATTGGTTAAAAGAAAAAGCCCCGAGACCACTTCTGGGTGCCACCATCTAGGATGTGATGTCAGCAACTCCAGCAGACTCAAGTGGTACACTATAGTATTTCTTTTCACTTTTCCCCCGGGCTGCTCATAAAAGATTATATAAGAAGTAAGGGGAGGGATGAAAATGCTGGGCCTGCACAGACAGTAATCAGACACCCACTCAGATGTCAGTGCAGCTGCTGCGTCCCAATTGACATCAATAGGACTACCTGCATGGGGATGCATGGAGCACCTGCCCTCCACAGGCGTATGTTTTAATACACCCTGTGTACATGAGGCTTTAAATTTCAGTCTGCGCAAAAAAATAGGTACTCTTGCTTTTCAGTTTATAACCCGTGCTTTAAAAATGGCAGTTACATTTCAACTGGCAATCAAAGGTAGCAAATCTATTTTCTGTTGCACTTTTTTCACCTATAATGAAGCCTGTTGGATTTTCATTACAAACACTGTAGGACATTTTAAAGGAACATGTGAAAAAATCGAATACATCTATAAATATTCCTGGGGTTCAGAAGTGAAGCAGCTGACATGAACATGACTTGGAAAAAGTGATTTAATCAGAATATTGCCTGGAATTGAAGGTGGGGTTCTGAAACATGGTCAGTTTCTGGCTTTAATTTAATGAACATGAGTTTTACATGAAGAACCGTGAGAAAGATCAGGTTTATTATAGAATTTTATAGTCACTGGGAGATAGTGAACAGTGCTGTGATAGTCATTAAAATCACATAGAGGAGTTGGAGCCATTAATGTTTTATGGCATAAATACAGTGTATTCACTAGTCTTCTTTTATGTATATAGCAACAGCATCATAGAGCAAGAACAATAAGCGTAATATATGAATAATAATATATAATATAATATATATAATATAATATAATAATATATGAAAAAAGACACAGGAAGAGTGAGGACCAGTCTTCATAAAGCATCACATGATATAAAAGAATACACATGTTGTAAATGCATGTGTTGTAATATAATGTATGCAGATATCTTATTCTCAGCTGATTTTTGTATGTGGCTTTTTATTATAGGAAACCTATACTGACAGAAATATAACAGGTTCTTTTGTATCTTCAGAAAATGCTAGTTGTCTGTCTCTGGCTTCAATATTTTCTGACTTTGGACCCTTTTGCACTAGTGTGATTTCTCCAATGTCTGCTGTTGCTCTGCAATGCAGGAAAATGGAAATGAAATGATTCTCTATGATACCTTTTCACATCAATGCAACATGGTGCAGTGCGATTTTCGAAAAGGTGCAGGTGCTTCTTTTGGTGCAGCATAGTGCATTTTTGGCCCCATAGACTTTAATTGGAGCACATGAAAAATATATGTACATGCGTTTTGGTGCTTTATTGGCAAGATTTTGTGTTTACTACCATTTTCCTCCTACAAAAATAGCATGAAACATGAAAATGTATCAAAAATGCATGTAAAATTGTGCTACTAAAATACACAAGGAGAAAACAGCACAAGGAGAAGACAGCACCAAGGGGAAAATACTGCACCAGAGGGAGAAGAAACTACCAGAGAAAGAAGACATGTTGGAGCTACAACGGGGGGAGATTTTTCAATTTTATTAAGGGTCTTGTCAAAAACTGTCTCTTGTTTTTTTAAACACTTCACTGCTTTTTTGTGTGAATCGGTAGGGGTACAATGCACCCCATACTCATCCACATGGGGAGGGGGGCCAGATCCGTGGGCTTCCAGATTCTGATAAGCCCCCTTCCCACAGACCCCCCACAACCACCAGCTAGGGTTGTAGAGAAGAGGCCCTTGTCCCCATCAACATGGGGCACCCCAAAGCACCCATCCCCCCATGATGAGGACATGTGGCCTGGTATAGTTCAGTAGGGGGCGTTCACTAGTCCCCTCCCTTTCCTGACCTGCCAGGCTGCATTCTTGGATAAGGGTCTGCTATGGATTTTGGGGGGGACCTCACACCATTTTTTTTTAACATTTTGGCATGGGGGAGGGTCCCCCTCCAAATCCATACGAGATCTGAAGGGCCTAGTATGGACCACGGTGACCCCATGCCATTTTTTCACGTTTTTTTTTCAGCTGTCAGCTTCCCGGCCCGCTCATTAGCAACCAGCAATGTATAGTGTGTTTACAGTGTGTTTAACCACTTAAGCCCCGAAAGATTTTACCCCCTTCCTGACCAGGGGGTATTTTGCGATTCGGCACTGCGTGACTTTAACGGACAATTGCGTGGTCGTGCGACGCTGTACCCAAATAAATTTGACGTCCTTTTTTTCCCATAAACAGAGATTTCTTTTGGTGGTATTTGATCACCTGTGCGATTTTTTGATCATGCGCTATAAACAAAAAAAGAGCGACAATTTTGCAAAAATAACAATATTTTTCACATTTTTTATATGAAATTCCCCCCCAAGAAAATGTAAAAATCTAAATTTTTTTAAATTTTGGCCAATTTGTTTTCTGCTACATATTTTTGGTAAAAAAAAATCGCAAAAAGCGTATTTTGATTGGTGTCCGCAAAAGTTATTGCGTTTACTAACTAAGGGAAAGATTTTTGTCATTTTTGTTGTTTTTTTTTAAACGCGTAATGGCGGCGATCTGCGATTTTTTTTTGCGGGACTGCGACATTGCGGCGGACAGATCGGACCCTTGACTGACATTTTTGACACTTTTGGGGTTACCAGTGACATTACTACAGTAATCAGTGCTATACATATGCACTGTTACTGTAAAATGACACTGGCAGTGAAGGGGTTAACTTTTTTTGAGAGGGAGGGGTTGTGTGTTCCTAGGGGCGTGTTTCTAACTGTGATTGGCTGTGGCTTGAGGTGTAGGAACAGTGATCAATGGTCCTACATAAAACATATAATTGCTGCGCTAAAATATAATAAAAATAAGTATGCGAAAAGCAGCCAACACAAATCTTTGGAACAGAAAGATCAATAATAATAAAAATACAAATGTGGCGCTAATCTGGTAGCTAAAATCAAAGAAATGTCCTTGATATGCGTGGATGAAAAAGCAACAGTTCAAATTCTTTCTCGTGCATCAACAAAAAACTTCACAAAGAAGGGAAGAAATGTGAAGATCCTCAGCAAGGGAGACCACCACCAGGCATTCGCACACACTGATCCTTACCAGATCACATTGACCCTCATCACAAAGGTCAAAAAAACGCCCATGGTACAAGCACTGGAAAGCCGGGATCATTCACTCCTCCTCCTATGATATCTTCCACCAAGCGGACAGTCCTTAGGTCCTTGCTCTGCTTTATTTGGTTTTACTGCTGCTAGAAGAGTTCCAATAGACGTCCTAAAGGTATATGAAGCCAAGAAGAGTACATACGTCACACATCCAGCAACCTGCCCTTGCTGGGCTCCAGTTCCGGGCCTGCTCTTACTCTCCGGCCTCCTCTCCTCTCGGTCTCTTTCCCGGGCTTAGCGGAGTGGTGGCGGGTGTCAGGCGGGGAGGGCGGGAGAGGAGGGGGAGGAACACTCCATGTGACGGGCCGCTCGGCTATTAGACAGTACACAGCGCGATGTTTGGCGAGTCCGGGCCGGGGAGTGCACAGCGTACGGTACCTCAGTGCTCGGGTGTCCGGGGACAGAGCGGGTCAGGCGGCCGAACACCCGCGGGTAACACAATTTCTCTATCCAGTGAAGAGGTGGAGGATGAAAAAAAATCCGAGACAGTCTCACTTCCTGTGCCCGCCGGAAGTCCCGCCTCCGCTGTCTCCACCTATTGGCCGTATTCAGGAGGGCCAGGAACGCAGAGGGATGGAGCGCAGTGCGCCTGACGCAGGGAACCGCCAATGACGTCACGGGGAAGTCCGGCGGAGTGGGCGGTGTCTGGCTGCGGCAGGGTTTAACCTCATAACTGCTGTTAAACTCGCATAAACTCAGTATGTCCTGTAAAAGCTGTAAAACTGAAGTTTTTCACTGTCGGTTTCCAGCTGTTAATATCTAGCATTCAGAAGAGGTTTTCAACTGCCCTGTGTACATGAGCCCCCATGTTCTACTTACTGTATGTTTTACCTTGACTATGTTCATTTTTATTTGCGGTGTCTATTTTTCTTACATTTGTTTCATTCAAAAGTTACTTTTTAAAATTCTTGTTGAGTGTATTTAGTGCAGCCATAAGAACTGGTATTCTTGATTTTTTTGATTACAGCAATTATATTATTAAAATTATTAAACAGGTTTGGATTTTGCAGTAAAGTGCAGTCAATCAAATATTCTTCAACTGCAGCTGGAGAAATAGTCTGCAGGAACCCGTGCATTGTACTAGCAATCCACTAATCAAAAATTCTTTAATATTTAAAGGCTAAGCCCAGCTTTCTGACCATGTTTTGTGTTACACCCGTACTTAGGGTGTAACATGAAACATTCACAATCCCTTACCCCTTACTGAATGCTGGAGTTCTTCTCCTTGTAGGCTCTTGTTATTTTTCTTTTTTCATTTGCTTACTTGCTCACTTACAAGGGCTGAGGGTTCAGAAAGGAAGACTGTTGAGATGTTTTTAGGAAGCTTTATACAACACCCTGCTAGCCCTTTCCATCAGCCATGATCTGTCCGCCTTGCATAGATGAGCACTGATAACCATCGGGAGCACCTGGGGCTAGGCGGGGACCGGAAGTAACATCTAAGCTGGAACCGCTTGAACCAGAAGTGCAGCGACTGGTGCGTTTAATGGTTTCGGAGGTGGTGAGACAGCTGAGCTAGCACTATACTCTATATCAGTGATGGCGAACCTTGGCACCCCAGATGTTTTGGAACTACATTTCCCATGATGCTCAACTATACTGCAATGTGCATGAGTATCATGGTAAATGTAGTTCCAAAACATCTGGGGTGCCAAGGTTCGCCATCACTGCTCTATATCCTGATAGCATTATCCATTATTGATAAGTTTTATTGTGTTTTTATTGTGTTATTGTGTTTTTATGCTGTAAGTGTGTTTTTATCAATAAAATGTGGTTGTTTTGATTACCGTACCATTGAAGGCTATTCTTCCTTTCTCTTTCAAATCATTTGTGGTCACTAATGAGCCGGATGGAGGAATGATGCACATATGTAAAAAGTTGATTTGCCTACCTTGAATATCATCGTTGAAGGTACAGTACTGATTACGATACTTGTTCAGTAAACGAAATGCATTGGCGTTGGCAAAATCTTCAAACTGGATGAGGCAGGTCATGCCATACCTGAAAGGACAAGAGGAAACTTCAAAAATTTAGAACAAGCATACGAACCTTAGACTGTTCTCTCACTTTCTAGACCTGCATTGTTTCTTTCCTGAATCAGTGGCTCAGAAGCATTGAAGACAATGGGTCAGCAAAACAGCCAGGCATTTACCATTTTCAGAAGAGGGCTAGCAATGGAAGTCCCCTTTATTTTTGCTAGGAAAGCATTGCATAGCAATACAATCAGTGCTGGAACAAAGTCACCTGGCACCCTGGGTGAAGATTAAAAACTGGGCTCCCCCCATGAGCATCATATCTCCCCCTCCCAATAAAAACATCCAGCACTAATCTGCATGCTCACCACCCTAAGCATAAATTTCCTCTGCAAGCCTAAATTCTCCCTAAGCAAAGATGCAAATATTTTCCCCTCCTCCCAGTACAAATCCCCCCTCCCAGCACAAATCTTGCCCCCCCCCCACATTCCCCCCTCTAAGTATAAACTCCTCCCCGAATCTCTCTTCTAGCATAAATTCCTCCCCCAAACTTGCCCTATCACAACCCCCCCCCTATTTCTCCTCCTAGCAGAAATTCCCCTCCTAAATCCTTCCTCCTACGACAAATCCTCCCCCCTCGAATTCCTCCTCCTAGCACAAACCCCCCTTCCTAGCACAAATCTAGCCCCCCCCCTCCTCCCACTGCAGAGGCGTAACTAGAACCTTCAGGGCCCCGATGCAAGAAACCATAAAGGGCCCCCCAGACCCCTGGCCGGGGCCCTTCCCTTCAAGCCCAGGGCTCTTCCCACTAATCCTGGGGCTCTTTAATCTCATTGCATGGCCTTTTATTATGGTCCTGCATCAGGATCCTTTCACAAGTTCTGCAGTGGGCCCCCTTCCTGCAATCTTGGGGCCTCCCCACAGTGGGGAAATTCCAGGGCCCGGTCGCAAGTGTGACCTTTGAGATCCTAGAAGTTCACCCACTGGTTTGCTACCGGGCCCCCTGGAGCATGGGGCCCGGTAGCGATTGCAACCCCTGCAACCCCTGTAGTTACGCCCCTGTCCCACTGTGATTCCAGCACAATTCCCCCCTACCTTCCTCCCTCCCTGAAACCTACAGACATTAGATGTTACAGTGACCAAAATTTGTTACAGGAGCAGTGACAGCAGCAGAGGAGGATGGAGTGGGGAGGAGCTACGGTCTGTGTTCTCCCCTGGTGGTATGCAGGAGTTAACCCAAGAATGATGTCAGTTTGGGACTGTGTAGGTTTTGATTACCCACCCCTTACCCACATTCTGCTGCCAGGACAGAAGCAGGCTAGGGAGGAGATGGGGTAGGGTAATCAAACCCTGCCCAGTCCTGATCTTACAGCATTCCTGTTTTATCTACTGTACTGAGAAGCACTGCTCTGACAGGAGGGATGAGCTGGAGGGGAGGGAGAGCATAGCCTGCACCTCTCTCTTCCTCTCTGCTGCTGTCACTACTCCTGTAGGGAGTTCACTGTCACTATTTCTATAGTAAGTAGTAGCAGGAATCACCATGCAATGCCTCCCTCTCTCACATGAGTTTACTGACAAGGGACAGGACACAACAGGAAACAATAAATAACAATATACTCTGTCACAGGGCAAAAACTACCACCCATTATTCTTTATTTTTTTTAAAAATGTATTTTTGCTGCAAAATCAATGAGATCATGTCACATATTTTAGGCTACATGTACAGATACATCTGATTTCTGCTTTTGAGATCAATTTGGAAAAATATGGAATACATTGTATTTTTGTGTTTAATTACATTTATTGTTGTGCACCCTTTGCTATATTTTACATTTTAGAAAATGTAACATGTCCTACTTTGTTATCTAAAAAGTAGAATGACAGTGACCATGGCAGTGAGAAGTGACATTTTGCTGCCATCTTACGCCCTCATAAAAAAAAAAAAAACAGGGAAGCTGGTAAGTTTCGTGTCAGTGGCAAACATTTGAGAGGCTACACTTCTGTAAATTGTCACATCAAAGCATCACCATACCAGTTCATCACTTTAAAATGTCTGTTTTTGAATAAATGAGTTGCCTATCTCTGCTCTGCTGCACGTATTTTCATTGCACGTGCATGCCTCCCCTGCACATACTGTTCACTGTCATACCCTTCATACTACTCTCCTGCATATACTGTCCACCAAGGGCAGTGGCAGGTGGGTGCTTAGAGTTTCTAAAGCACCTCCAAAAATTCTTTAAGTACCTCCAAAATTTACATGCCACTACTGTTACAGTGTTTTTTTATTTTTTTTTTTTATTTCATTGCCTGCATGTCCTCCATTGCTGCCAGGAAGCTGGGGACTCTTTTTTTTCCTGTGGAGGGATACACCCACTCTAGGCCACAGAAGCAGCCAGCCGATGATCTTTAGTTAGACCCGGTAGGCTGGTTTCAGAGGTGAATTGATATATGGTCTCTATGTTGCCTCCTCAGCCATTGGGAAAGCACTGTACCCGCCCCCTTCTCCAGCCTGTCTTATTTGACTCTAAGATGTAACAGAGGAGATGTTGGCAGCTGGATGGGAGGGGGAGAGAGGGGAAAGAGCACAGCCTGCTATGGGGGACAGAATTCAAGAGGCAGACAGATTTCTCAGCCCCTGCAGTGATCCACAGAGAGTTGTGTTTGCATACACTCTGTCTAAAGACAAAGAAGCAGCTTCTGCCAGCATGGAGAGAACAAGCTGGTTTCTATAATATTCTGACACCAGCAAGACTTATGGTAAAGATTCTCTGTGGAACGCAGGTATCCTGCATTCCTTCCTGCCAGCACAAGTCATGATTCTTACATAGACTCTGATAGAGAGAAAAGAATGCAGGAAATATGTGTGTTTGTCCATCTATCCATTCATCTGTTTGCTTTATATTTGCACAAACATTGCAGGTGTCACAATACAAGAAGAATGGATTGAAAATAGGGATATTGTCCTCTGATGGCATCCTGCTACACCTCTGTTTCCTACACGCAAAAAACAAGCCAGGGCTCTTGTACGTAGCACACGTATGAACTCTGCATTGTGTATGTAGAACACCCCTGATCTCTGCACTTTGTATGTAGCTCACACCGGATCTCTGCACTGTGTACATAGCACACTGCTGATCTCTGCACTGTGTACGCAGCTCACACCTGATCCTGCATTGTGTACATAGCACACTCCTGACCTCTGCACTGTGCACATAGTGCACGCCTGATCTCTGCACTGTGTACATAGTGTGCACCTGATCTCTGCACACTGTGTATGTAGTGCACACCTGATCTCTGCACTGTGTACGTACATAGTGCACTCCTGATCTCTGCACTGTGTACGCAGCTCACACCTGATCCTGCATTGTGTACATAGCACACTCCTGACCTCTGCACTGTGCACATAGTGCACTCCTGATCTTTGCACTGTGTATGTAGCGCACTCCTGATCTCTGCACTGTGTACATAGTGTACACCTGATCTCTGCACACTGTGTATGTAGTGCACACCTGATCTCTGCACTGTGTACGTACATAGTGCACTCCTGATCTCTGCACTGTGTACATAGTGCACACCTGACCTCTGCGCAGTGCACATTTGATCTCTGCAGTGTGTACGTAGCTCATGCCTGATCCCTGCATTGTGTACGTAGCACACTCCTGACCTCTGCACTTTGTATGTAGCTCACTACTGATCTCTGCACTTTGTACGTAGCTCATGCTGGACCTCTGCACTGTGTACATAGCACACTCCTGATCTCTGCACTGTGTGCGTAGCATGTGCCTTATCTCTGCAATGTGTATGTAGTGCTCGTCTGATCTCTGCATTGTATATGTAGTGTATGCCTGATCTCTGCACTGTGTACATAGCGCACGCCTGATCTCTGCACTGTGTATGCAGCCAGCTAATGGTCTCTGCACTGTTTATGTAGCGCACGTTTGATTTCTGAGCTGTGTACGTAGCACACTCCTGATCTCTGCACTGTGTATGTAGCACACGCCTGATCTCTGCACTGTGTACATAGCGCACGCCTGATCTCTGCACTGTGTACATAGCGCATGCCTGATCTCTGCACTGTGTATGTAGTGTATGCCTGATCTCTGCACTGTGTACATAGCGCACGCCTGATCTCTGCACTGTGTATGCAGCCAGCTAATGGTCTCTGCACTGTTTATGTAGTGCACGTCTGATTTCTGCACTGTATACGTAGCACACTCCTGATCTCTGCACTGTGTACGTAGCACACTCCTGATCTCTGCACTATGTACATAGCGCATGACTGATCTCTGCACTGTGTACATAGCGCATGCCTGATCTCTGCACTGTGTACATAGTGCATGCTTGACCTCTGCACTGTGTACGTAGCACATGCCTGATCTCTGCACTGTGTATGTAGCGCACTCCTGATCTCTGTGCTGTGTACGTAGCACACGCTTTCTTTGCACTATGTACATAGCGAACCCCTGATCTTTGCACTGTGCATGTAGTGCATTTCTGATCTTTGCACTGTGTACGTAGCACACTCCTGATCTTTGCGCATTGTACGTAGCATACTCCTGATCTTTGCACTGTGTACATAGCGAACTCCTGAACCCTGCATTGTGTGCTAAGCCCACTCCTGAACCATACATTGTGTGTGTAGCACACTCCTTAACCCTGCGTTGTTTGTGTAGCGCACTCTTGAACCCTGTATTGTGTGCATAACCCATTCCTGAACCCTCCATTGTGTGTGTAGCTCACACCAGAACCCTGCACTTTGTATGTAGCACACTTCTGAATAATGCACTCTGTATGTAGCGCACTCCTGAACCCTGCACTCTGTATGTAGTGCAAGCCTGAACTCTGCACTCTGTACGTAGCACACTTCCGAATGTTGCACTCTGTACGTAGCACACTTCTGGAAGTTGCACTCTGTATGTAGCACAATCCTAAATTCTGCATAGTGTAAATAGCGCACCTCTGAACTCTGCACATAAAGCATTCCTGAACCCTACACTCTGTATGTAGTGCAAGTCTGAATTCTGCACTCTGTACATAATGTACTCCTGAACCCTGCATTACATGGTACATAACCCACTCTTGAGCCCTGCACTCTATGTAGTGCAAGCCTGAACTCTGTACATAATGCACTCCTGCACCCTGCACTCTGTATGTAGCATGTTTTTGAATACTGCACTCTGTATGGAGCGCACTTCTGAACCCTGTACTCTTTATGTAGTTCAAGCCTGAACTCTGCACCCTATGTAGCGCACTTCTGAACGTTGCACTGTGCATGAAGCATACTCCTGAACCTTGCAGGCATAGCGTGTTCCTAAACTCAGCACCCTGTGTGTAACGTACTCCTGGTATTTAACAATGCCCCTTTTAGACCCTGCAATTGTTAGTACAGTTTGGCCAGACCTACCATTTGAGGCAACATGCTCTCCCCATTAGTGTTAGAGAGTTTGCCATTTGTGCATGTGTAGTACAGTGCTGTGTTGGGGGCTAATTGTTCTATAATTTTGAGGGCTAATTGTTGTGCAATTTTTGGGGATATTTTTGTGCAATGTTGAGGGCAAATTGTTGTGCAATGCTGGTGGGGGTAATTACTGTGCCATGCTAAGGGTAATGTATTGAACCATATCCTAGTTAATTACTGTGCTGTGCTGAGGGTTAAGTATTAAACCATGCTCTGGTTAATTACTGTGCTAGGGGTTTATTTCTGTGGCCTACTGTGGGTTAATTAATGTGAAGTTCTGTGAGTTAATTATTTTGCTGTGCTGTGGGTTATTTCTGAACTTGACACAAGCTGTGGGTTTTTATTTCTGGCCCTAGCTGGGCTTATTTTAACCCCACATTCTCTTCAGTTCACCCCCAAGTCATTTTTGGTCTATACAAAGGGAGAAAAGTGTTACACTACAAGCCATAGACCATGAAAAAAAATACACTGGTTGGTGATGCCCACATGCTGGCTACACCCACTTGCTGGCCACACCCATATGCGCACGGTAGGTCGTGTGCCGCATTAGCACCCCCACTCATACATCAAGAAGAAGAGGGGAGAAGCGCTCTAAGTGCAGACAATTTATTTCAGATAACAAGGCAGGTTATATACACTCACTAGACGTGAAGGGTAAAAAGCTGTGTCTGTCCAAACAATCCTGCAGCCATCCTCTGGAGGGTGTCCTCTGTTCACAGGAAGCCGGGTGCAGTTCCAACACTGGCGGTGGGAGGAAAGGAAGCCGGCTGCCTCCCACAACATCAGCGGTGAGCGGTCAAGAGGCTCCGGTCTGCGGCTACGTGGTGTGGATGATGGATGGGGGCACTCTCACAGACAGGGATGGTGGGATCTGTCCAATGTATTACGGCATGCACGACGCGTTTCTGAGCATGCGCGGGGTCATCTACACCCGGCGCGCTCTTTCATCAGGTGCTAGAGTGCCGTGGTCTCTGTGGTGTTTTAGTAATGCTGATCAGGATAATGATTGAGCACAGCTGAAACAAGGAGACGGCAACCGCCCAAAGCATTGAGCAATAGCCTAACCAATCAGGCATTGAAGCAGCTATAGAGGAAATTAAAAACAACTTGGAAGTGGAGTGTAATCGGTCGGCTCCCCTCAGATACACATGTATGGGGGCTAAACAACCACTTATCACAATAAATAGCAAAGGTTAGGCAATAATAATGAAAAAATAGGGGTGAGCCCGGGTTCATCAGAGCATATGAAGAACATGTAAAAAACATTCCAAGTTTAAAAAGGACAATCATTAAAATGTAAAAAATGTAAAAAAGTCTGCACTTAGAGCGCTTCTCCCCTCTTCTTTTTGTCTATAAAGATTCTTCCTCCTCATCTGTGGAAGAGCTGCTCAGTGCCTATGGACTTTATCCCTTTAGGATCATCCACATATTTATGGTATCTCATTGTACCTAATTGAATTGTACCATTTCATGTTTATGTTCACTTGTAGTACTATCCCATTTATCGTCAGTGCCTTTTTTCCTCTTTCCTTCCCCCCCTACCCCCCTCCCCCCCCCCCCTTCCCTGTCTTCAGCTGCTCATTAGATTTGTTCATCTATCTCTCATATGCTGGAGGTCTTCTTAGCGCTCTGTGTTCTGTTTTTTATACTCATACATCAAGCACCACCATAGCACCCCCCCAAAAAAGTTGTCTGGAGCCGCCCTTGCTGCCCACTTTCATACTTTATGCACTCACTCTCATCTGAACAATACTAGCTGCTCACATATCCTCTGCACTCTTCTCTTGTACATACTCCTTACATTCATACGGTTTACACTCCTCCCTTTCCCATAATTGTCTCCACACTCCTCTCCTGCACATACTTCCTACCTTTTTTTGCATAGTTTGTAAAATCCCTAAAATTACCAGTTCTAGAACAGACACACTTTTACTATTCAGCTGGAGTATAGGTATACCAGTGAAGAATGAGATATGGTTTCTCTTATTCTCTCTGGCCCCAAACTCACTCCACCTTGTGTGGCTTGGGTAACAAAAGGGCCACAGTTAGAGGGTTGGCCTAAAGTGAAGAAAGCATAAACCTGCCCCTGATCACCAAGAGAATGGGTTTTAAGATTTTCACTTATTCATGTAGCTTACACATACATCAACAAAAGAAGACATCTTCAAGTTTCAGGATTGACTAAAAGTTTAATATAGCATGAGCAATATTAAACAAATAACTTTGAAAGTTTTATTCCTTTACTGTCCACTCTTACTGGAAGCGATGTTCTTTTTGATGTGAGCTCTTACTGGAAGCCTGCTTCCAGCATAACATGAAATATATTAATTTATGTATTTAAGAGGCCAAAGTAAATATGGCCAGACAGATATTTCTGAAGTTAAAAAGAACTTTAGACATAAATATTCTGGCAATAATTTAAAAATGTATATTAAGATCATCTGAGTCGATCTAATTGAATTTCTTGTTCTGTTTCTGTGTTTATATTTTATTTAACTATTTGTTTTCTTTGACAGTGCTAATCAGTAAGGATTTTTTTTTTTCGAATATCAAAGGCAAATATAACTAATGCATGCTAAATTTAATTACAGAACAGTTTTTAACTAATGTAGGCAGCTCTCATATAGCACTTGCAGGGAAGATGGTTTTCATAATGTTATACTGAATGGTGCAATGCAAGCTGACCAGTGGCGGAGCTAGAGGGCTAGCTGGGGTGGCAATTGACACCCCAGACAAAGTCCTTGCCACCCCTGTTGCCACCCCGCTCATGGGCGTCTGCAATTCCGAATTCCACACACAATATCTGTTTGCTTTTTGTGCAGCGCTGATCGCAAACTTGGTCTGTCCGCCGGCTCTGGCTCCCTCCTCTCCCCCTACTGTCCAGCAGCTACGGAGTTCTCTGCTCTGCCCAAGGCAGGACACTGCTTTCTCCTCCCATCCCCTGATTGCATCCTGTGGGCGGAAGAGAGGAGGACAGCCATGGAGAGCACCTTCTTCCGTGTACAGAGCACTGCAGAGTAAGGGCAGAGCGTCCTGCAGGTTGTTTCCATAGGGCAGAGAAATCCAGCATTTTTCATTGGAATGAAAAAAAAAAAGTTGTGTGTGCATCCCTGTTCCCCCGCCCCCTCCCCACATGCCAGCCTCCTGCTAACCTCTACAGTCAGCCATGTGTGTCCTATGGAGGGACAGAGCTGCAGAGAACCGACTGGCAGCATCCCTAGAAGTGACTAGCAGCATGGAGGACCCAAGCTGAGCCACTGCCCTCTATTACTGTACTAAAAGGTCAAGGTGGGAGGAAACAGCTTCAGAGTCCTACAGATAAGTGGATGATTGTAGCAGAGGAGATCTTGCTTCATATCTGATAGCATGGATTTTAGAAAGGGGGGGGGGGGGGACAGGGTGTCTCAGTTATGTGTTACATAGAGATAGGGAAAAAATACACTAGCTTGTTGAGCTTCTTCAGCGCAACAAAATATGCTCTTTTATTGCTAATTCAAGTTAACAATAACCAAATTATAGGAAACCTAATGTGAAACAGGTAGGCTGTCATTGCTGTTTTTTTTCTGAAAATGCTAGTTGCTTGGTTGGGATGCTGACCGCATTGATCCGATTGGAACAGTGGAGGTATACAGATTGGGACATGTGAATTTTAGCAGACTTTCCTGACATTCATGTTTGAGGTTAGAATGTTATAAAGATAGTAAGTCAGAATAATACCAACTAACGGGCATTATCAGGGAGAGGTTGGCAGTAAAGGGCTTATAGTTCACTAATCAGACCTAGCCCCCCTTTTCCCAAACACACACAAATTCACAGAACTCTGCTAAGGGCTAGAGGTGTCATAAGTAAAGAGTAATATGCCTTATTATAGGTAACTTAGGAGGCACACCTGTTTTAGGCTGGGTTCACACTATTGCGATGACAGACATTGCATGTGATTCACACCGCATTGCTGTGCAGATCACATGCGATGTCTGTGCCATACAAATTTTGCCATACAGTTTGTGTGATTAAATTCATATCCCATTCAGACCAAAACAGTGCAGGACCCTTTTTTTGGTCCACACTGGAATCTGATCGCAAGTTCACACCTATGCGATCCAATTCCTGCACAATTTCAAAGTTCACACTGTGGTCTGATTCTCACCGGGGGTGTCATTAACTGTACATTGACATCCGCAGTGGTTCGCAGATGTCAGATTGAACCGCCAACGATTTAGGTGCAATGCGAAAACCCACACAGGAATTGCAGGATTTCCCGCATAACACCAGTGTGAACCCAGCCTGAACCTCTAAGACCCCTTTCAAACTTGTGTGACTTGTCCTGCGATTTGGGATTGCAAAATTGCATGACAAGTCATTCTTCATTATTTCCAAAGTGGTGCAGGAACAACTTTGAAGTTGGTGGGACTTCAAGTCGCACAGATATGAACGGTACGTTCATATCTGTGCGACTTGAAGTCCCACCAACTTCAAAGTTGTTCCTGCACCACTTTGGCCCAATTTTAATGTGTTTTGAGGTCCAAAGACATAGGCATTGCTTCAAGCCCAGTCAAAATTACATCAAAATCGCAATAAAATCCTTAAGTTGCACAAGTGTGAAAGAGGCCTAAAAGTCTTCAGCACTGTGCTGTAAGCACACAAATTGAACATGGTTTTCAGGTGGCCGATTAGGTCATATTCTGCAGGTAATACTGCCCACCAAACACTACAGGGGATTATTTATGCTATACTATGATACTAACCATCTCACCCTGGCATGTGTATACCTCCCATATACGAAACAATTTATCAAGATTTTTCCTTGTATCCAATACTTACTATAATCTGTACCCAGAACTAGCTACATGTTGTAATGCATATCAGGTCTGACATGCGTACTACTCTCTAAGAATAAGAATGTGTGGTGTGTAGACATGCATAAGAGGAAGCCTGTCAGACCTGCTATGCCTTAGAATGTATACCTCCATATAGCTGCTTTAGCAACTTAGGGGGTCATTGGGGGATATGGTAGGGTCAAATCATTGCAGCACATGCTGTATCCAGCACATACATTTCAGCGCTGCATATGCTTCTCTGGGGGGGGGGGGCGCTCTTGGGCATTTTCGCCCTGGGCACTAGTTGACCTTGTCCCACCACTGGTCACTGTCACTCAACTCCAGCTACCCTATATATACATATATACTGCTCACCCAGCTCCATCCTGCCAAAACCCCATAATTCCTGCCTACCCAACTCCATCCTTATTGCCTGCCTTCTCGACTACATTCACTAGGAATGCCTGCCTACTAAACTCCACCCTGCCCCCACTTCATACTGCCTCCAACCAAACTCCATCTTACCCTGACCCTACCTACTGCCTGCCTACCCAGCTCTCTACTGCCAGCCTAAATCCATCCTGCACCAAACCTGTACTGCCTGCCCATCCAACTGCCCTATATAGACTCTCACCCATCTCCATAGTGCCCCCACTCTATACTGTCTGCCTACTCAACTCTATCCTGCCCCCACCCCATACTTCATCCACCCAGAATGACTGCCTCCTTACGCAAGTCCATCCTAACCTGACCCTGTACTGCCTACCTACCCAGGTCTATACTAGAACCCTAAATCCATCCGCCTACACCCTGTACTGCCTCTGCCTGCCTAACCACCTGCCCTATATAGACCGCCTACCTACGTCCATCCTGCCTCCACCTCATTCTGCCTGCCAACCCAATTCTATATAGACTTCCCACCCACATACCCTGTTCACTGATCTTCTTTCTGTCTCTTCGCAACATTGCCACCCATTTTCACCCTGCCCACTTCCCTTATATAGCCTGAACCCAACTATATTCTGCCTCCGCATAACCTTTCCATTTCTGCCCACCTCCCATTTATAGAATATCCATCCACCTCCATCCTGCCCCTACAAAACCTGTCTTCCTGACTTCATCTTGCCTTCCTTCCCCTATATACTGTAGTGTGCCTATCCACCTCCATCCTGCCTCTACATAACCTGACCATCCATCTTCACCATTCTCATCTCCTTTATATAGACTGCCCACACACCTTCAGGCTGACCAACTATCTTTATCCTGCCACGTTGTATATTGACCCCCCAAAATAATACCTTGCCACCCCTTTGCCACCTCTGTTTTAAAAGTCTAGCTCCGTCACTGAAGCTGACTTCAGTCTGAGTTCAGTAAGTGACATACAGGAGACCAGTCATAGAGACAGAGTATAAATACTGTATATGCCAGCACACAATGGATCTTCAGGATAAGTCCAAACAGTTCTAGATTAAAGGAGGATCACATTACAAACAAAAGGTGCAATGTTTCAGAGCCCCTTTGTCAGGCACATACTTCGCAGCTCCAAAACCTTGCACTTCTTGTTTGTAATGTGATCCTTCTTCAATAAAATTCAGACTTATCCTGAAGATCTGTGGGGTACTGACAAATGTTTACTCTGTGTCTTGCATGTTCCAGTCCCCAGCTGGCAGTTGCTGTATCACCTGCTACTTTAGGGCCCATTCAAGGAAAGTATGCAATGGGAATATGGACCATCAACAGTCTTAGAGACAAGAACCAATTCGATTCTGAATTAGCAGTATTTGTCCCCCCCCCCCAAAAAAAAAAAAGCTTATTGGAGTATTGATGAGAGCCCAGCCAATCCCCAGCAAAGTGGGCTGGCAGGGGGAGGCACCTCATAAACACTCAGGGGTCATGCCAGCAGGGGCAGTCGGGTGGATGATAGAGAAGGAGTGCTGGGGAAACTGTTGGTGGGCCTTGAGGGTGCCCCCTAGCCTGGGGGGGGGGTGAACTTGGGACTGGGGCTCAGATGCCGGAGGGACCCTCAACAACACACAGAGGAAATCCTTCCTGGAGTCATGGGAGCAAGGAGGGGACAGCAGGAGCAGGTCAGCATGTCCAGGAGTTCTCCAGAGGAGCCAGCCGGGTGGGCTGGTGAGTGAGCAGTCTAGGAGGACTGTGGTTTCAGTCTGGGAGGACTGTGGAGAAGTAGCCAGGAGGGCTAGTGAAAGTGGCAGCTGCAACCAGGCAGGCTGAGAGTACATGGAGTGGTGGTGCTAGGAACAGTAGCCACAGGATTGGAAGCTGGACACTGACTTTTTCTACACATTTAAGGGGGGCTCGGGTTCCTGCCTATAACAGCCTGTTGCTCCAAGATCTAAATGAGTGCCGTGTCAGGATCATCGTTTTGTCAAGTGTACCAGAGGAGTTTCTGCAAGCAAGTGTGCTGGAGGAGCAGAGGAGTGTATATAGACTGTATATAGTCAAATTGTCCCTGAAGTTGTCTGAAGTCAGGTGGGCATCCCATAATACCATTAGTCCCATCCAAGTTTTATCCTCTCAATTAAAAACAAAAAATAAAGTGCTCTACTGTTTTATGAATCTGGGAGGCTGTGAAAATTCGGGGTGCCTAGCTGTGCAAGGTTAGGGATCCCATATTACCTGCGGCTCCTATGTGCTACATCCCTTTACCCCTTTTGTCCTATTCCCAGTTTTCCTTATTTTTTTTCCTTTATTGTTGACTGTGTTAACCTGGTTTAGGACTCCGGTTGATATCATAATCAGCTGAATCCACCTTTCTGTGATATATATATAGGCTATGTTCACATGTTGGCGTAGTGGATCACGGGCTGAATCACCGCGATTCTGCCCGCGATCCGGAAATCATTGCAAATCGCGGGACGCCTGTGCGTTGCCGTTGATTTGCAATGGCACCCCAAACGCTGTGCGATGTTGCCGCGATTTCTGCCTGACGAATCGCGGTAACATCGCCCAAACAAAATAGCGGGTCGCATGATGCCCAAAAAAGGTACAAGAGGGGATGTCTCCGCTGACATCCGCCACTCCATAGGGGTGCATGGAGCATGGATTCTGATCCTCCAGACGGATGGAAAATAGGGTTTCAATCCATCTGGATTTCACGAACAGGAATGGATCGGATAGCAGCGAGTGTCAGCGGAGATGTCTCCGCTGACATCCGCCGCTCCATAGGGGTTGCATGGAGCATCCGATCTGGTCCGCCTAAAAAACTGACAGGCGGATCGTATCTGAAAGCCTGTGTGAAAGGGGCCTTACAACACTTTTTCTGCTCTCAGATGTTTCCAATATGCCACTTGTCATCCTTAGTTCAGTTTGAGCAGCTGTGTAATCTGTCTGAGCCTCCAATTAGCCTAGTATACCTGCTAAACAAGTTGTTGCTTCTTGCTACATTGCAAGGCAGTCTACCCTCTCCTAAATCTTGGGAGAAGGATTTCGGCCACAGCTTATCTACAACACAATTGTCCCAGATGGTCCTGTTGACCTTCACCCACACCTCTTAGGCTGGGTTCACACTATTGCAAATTGGATGCAGGGAATTTGCACGACAGGAGAGTATGCCCGTCTCTCAATGAAGCCGGTTCACACATCTCAATGGCGGCTGCAGGGCAGATTGCACATGGGTCCTGTTCATCTTTGGCTTTGTTTCAGGTCTGAATTTGGGCCTGATTCATCCATAAAACGGAGACCAGGGATGCATCGGACCCCTGCTGTGAGCCTCATCCGTATTAGGTGTGAACCCAGTCTCAAATAGTTTCCAGAACAAAAATAACTTACTATGCGGCTTTCGCTATCTACATCACTGCTTTGCTGGTGGGGCTGTGGTCAGCCCTGATGCATCTTTTGTAGGAGTGCTGCTGGATCCACCAATTTGGCAAGACATTACTTTGCAATCTAAAAAAATCTAGACATAAACTTGTCCATTCCTTTGCATCTGCCTCCCATATACTAAGCAGTATAAAAAAGTGCATTACCCTACCCCTTGAACACTACTTAGCTTCTAATTCCCATTTTCTGGAGACAGGCTAGGGTATCAAAGAGATCTGATTGGATCAGAAGAGTGAATAAAATTATGGAAACAAAACTACTGGTTGCGACTTGTAAGAGAACAAGATGATACATTTTACAGTGCTTTAGCCATCTCGATGCATCATAATCTTTCTGGAGCTGATTCAGGGTCCTGACCTTTTCCTTTTTCTTCCCCTGTGACTGGAGTAGAATGAATACCCTTGTGGTTATTGCATATAGGATGCCCTTCCCATCGTTTCAGCCTCACCTTGGCTGTGGTAGAGCTGACCTGCTAAAGTTATTTCCCATTAATATATGTATATTTTTTTTCTGCTTGCTCTTCTCTGTGGCCACTTCTGCTTCTTTTATTCTGGTATCTCCCAACTCCAGGAGGGCATGTAAATGCTAATTTGTCTGACTATGTTTTATTGTACAACAGAGAAGACACTAGAAATGTTTACCTTAAGGTGGATATGGATTTTTTGCATAATTACATTGGTCCATCTTGGCCCAATGTAAGTATGCATATGCCATACCTGGGGGATCGATGTGGAGAATTACTATAGTAGTCACTGCTACTACTCTGATCGTTGCTATTGGGTGCTGTGCCGAGCAGCTGCCCTGCTAGAAAGTAAACACAGGGTCACTTGCTCAACACGAATGACATTCACAGAATGCCTTGCATTCTTCTCAATGAATGCAAAGTGTTCTTTGATTGGACAAGGTGGAGATTATGGTGTCACCTTCCCTCCTCTCCACCATGTCCAATCAGAGAACGCTTTGCATTAATTTAGTAAAATGCAAGGCAGTCTGTTAAAGGCGCCCATGCCAAGCAAGTGATCCCCTTTGACAGTGACACAGCATGGGACCTGTAAGAGAGCGACAAATAATAAAAAGTTTAAAAGCCACAACTTTACAGTACCCAGTGAATTTTCTTGCAGTGCTGGCACTGGATTTGCACTAGGATGTTTCTGTTAAATAATATCACACTGTGCTTAAGTAGTCATACTTAAAGAGGAACTACAGTCTGCTTACATAATTTGTAATAAAAACATCTTTGCCATTCTGAAGCTCCCCTCCAACCACTTTGCATATTAGTTTTTATATATACTGTGATTCTGTACTTGCCAAATATGCTGCAGAAATCTCCCTCTACTAAGTCTGGCTGTATCCATTTTAACTGTGGGCAGCTGAAGTTGCTTCCTGTTCACTTCCTGGATTTACACAGACACACGCACACACACACACACACACACACACACAAACAACAATATTCTGGCGCTCTACTAGTGTAGACACTGCTGCAGGTATATACTTGTACAACTGTTGGAAATGGGGTAGATGGTGGGGAAGTCCAAGACAGTAATCAAATGTAAATGGTGGTGATAATCCAAATAAGCGAGGCTGTGCTCAATGGCTGCCGCCTGAAGTGAGGAGAGGCTCTACATGAAAGGAAACAACAAAAAAGCAGCGCCTACTGAGTGTAGCATACAAAGTTTAATGGGGGGTAAAAATAAATTGTACACTCACAAAGGTGAACGATATGCTAGCATAGTGAGTAGAACAGGTCATCTGCAGAGTCTCTCTAAACTGGTGATGGATGGATGCTGCTGTGACAATGTACTTACACATATATACAGACACGCACATACACATATTTATATATATATATATATGTATATATATATATATATATATATATATATATATATAGACACACACACAGGCATACACTCACTCACACCACTGCTTGCCTGCACATTCTCTGTCTTGATGAATAATGAATCTCTGCAGTCTCCTGTTATCTCTGCCCTCACCCAGCCCCCTCCAGCTCTGCAGCTTTCCTTGGCTCCCCTATGACTCATCCCTCCCTTCCTTACTGGAAAACTCTCACGAGAGTTAGAGAGAGAGCTGTGCATGATGTCATTAGCCTAAGCTTTTTACCAGACAAGAAAGAGAAAGTGGGCTATATAAGGTAATTACTGGCAGAAACACAATGTTTTACTGTCCAAAGTTAAAACAACAAGGGTAGAGGATTTAATAGATGGAAAGATGAAAAAATGACTGAAGAACAGCTTTAAGTGCTTAAGCAGCCATTTCAGATCTGTATTCCAACGTATCACTTTGCATTCTGCTGTTCTTTTTTTTTTTTCTAGAGATCAATCCTTCTTGATACTTCTTTTATTGCCAGTATAAATAAGATCTCTGACTGGATCACTCTGTCTTCTAGCATATTTAAGACTTTTTTGTACTCAAATGTAAATGGCCCCACCTGGACCTCACTTGCTGATGTTTCATCCAGTAAGCTAAATCAGTAAAGGAGTGAAGTCCTGGTGGGGCCATGTAATTACAAGTACTATAAAGATTTATGCTGGAAGACACATGCAATTGTATTCTTTGTATTATTTGCCAATCATCTACTGTTTGTTAGACTGTTAGGCTTCATAAATATACTATTGTGTGTCTAGACCAGCCTTTTTTAACTAGGTTGCTGAGGCACCCTAGGTGCCTTTTGGGTTCTTCAGGGATGCCTTGGCAAATCCCCAAAAATTGCTCACAAATTGTCAACATGCTGAGAAATGGATCAAGCCTGCCTTTTTTTTTTGTTATACAAAGCTATAGGTTTTATTGTGCAGCATTAAAACCTTGGGCACTGCGCGGGCCAGTGGCAGGCTTCCTAACAACCAGTGCCATTATAGGTTTATGAAGGGAGACATCAAGCGCCTGAGGACATCCTTGTTTATCCCTCCCTTACCCTTCTCTGTCAGCACTGGGGGCCAGTTTATGGCTGATTGAGGGAGAGAATGAGGGTGAGAAACTAATAGAGAAGAGAAACAAAGGAATATTAGCACCAAAGAGTGCAATGGTATATTGCTTTGTAAAAATGTTAGGTGTCCTAAGTATGTAGTGCCCATTACATTATGTAAACCTATTACTTAAGTTTTTTTACATCTTAGAATGGGATGACTTGACGTTTTGTATACATTTTATAGGGAGCCTTGACTAAAAAAAAGAAAAATCAAACATTTCATTGTACTCAAAGTCTGTTTAGACAGATCATAACTCTGTGCAGTGTTTGATTAGTTGACCGTAACATTTTCTGGTAACTCTACATTTTCTAAATCTGTTACACCATTGTGAGTCCCATTGTTTGGAATTTTTCCTGGGTTAGTGATGAATAAAGTGGTAATTGCTGAACTTGAACATGCCAGAGAGAAAATGGTGGTGGCTCTGGGGGTGTCATAGATGATTCCAGTGCTGCATTTGTCCAAAATACAAAAAGGACCGGATGGGAGGAAGCTAGTGCTGGTAGAGATGATGAGCACATTAGCATCATGTTAATGCTGTTCCAACAATTTTTTACTGCCAATTTTTTTTTTCGTACAATCCTCTTAGATTGTCAATTGCCTGACTTGTTCATCCTCCCAGAAGACATTACAAACTACCAGGCTTATCAGCCCTGAACAGTCATCTGACACTGGACCACTTAGGTTGCTTCCCTTTGCAGTACCAACAAGGGCAACAACTCTGACTGTTGCGTATAACCTTGTAACCAGGGGATCCATACTTCTTACACAGTCTACATTTTGCAACAATGTGTATATCTGGGTTATTTTTTTTACAGCTTAACAAGGCAGTAGTAGGTTAGAGTGCCAAAAGCCACAAGTCTTACTTCTGATGATATCAGTAAGGATCAGTGTTGGGGGTAACGAGTTACAAAGTAACGGATTACAGTAACTACATTACTTTTTTGGTAACGAAGTAACGTAACTAGTTACAATACTAATATTGGTAACTACACTACTTTACTAGGCTATAGGAACGCGCTTTCCTGCGTTACCCAAGCCGTGCGATACAATCGTTATTTCGAAGAATAGAGAGGGATGAAGTTTATGACTTTTTGTTGCACTTTATGTTTTATTCTGTTTTTTCAGGTTTTGATCTCATGTTTCCCAAAGCCTATGTTTATACAATAAACTCTATGCAGAAAGAGTGTCATGTATCTTCTTCTACACGGTCAATTAACCTGCTTAGCGGTATCCCCGAGCGTGACTCGGGGTGGATTTTCCATGCTATTATCGGTATCCCCGAGTCATGCTCGGGGAGGATGTGCAGAGCGATCAGCCGTGTCTCTTACCTTCTCCTGGCGATCCAGCGATGATCTCCCATTGCTGTGATTGCCAGCCGAGATCCCCGCCGCTGGTCCGTCGGTATGATGACTTCCTGGTTCCGTTCCCTGCAGCAGCAATGCTGCTTGGAGCGGAACTAGGGAGGGAAATTCAAACGTTGCACAAAACACAAACACATAACATATATACAGTGCTAAGTGGTCCAAAAGAGGTGCCGGTACTCTATAACCTATAAATTTTGTCCCCCCCCCCCACCCCACATCGGGGTCCCCACAGAGCACCCCCCCTGGCCTGGCCTGGGCTGGGACTCCGGAGCAGGGGGACTCACTGGTGGTGACTGGTCTGGCTCTGGAGTGGGAAATATTCTAGGGGGGGGGGGCAATTGAGGGCGCAGATGTCCAAAATGAGTGCACTGGTATGCGAAGGTGCATGGAGAGGTGGCGGTATGCTCAAGAGCCATATTTGGAAGTGGCGGTACTGAGTACCAGTGCATACCGGCCCACTTAAAGCACTGCATATATATATGTGTATATATGTGTATATATATATGTATATATATATATATACACACACATAAATATATATATATATATATATACACACACACACATATATATGTATATATATATATATACACACACACATATATGTATAATATATATATATTATATACAATATATAACACATGAATTATAATCTAATCAATAATATACAATTTTATTATATATATATATATATATATATATATATATATATATATATATATATATATATATATATATAGATATATATATATATATATATATATATATATATATATAGATATATATATATATATAGAGATATATATATATATTATATAATAAATTTATATTATTGATTAGATTATAATTCATGAGTTTGTGTTTCAAATTTATCACATCTGGGATGTCTACTAGAGTCTTGTTTTGGTCAGGTTTAAGTCAGTAATTATTAAGAATTGTAGGCCTATAATACATAACGCCAAATTTCCATGCAAAAAATTGTACCGCTTTTGGTACAGAATTTCTGACATAATCATACCGCCAGATAGGTTAAGAAAGAGGAAAGTAAAGTAATAAGTAGTGAAGTTACTTTTCAAATGCAGTAACTAGTAAAGTAATCTCGTTACGATTTACAGAAGTAACTAGTTAAATTTTTTGAGTAACTACCCCAACACTGGTAAGGATGATGACAATATTTATGATGGAGTGATGGTAAGGATGGGAGAACGTTAGGGAGAGGAAGATGCAACAAACGAAGGGTAAAGGAGGTTCTACACATCCCTATATTTTCTTCATGGATCCCAATACAATATCCATGCAAATACATACCATAAACTATACTGACAATATGACATGATTTACGGTTCATTTACAATAAAAATAAAGAAAAAGAAGAAATAGCATATGGTGTGTATAACTTTCAGGATACATTTTCATTTTAATGTACCATACTATGTCTTGGGACAGTTTTAACACAAGAAGTTTAAACAATTTGTTACACTAACTGTTTCAGTCTGCAGCAAGAAATGAATTTGCTATGGCATGCTAAATGGTTTTGTCACAGAAAGGTTTCTGAAACAATGCCTCCTGTTTGTGCGTTTCTCTTTTGATAAAAGTTCTGTATCTTAACACGTGTTTAGCAAGCGTTGGTTCTTGTTACTTCCTCTGTCTTATCATCTGCCTGTTTTTAATCACAGAGGCATTATGAGCAGAAATCTTTAGATCAGTTTACAGGAGTGTTGTCTGTAAGCAAAGTGCACATGGACATTTCTTCATCTTAAAAAAACCAGTCGGAAGAGTATTATATTCAATGGCATTTAGCAAACTTCAGCAGGTATTTACTAAGCATCTTGAAAGCACCTGTAGAGCTTAGACCAATATTTTTCCAGGGCTTGGTAACTGCCTGTTGAAGCCTGGAAGCTTTCTGTTATAACTGCATCCAGAGTTCCCATTAAAATGATCCTGTACTGCCCCATTTACTAAATTAAAAGCACTGCTGTTTAGTAGTTGGGTTCAGAGTAGGGGGCATGCCTATACTCATACTATGAAACAGAGGATTTCTTATGGAGGTCCAGCTGGGCTTTATCTACTAGAGTACTATAAGGGCTCATTTAGACTTGCAGTTTTGGGGTGGGGCCTTAAAAACGTGCCGTTGAGCCCCCCCAACCGCAAAGGAATCAGAGGGAGGTGTTTACATGCCACGGTTGTGATGCTTTGCTTCGTACCCAGAGCAAACATATTCACTCCTGTCACATTCTGAAAGGCAGTACCGCTGCCAAAGGCAACCCATTCAAGTAAATGGGGACCCACCACAAATGCCCTGCAACTACTTGCAATGCACAAATTTGCAGCAGAGTGGCGTGGCATTTATGGGGTTAAAACGGGCATCATATAACCTCCTCACCACTTGTCAAACAACTCTGAAAAGTAATCCGAACATGGATCACTTTTCAGAGATGCAGCAATAGCCTAAGGCTGCCGGTAAGATTTGGCTCCATGCTGCACTTATTATACAACAACAGCTGCAATATGCTGACATGCATTGCTGTGTGCAGCGCTGCTGAAAATGCTGCATGCACCTTTTTGCTGTGTTAGGAAGCCCATGAAATGAAGAGTTTAAACTTTTGTCAGAATTAAAACCTCTGCTGTCCAGAACTCTGATAGGGACATTTTGCTTCACTTCCTATCTTGGTGACCCTCAAAATATCTATAATTAAAAAGCTTTAATTGGAATACTACATGAAGTTAGATTTAAAAGTAAAGGAAACTTGTAAACAGGGACAAATACAGCAAAAAAACAAAAAAAAAAAAATATTTAGTATAAAGGGAAGAGAAAGGACCTTGACCTGTGCCACATCCGGGTATAGTATACAATAGACCACTATGACCACTATGCCGTACCAATACCTCTCATGCGAAGACCATATGTAGAGGTTTTGCACATGCCACTTTGTATATCATCAACACAGTATATTGATTTGTGTTGATGGTTTTAGCCATATTTATGTCAAGTATGTCTTTTGTGTATTTATATGTTTAATAAATTGAATTTTTAAATGATCATTTGTATCCATGTGAGTGCCTTTAAAATCCATCACTAGCAGGACTGGGTGCCTGCCTCCTATTTTTTGTAAGTTTAGTATAATAGAATTAGAACGCCCACCAGTTTATATTTTCTCTGCTCCCCTTGCAAATTTTGCTTAAATTTCTGTCTGGTTATAATATTGTCACTGGAACAGAAAGTAATGGTAACTTTTCCCGATGAAGCCTCATGATATAGCATGAATTAGGGTAACAGATTATGAGGTCATCACTTACAGTGCCTTGTGAAAGTGTTCGGCCCCCTTGAACTTTTCGACCTTTTGCCACATTTCAGGCTTCAAACATAAAGATATAAAACTAATTGTTGTGAAGAATCAACAACAAGTGGGGCACAATCATGAAGTGGAATGAAATTTATTGGATATTTAAAACTTTGTTAACAAATAAAAAAACTGAAAAATTGGGCGTGCAAAATTATTCAGCCCCTTTACTTTCAGTGCAGCAAACTCTCTCCATAAGTTCAGTTAGGATCTCTGAATGATCCAATGCTGACCTAAATGACTAATGATGATAAATAGAATCCACCTGTGTGTAATCAAGTCTCCGTATAAATGCACCTGCACTGTGATAGTCTCAGAGGTCTGTTTAAAGCGCAGAGAGCATCATGAAGAACAAGGAACACACCAGGCAGGTCCGAGATACTGTTGTGGAGAAGTTTAAAGCCGTATTTGGATACAAAAAGATTTCCCAAGCTTTAAACATCCCAAGGAGCACCGTGCAAGCGATAATATTGAAATGGAAGGAGAATCAGACCACTGCAAATCTACGAAGACCTGGCCGTCCCTCTAAACTTTTAGCTCATACAAGGAGAAGACTGATCAGAGATGCAGCCAAGAGGGCCATGATCACTCTGGATGAACTGCAGAGATCTACAGCTGAGGTGGGAGACTCTGTCCATAGGACAACAATCAGTCATATACTGCACAAATCTGGCCTTTATGGAAGAGTGGCAAGAAGAAAGCCATTTCTTAAAGATATCCATAAAAAGTGTTGTTTAAAGTTTGCCACAAGCCACCTGGGAGACACACCAAACATGTGGAAGAAGGTGCTCTGGTCAGATGAAACCAAAATTTAACTTTTTGGCAACAATGCAAAACTTTATGTTTGGCGTAAAAGCAACACAGCTCATCACCCTGAACACACCATCCCCACTGTCAAACATTGTGGTGGCAGCATCATGGTTTGGGCCTGCTTTTCTTCAGCAGGGACAGGGAAGATGGTTAAAATTGATGGGAAGATGGATGGAGCCAAATACAGGACCATTCTGGAAGAAAACCTGATGAAGTCTGCAAAAGACCTGAGACTGGGACGGAGATTTGTCTTCCAACAAGACAATGATCCAAAACATAAAGCAAAATCTACAGTGGAATGGTTCACAAATAAACATATCCAGGTGTTAGAATGGCCAAGTCAAAGTCCAGACTTGAATCCAATCGAGAATCTGTGGAAAGAACTGAAAACTGCTGTTCACAAATGCTCTCCATCCAACCTCGCTGAGTTCGAGCTGTTTTGCAAGGAGGAATGGGCAAAAATTTCAGTCTCTCGATGTGCAAAACTGATAGAGACATACCCCAAGCGACTTACAGCTGTAATCGCAGCAAAAGGTGGCGCTACAAAGTATTAACTTAAAGGGGCTGAATAATTTTGCACGCCCAATTTTTCAGTTTTTTATTTGTGAAATATCCAATAAATTTCGTTCCACTTCATAATTGTGTCCCACTTGTTGATTCTTCACAAAAAATTACAGTTTTATTTCTTTATGTTTGAAGCCTGAAATGTAGCAAAAGTTTGAAAAGTTCAAGGGGGCCGAATACTTTCGCAAGGCACTATATGCACTATATGTAGAGAGTCCTCTGTAGCAATCAATGTTTGACCACCTGGGCCTTTTCTTTCTAAAAGTAAAAAGCTCCTTTAAGAACAGCCCTAAAAATTTATATTGTGGCTCCCCTTCATATTTTTGTACATTCCTCTTACTCACATTACCAAATACATTGCCCTGTATTCTGTATTATGCAGAGCTTATACTTTCCTATTTCACACTCAATTTCAAAGAATACTTTGATTCTTCTGGTAAGCACATTAACTTTAAAATTGCCTGCCCAGGTTCAGTCTGCTGAAACTTTACAACCTGGTCTATAAAACTTTTGATAAGCTGCTAAACTTAAAACTTTAAATGCCATTAGAAACTGGTGTTTTTTTATACTAGAGCTATGAAAAAAAATGATTTCTCAACACAGTTGCTTTATCTGAAGTCATTCTAAAGGAACCATCTTTACATTTTAGGTGGATATATGTGTAATACTTCCTTCTTCCTTTTAGTTTGAACCCTGTTTGTTTGTTTTTTAATGGCTGTAATCACTGTTGAGCTTTCCCCTTTATTCCAGCCACCATGACCATGTATCATCAGAATAGGAAGTGAGGAGAAATCTAGCTATGGGAATAATGACAGCATCAACCCCATACAACTTTAGTAGAACTTTTTTGATATTTCATTCAGGTGACTACCTATTATCAACTATCTGAAACAAAGAAAAGGTTTTGATTGGAATTCAACTTCATTATCTAGCCATGAAGAGTTGGGTGGGTTCTTATGTCATTACCCTATGGTTACATAGTTAGGTGAAAAATGGCACGCCTATTGTTCTGTTTCAAACTGAAATATATGCAATGACAAATCTCCTCTCTGTGCAGACAGTATGGCCAATGCTGATTTGACAGAATCCACAGGCAGCTTAACTATCCAATAACACACAGAAGTTGATTCCAATGAGTGTTTTAATTTTGATGTCAAATTTAGATTTAGTTTTAGTCATAGTCTTTTGACTAAAATGCCTTTTTAGTTGTATTTTAGTCATCTGAATTGTTTTAATTGCATTTTAGTCAACTAAAATAGTGTTAATTTCATCAATGATTAATAGAGATTTAACCACTTGCCTACAGTGCACTTTCACCCCCTTCCTGCCCAGAACGATTTTCAGCTTTCAGCGCTCTCACAATTTGAATGACAATTACTCAGTCATGCAACACTGTACCCATAAAAAATTTGTGTCCTTTTCTTCACACAAATAGAGCTTTCTTTTGATGGTATTTAATCACTACTGAGTTTTTTATTTTTTGTGCTATAAATAGAAAAAAACTAAAAATATTGTGAAAAAACGCATTTTTCTTTGTTTCTGTCATAAAATTTTGCAAATTAGTAATTTTTCTTCACAAATTTTGGCCAAAATGTATACTGCTACTCATCTTTGGTAAAAAATAACCCAAATAAGTGTATATTATTTGGTCTTTGTGAAAGTCATAGAGTCCACAAGCTATGGTGCTATTCATTGAAAATTGATCACACTTGATCAGGAAAGTACAAATACCCCTCAAATGACCCCTTTTTGGAAAGTAGACATTCCAAGGTATTTAATAAGGGGCATGGTGAGTTTTTTGAATTTGTAATTTTTTCCCACAATTCTTTGCAAAATGAAGATTTTTTTTTTTTTTTTTTTTACAAATTGACGTATTAACAGGTTATTTCTCTCACACAGCATATGTATACTTGGAACTACACCCCAAAACACATTCTACTACTTCTCCTGAGTATGGCGATACCACACGTGTGAGACTTTTTCACAGCCTGGCCACATACAGAGACTTAACATCCAAGTAGTACCGTCCGGCATTCTAGGAGCATGAATTACACATATAATTTCCTGACAACCTATCGCACTTTTGAAGGCCCTGGAGCACCAGGACAATGAATACCCCCATAAAATGACCCCATTTTGGAAAGCAAACACCCCAACCTATAATTTTTGAGGCATAATGAGTCTTTTGAATGTGTCATTTTTTTCTACAAGCTTTTGGAAAATGTGGAAAGAAAATGAAAATGCATTTTTTTTTACACAAAGTTGTCCATTTATGAAATATTTCCAACACATAGCATGTACATATCAAAAATTGCACTCCAAAATACATTTTGCTATTCCTCCTGAGTATGGCAATACCACATGTGTAATACTTTTACACAGCCTAGCCACATACAGAGTCCTAACATCCAAGTAGCACTTTACACAAAATTGTCCATTTATCCACTTTTAAGACTGGGCCTATTTTTGACACTTGGTGTTTACAAGCTAAAATCGTTTTTTTTTGTGCTAGAAAACTACTTAGAACCCCCAAACATTATATATATATTTTTTTAGCAGAGACCCTAGAGAATAAAATGGAGATCGTTGTAATATTTTTTATCACACCATATTTGCGCAGCAGTCTTCCAAATGCAATTTTTTTGAAAAATATTCACTTTTTTGAATTAAAATATAAGAAAACAGTAACTTTAGCCCAATTTTTTTCCATAATGTGAAAGATAATGTTATGCCGAGTAATTAGATACCCAACATGTCAAAATTGCGCACGCTCACGGAATGGCGCCAAACATTGGTACTTAAAAATCCCCATAGGCAACATTTTAAAAATTTCTACAGGTTACTAGCTTAGAGTTACAGAGGGGGCGGGACCTGCGTATGCATTCGCTTCTGCGCGCAAGCTAACGGGGACAGGGCACTTTAAATTTTTTTTTCCTATTTATTTTATTTATTATTTTACACAGTTTTAAAAAAAAAATGTTTTGATCATTTTTATTTCTATTACAAGGAATGTAAACATCCCTTGTAATAGATATAGGCATGACAGGTCCTCTTTATTGTGAGATCTGGGGTCAAAAAGACCTCACACCTCACAACTACACTAAAAAAGGAAAAAAAAAAAAGCGGCCCTTTAAACCGGTTGCTAGGCAACGACTTTTGACGTAGCTCCGGTCCTCCAAGACCATAGAGTCGAGTGAGGGCCATCTTGCCCTCACTCGACTTCCTGTCTCTGAGGATCCGGGATCGGATAGTTTTCCCCGCTGCCGGCGGGTCCGGTAAGCTGGGAAAACATCTGTGACCCGGCGGGAGGGGGGGGGCACCTCTTCCCCTGCACCGTAAGGGTAATTCCGCGGCGAATCCGCCACTGGGACCACCCTTATCTGAAAGCCAACCGTCCGCTGCTTAAAAAAATACCGGGGTTATGTCAGCTATCTGCTGCCATAACCCCAGTATTTAGCTTTTAATGGCCGACGTATATAGTCGTTAGGCGGTCGGTAAGTGGTTGCATGTATATAGCAAAAATTGCACCCCAAAATACATTCTATAAAGGAAAGTGTACAGGAATAGTCCGAGTCCATCTCCGATCCGCTACTATTAGACATTTCAAATTCCGAATCGGATTCGGAATTTGGATTCGGATACTGATGAGAGCTCCCCGGTGCATGGAGAGGGCCTGAAGGGCCTCCTCGCTGCTGTACATCCTTTTTGACATGCTGGCTGTGATGGGCTGTGCGACGGGTGACGGTTGACTGCGGATGATCACTGATGAGTGGCAGGTGACTGATAGGTGGCAGGTGACGGTCACTGATGGGTTGACAGATGACGATGACTGATGGGTTGACAGATGACGATGACTGATGGGTTGACAGGTGACGATGACTGATAGGGTGACAGGTGACAATGACTGATGGGGTGACAGATAACGATGACTGATGGGGTGACAGGTGATGATGACTGGACTAAGGACTGTGTAGGGACCTTTATTTTTGTGATTTTACTTTGTGACAGGTGTACAGAGCAGTAACTCACTGTTTCTGGCTCTGCTCTCCTCACACTGGAAACTGTGTGAGGGGAGAAGAGCTAGTAACAGTGAGTTACTGCTCTGTGTTTACATTTTGTGATGGGCTGTGAATGGATTCACAGCCGATCACATAGTAAACAGTCACTGTCAGTGACTGTTTACTACCGCCGGTGACTAGCTGTGTTCCTAGGGAACACAGAGCCACCGACATGACCGTGCTGCGCGCTCCCGATCGCGCATGCGCGGTCATCTTCTGGGCTCCTCTATTGTGATCGGCTGTGTCATTGGAACACAGCCGATCACGTGGGAAACAGCCATGCCCATTGGCTGTTTCCCCCCTGCCGGAGACGGGCTGTGTCCCGGGGACACGCCGACACCGGCAGTGCAGGGCGGCGCGCACACGATCACACGCCTGCCCTGCCTGAATGGGCCGCCATCATATGATGGCGGCCCAGAACAATAGTCGCACCGCTCCGCCGTAATATGACGGCGGGCGGGCGGCAAGTGGTTAATACACAGTGGTGCAATAACTGTGCGACATAAAAATTGCAACTGTCACCATTTTATTTTACAGGGTCTCTGCTTTCATAAAATAGACACTGTTTGGGAAATGTATTGGTGTTGTATCTACATTTCTGGATGATGTAATTGACCATGGATGTATACCATTGGACATTTTTTTCATTTCAGAAAATATATAAGATTTGGAGGTTTTAAATATTTAGCAAACCAATTTCAAAAGTGTTAATGCAATGGTTAAAGGGATGCCTAAGTAAGCCCAGTCATAGGAAGCCTGAGTAGAGATTAAATAAAATATAGGTGTAGCGCTAATATCACAGAATGAACAAACATCCAGTCCACATCTCAATCAAAGGAGACCCCAATAGTGGTGTTCACTCCAAGGTGGTAAATCTTCTTAGTGATGGGAAGGTATAAAAGAGAACCATCAACATGAGAGATCACACAGCCTCCTACCAAAAATCTGTGATCCTTATCACAGGGATCACAGACAGCAGGAAACTGAACCAGGTACCGATAACAGAGGAAGAAACTCCCAGCGTTCCACTCTTGCAGTAAATCTGACGTCCCTCTCACAGACCATCAGCATATATAAAAAGAAGGCAGAACACTCCAGCATCTTCCTGATCATTAGTAGAGATTGGCAAGGAAGTTGATTTATTAAGATGTATAGAATTTTCTCTTTACACGGTGAATGTTAACTTAACAGATAAACAATCTGCTGCTTGTTGTATGCGAATGGTAAAACGAAATGGCCAGATTTGGCCTGTTGCCCACATGAACCTCTAGCTGCAGTAATTTCCTTACTGGCGGTAGTACTACCTCCATAATGGTATGACCACCGCTATTAAATGACTTTCTGTTTACATGCAAACCAGCAGGTAGCAGGTAATGATTTCTGGAATGTGGGGCCAACTGCGTCCTAGCAACCGAAGACATCATGCAGCCACTTGCATCTTAGTAACCAAGGACTCTTGCGGCTGGCACAGTGTCTGGTTGCTAGGATGCCGGTGGCCACCAGCGTCCTAGCAACCACTATCCCACTGCCTGCTGGCTTGTTTGTAAGCAAGCCAATGGGCTTCCTGAGTGATGTCATTGACCAAATATAGTCCAGACCACATTTTGTCAATGACATCAGCCAGCATCACCGACTGGCTTGTTGACATTAGGCAGGTGGCCGGTGATCTGTGAGTGATGGCATGAGTATGAACTGGTGTTGTCGTGCGGGGGACATTATGTTTGTATCAGGAAGTCATCTTGGGTGTAATTCATCATTGATGCGATGTCTACATCACTGGATGATGTGATTGACAATGAATGTACTCTTGTGAATGAGTAACCAGATGTCCTATGTACCCCCTATTCATAATTTTTTTTTTTAAGAGAATTTGTGTGTGTTTTCTCACTTCAAAACCATACCAGACTTGTAGGGCATTACGAAGTCTTACAGTTTGTTTGTTTTTTTTCCAAATTAGCTGTTGCCTGAGTGGAAAAACCTGTGCCCTGCCAGCAGCTGCAGATTAGGACTCTTGCTCTCTTTGTGGAAGCAGTGGTCTCCCTGCAGGGTTTTGACATGACCCCTACTGAGTCAGACCTATAACTCTGCAATCAGCAGCACACCTGACCCCTACTGATTGGAGAGCTCTGGTTCTGATTCAGCAGTGGGTGTATTGACCCTCTGCAGAGAGAACACAGGTTCCACACAGAAAGCAGGTGTGCCACTCTGAAATACTATATGCTGACTGCTTTTCAAAGAAAACCAACTGTGACTTTGCCAACCTTTTGTTTGGATGCACCAGAATGTATTAAGCTGATTTAAACTGAAAGTGCAGCTGGGTTTTAATGTTCCCGAAACATGTGGTACTAGGACTTACTAAATTTAAGAACAGTGTTATCATGGAACCAGGTTGATGCATACATTTTCTAACATATTGGAAAATCTCTATGTTAGAGTGGTTCCGTTGTTTGGTGAAAACTTGCTAACCCCTGCAAAACCTTACTGACATAAGTGATAGTTGAATCTGTCATCATTTGCTTTTATTGGGCCATTTACCTCCGGCATTGAGCATTTCTAAACAGTTCTGACTGCCAAAAAATGATACAAAACCAATGCAAATATTTTAAATGTTCCAACTTCGGATATCAAGATTGAATTCTAGTAATTTTGGAGAAAAATTCCTTTTTCATTCAATATATACATGTGCTTGATGAAAAATGAGTTTTAAAAAACAAAGTTGATCAACATAAGCTAGTGGAAAATGATCAAAGCCTACCCATTTGTCTTAAAATCTGATATTGGTCTGTGGAAATAGATTTTCCATGCATGGCTTCTTTATAGAGGGCCTGTCTATAAAATATGCAGGCTGCTGTGGTGAATTTGGAATTCTATACTACTGTTTCTGTGCAGTAGGATACTGATGAAATAGCAATGTCTTACTTTGTCTGTGCTGTGAATGCTGTTAAAAGCATTCTCTTTACACAGGAATAGATATGCCATTTTTGTGATTAATGATTTGGACTTGAGAAAGTTATTATTCTTGGATAATAAATGATCTAGTATTTGCAACATTTATGTTTATTGTTGTACATTGTTGTATATTGTTATCAGTGGTGGCCCGTCCATTGGGGGCAGGGTAGCCGCCCCCCCCTATCCATGTGCCCGGCCCCTCTAATCTACATCAGTAGGGATGAAATGCATGGGCACTCATCCCACATAAAGACCCAGGCTGGCATTTCATATGTTGTCTGAGGGGGAGTTGTGGGAAAGGGCAGAGTGTCCTAGGTACTGTTCACACACACAATGCAATAACACATAGTAAATTTCAACATGCAGTAGTGCAGGTCTTGCTGCTGTAACAGGGCATAGCAGTGCCCCAAAGTGCATGATGTGCATTGTGGTGTGCTTCCAAAAATGTAGCATGACCTACATTTTTGTGCTTTGTTTCAGCCCATTTATTTTTAATGTGCTAACTAAGGCAACATGCTGCAATTCCTTTCAGGCCTGGTTCACACTGGTGCGACATGGAATTCGACTTGTGGGAGGACAAGTCACATGACATGTCAAATTCAATATTTCCCTATGAGAGCCATCTAAACTGATCCAACACAAGTCGCTCCGACTACTTTGGTCCGACTTTGATATGACTCCGATGCTTTAGATGTAAAAAGTCACATTAAGTCGGATCAAAGTTGGACTGAAAAGTTGCAGGGAAAAGTCGGATCGGAAGTCGCGTGACTTTCATGTCGGAGCAGTATGAACCTGGACTCAGTGCACAAAAACATGTCACACTCTGCATTCAGGTGTGAATGGGCCCTTAGGAAGGTGGCAGATTACAGACATACCTATTACTGTAGAATTAACTTTTTTTTTTGCAGAATACTTTTATTTCTCAAAAGTAGACAATGGTTTTTTAAATCCAATGACCTAAAAGCTGCATTTTTGGGGCAATAATATAGGCTTTTTTTTAAATAAATTACATTGCTGTTGCATTCCTAGAAGTGAACTATCTTATGTCAAATGCAGTCTATACTGAAAGCTGAACTGTTTTGAGGAAAAGGAGAACAGAGTCAATATAATTAACACCACCAATTAACTTTCAGGGTCACAAATGCTCTAACCAAGCTCTTCTAGCAAATAAGGGGTGGGAGTGAAGTAGGGGTGCCAAAGCTCCTATGGAATGCATTCCTCAGAAAACATGTCCCAACATTCACTCTTTAGTCTCCAGGCTGACCCGAGGAGGTAATTTACATCTTCCTATGGGAGTCCAGGGTGCATGGTTTCTTGACCACAAGTGAGTGGGGACAAACCTAATAAAGATCACTATATATTAGTTTTAGAACTTTTTTGGGGAAAAGACGAGACCTTTTTTAAAAACATACTTTCCTTATTCTATTTAAAAGCTAACAATCTATTTTCAAAATCAATACATTAAAAGTTTTTTTTTTTTTTTTTAGAAATCTTAGGCCAAAACCCATAACTTTTTCTTTTACAAAGATTTTTATTGAATGTCAGGCATAGGCATACAACAAGTCCATGTAAATAAATCCAACAGAAAATGGAACACACAATCAAAAATAGAAAACCGCTTGAGAAACAAATGTAAAGCATAACCACATCAAAGATGTCATAGGCATATGTATACGTACAATGGAGGACAAATGGGCGGGGGCAAATAGTCCCCCACTAGCAGGCAGCAAACGTTACTTTTCCCTTCAAGCAAATGGGGAGGGTATGATAAACTTACCAAAGGGAAAGAACAAAAAAAATTTGACTATGGGTAGACATGCTCATGGAACATAGAACACAGAAACATGTCAGGACGGACAAGACACAGAGGAGAGAGAAGAAGAAAGAGTGATAAAAGAAAGAAATAGAGAGAGGAAAGGTAGGAGAAAAAAGGAGAAAAAAGAGAGCAGAAAGGAGAGAAAAGAAGGAGTAGGTCCAGTCTGGCGAGCACCCGGGTAGCAATTAAATGGAGAGAAGTGCAACGTGGAACCTGGATGGGGTAACATATGAAATCCAAGGATCCCACACCTTGAGGAATTTATCGCGAAAATCGGTGGCAATAGCAGTCAGCTTTTCATTGGTCAGAATGTCATTCATGTGATTCTTAACTGCCTCAAAGCTAAGGAGGGGAGTCTTCCAGGACCGGGCTATAGTCAGTTTCGTAGCAGTAAACAGATGTTGGGCCAATTGGCACTGTTGGCGCGACAATTCTATTATGGGTTTACACAAAAGTGCCTCCTACGGATCCCACTTCAAGTTAATATGAAAAATATTACGGAGTAAAGTATAGACCCGGATCCAAAGTCTGCACACCTTAGGACAGGTCTATCAGACATGCACCATGGTCCCCTCATGGGAGCATCCCCTAAAACATAAGGGGGAGTACGGTGGTATGAATTTGGCCAATCTAGCAGGGGTATAATACCATCTATAGAACACTTTCTAGGCATTCTCCAAAATTAAGACGTTACGGGAGCATTTCGAGAGAGCAGCTGTCATGTGTTGCCAGTCCTCAGCATCCAGTTGCCTCCCCGGTTCCGCCGCCCATTGGGAATGATAGGCGGAAAGCGGGGGCTTGGTATAGGAGATAATAGGAGGCATATATGAGCGATATGAGCCCTGGTGAATGGGGCCTTGCCCTGCATAAGCTTTCGAACGGGGTTAATATATAGGGCAAGGGTTTGGATTTAATAAGTTGCTGTAGAAAGTGGCGGAGTTGAAGGTATCGGTAGTGTTCACGTAAGGGGATATCATGAGAAGATCTGAGAACACCAAAAGGCAGTATCCTAGTGGGGGTAAATAGTGAGTGGACAGCCCCAATGCCATGGTCCGTCATCCAGGAAAACTGCCAAGGGTTCTCAAAGCCGGGCTGGAACATAGGGCATGGAAAAAGCCGGAGTAACGGCAAGTGAGGGGAGATCAGGTTGGCAGAGTATTTAACAGAGTCCCAGAGACGAAGAGAATGGAGCAAGCAAGGTCGTAGGTGCAGCGGGCGGTGTTTCGAAGGGAGCCAGGGCACAGAAGCAAGGGGGATTGGATGGGAGTCGACCAAATCAATCGTAGCCCACAGTGGCATTTGAAAGGTATCATGTAAATGGGATAGCGGGGCAATTGCCGCCGCAGTATAGTAAGCATGCAAATTAGGAACTGAGAAACCGCCAGATATCCTACGGGCATACATAATTTGTTTATTAATACAAGGCCTGGAAGAGCCCCAGATAAATTTCAGGAGCTTGCGCTGATGAATACGCAGAATGTGTGAAGGGATAGGAACCGGTAGCATCCTAAAATAGTACAACAGTTTTGGAAGATAGACCATATGCACAGCAGTAATTCTGCCAAACCAGGACAAGGACAGATGGGACCAGGAGGAGAGTAGATCAGTCAATTGCCAAAAAAGGGGTGGGCAGTTGACAGAATATAAGTCACCATAAGCCGGTGAGAGCTTGACCCCCAGATAAGGCAGAGTGTGATGCCACTGGAAAGAGAAGGCTAATTTAACCACTTAAGCCCCGGAAGATTTTACCCCCTTCCTGACCAGGGCCTATTCTGCGATTCGGCACTGCGTGAATTTAACGGACAATTGCGCGAATGTGCGATGCTGTACCTAAACTAATATGACGTCCTTTTTTCCCCACAAACAGAGCTTTCTTTTGGTGGTATTTGATCACCTGTGCGATTTTTTGATCATGCGCTATAAACAAAAAAAGAGCGTCAATTTTGCAAAAATAACAATATTTTTCACATTTTTTTATATGAAATTCCCCCAAAAAAATGTAAAAATCTAAATTTTTTAACATTTTAGGCCAATTTGTTTTATGCTACATATTTTTGGTAAAAAAAAAAAAAAAAATCGCAAAAAGCGTATTTTGATTGGTTTGCGCAAAAGTTATTGCGTTTACTAACTAAGGGAAAGATTTTTGTCATTTTTGTTGTTTTTTTTTAACGCGTAATGGCGGCGATCTGCGATTTTTTTGCGGGACTGCGACATTGCGGCGGACAGATCGGACCCTTGACTGACATTCTTGACACTTTTGGGGTTACCAGTGACATTACTACAGTAATCAGTGCTATACATATGCACTGTTACTGTAAAATGACACTGGCAGTGAAGGGGTTAACTTTTTTTGAGAGGGAGGGGTTGTGTGTGTCCCTAGGGGCGTGATTCTAACTGTGATTGGCTGTGGCTTGAGGTGTAGGAACAGTGATCAACGGTCCTACATAGTAGAACCGTATGGTCACTGTTCTTACACAGGGAAGAATGACAGGCGGCTTGTTTACATCAGCCACCTGCCTTTCTCCCGCTCTAACGGACGATCGCGAGTGCCCGGCAGACATCGGGTCCACCGGGCACACCTGCGGGGGGGGTCCGTGACCGAGCAGGAGCGCGCCTCCGGCGGCGCGCACTCGTTCCCCAGAGCCTCACAGGCTAGTGACGTACCCATACGTCACTTTGCCTGTGAGGGGCTGACCGCCGCAGTATATATACTTTGCGGCGGTCGGCAAGTGGTTAAGAGCCTCTACATCAGCGGGGGGAGGGTTACCGACATCGCCTTGGACTTGGCAGGGTTTATATGCAGACCAGAAAAGGTGACAAATGAGTCTAGGAGGACTAAGAGGTTGGGCAGGGAGATTCTAGGAGATGAAATTTGATTAAAACAGCGCTAGCGCTGTTTTAATCAAATTTCATACATTTCTCCAACATTTGGTTTGGATGCACAGCAGCTGAACTTTATATGATACACCTAATAGTCACTACCACTAATTTATTATTTGTGTTGAGTGCTGTTTTAAGTTTGTTTGCATAGATTCTAGGAGATGTAAGGGACAATAAAATATCATCCGCAACAGGGATACTTTATGTACCGAGCCTGCAACCTCGATACCGGCAATATCAGGGTGCAAACGGATAGCCTCTGCCAACAGTTCCAAGGCCAAGATAAATAGGAGGGGGGATAACGGGCACCCCTGACGGGTGCCCCGTCCAATAGAGAAGGGAGACGATTCAAACCCATAATATTTAATTCAGGCCTGGGGGGAGGCATAAGGAGCCTCCAACCAGGACAAAAAGGAGGGACCAAACCCTTAATGGCGGAGAACAGTCATGAGATAGGGCCAAGACAGGGTGTCATAAGCTTTGGTGACGTCTAAGGACAGCAACATAGCAGGTAAGTTATGCTGATGGGCTAGGTGTTGGAGTTGTATGATCCTCCTAATAGTGTCGCCCGCCTGGCGTCGGGGTACAAATCCAACCTGGTCTTTTTTGATCAGGCGGGGAAGAAAAGAGTTTAAACGGGTGGCTAAAATAACCCATAACTTTTTCAATGAAACCACAAATCTTCTAAAGTTTTTGGGAAATGCTCTTGCTTATGATTTACCTCATTAATTTAAATTATTTAATTCATTTATTAGTAGTAAATGTTGCAACAATCTTATAGATAAATTGGGTATAAACAACTTTTCCGCATTCCTTTTTTTGTCCTGGGCTTGTGTTCTGAGTGAGGGGTGATCAGATCATATTTTTATTTTAGCCTTTCTTTTGGAAACACCTGATTTATGAAGGTAACCTGCCCATGGCCTCCCTACGTTGGCACACTAAAAATATGGACAGGTTTCTTTGTATGGTAAATTTGGTGCTTTTTTCATCTGATAATAGTGTCTGTGTATAAACAAATATATAGATTGGAGGGAAAATCAACTTATATTTCATATTTATTATTTAATATTAAATGCACTTGCAGCTTCACAGAAAAAGATTCTTTTTCATTCTTTTGCTGCTGTGCGGAGTTACATTTTAGTCTTTATAAATCATCTATTTTTAGATTATTGGCCATTATTAAGCTCTTAAGTATTTAACTTGATGCCAGGAAAACCTGAACATAGATGATGTCTATGCTATTACCATGCAGAAATGCTGTTAATTAGACCTCACCCTGTTATGATTCGTCAGATTGCTTGAAGTTACATGTTAATTGCCTGACTCCGGCATTCCTTCCCACTGTTCATTCTTTATGAAGTTATTGTTCTGCTTAAAAAGTTCATGTGTTACCCACTTTGCATGTATGAAGACTTCCCATAAGAAAACAGTCACTGTGTATAAAGTCCCTTGCTGGGAGTGTATTTACAGGGTGATGGCCTGGTAGAGCATTGCAATAATTAACTCTGAAACTGTTGTTCACCAGATTTAGAAACAACTTTTTGCCAAGAAGACTATTAAGTGAGAACGTCTATTATTCTTTCCAAAGCCTTAGCCTGAGACAGATACCCATCTGTTTTTCCACTGAATCAACTCCCACTGCCATGTGAAAAAATGTCAAGCTAACTGCGTGTGGGAGATAGAAATAGTTTAACTCAGCAGGAACCAATGAATGAAAATCCATTGAAATTCCTATTGCTAGGGTATCAAATATTCTCTTGTAGCATAAACCCAGTCATATCATAAAAATAAGTTCATTAATCTTTCCTATTTTGTGTAAACATAAGGCATCACTCCATGCTGTACTCCTGTCTATGAAGATACACAAAGAGATTGATTTACTAAAGAGAAATGGGGAATTTATACTTTGCAAGGAAATTTATCCTCAGTTTAGTGAATGAGATAAAGCTCTGCAAAAATACTGTTATTTTTCCCTGTATCCGATTAACAATTCTTTGCAAAGTAAGTTTTGCCATATTCACTAAGCTAGAGAAAACTTCCCTTGCAAAGTGCAAATCCCCTGAAAACCTATTTGCCTTTAGAAAATAAACCTCAAAGACTCATTGTAGCATAAATTTCAAGAGGACCTCTGACCAACCCCCCCCCATTTATTTTTTTGTGACCTCCCATACTTGACAGTGGTATCTGCACATAGCTGATACCCACTTATCCAGTGGATCCAGCGTTGTCCTGCTGAGATTCTCTCATGCCCAGCTACAGCTCCATTCCGCGCCGCCATGTTCTCTCTGACATCATCCAGAGGCCTGCTGGCTCTTCCAGCAGGTAGGCCTCTCGATGACACGCCAATAGGCCCACCACCTCCTCCTTTCCTTGAATGCTAAGCCTCCTGGGGTATGTGAAGGTGAATGACGCACAAGGGAAGGCGGGGCTGGACTTTTTTCCCAAAAAAAGTAAACAAAAAAAAAAAAGCCTGATACTTCAGCAGGATAGGAGGAAGGGTGGAATGGATGGAATACAGGGAAGAAGGTGGAGGTCTGATTCAAGAACATTCAAAACTGTAAAAATAAAACCTGTCAATAAAATCAGATTCCAGCATATTGCATTCAGGGTCAATCACTTGCATATGATCGCAGCAAGGGCTATTGCATGCAAGTAGCTACGATTAGCTGTGGGAGCCGCCAACCCCCCATTGCTTTCAGTAGAGTTGCCTCTCACAACGAATCACTAGCACTGCTTGGATTCTCGCATCTAATGCACATGTGAATGCACCCTAACTTATTAGCTTTATCTGTGTTATCAAGTTGAGGATAGATTTTAATCTTAATATATCATATAGCATGAAGAATCATTGCTTTGCTGGAGCTATCTCAGTCAGTTTTCATCTGTTTGATTTTTAGGGGTTGATTTACTAAAGGCAAATATACTGTGTACTTTGCAAAGTGCAGTTGTACTCTGCAAGCTCAGTTGCTCCAAAGCTTAGTAAATGAGGTAAACTTCACTTTGCAAAGAATACCCAATCACGTGCAAGGAAAATAAAAAGGAAAGCATTTTTGCTTGCACATGATTGGATGATTCTGCACATTTACCAAATTCTAGAGCAACTGCGCTTGCAGAGTGCACAGTCTATTTGCCTTTAGCAAATCAACCACTTAGTGTTCCTGGATACTTGAAGGACTGAGTTCTATGTACGTTTCTGAACTGGGCTTTAGGTCATCAATGCTTCTCTATCATTATTTCATACGTCTAATTACTTAAAGCGTTACCAATTGCAGAAGACTTTCCATCATTTCCATGCAGCTTGGTACCCATCTTGCCATTTATTTTTAATCCAAAGAGTTTTATTAATATTGAAATTGGCATAAAGTAACTACATCAATGATAACAAAGACATGCATCTACTTTGTTTTCAGTCAAAGGAATAGATAAAAAAAGGTCTCTGCAATATGCCATAAGGAAATTTGGAACTTCACAGTACCCTTAAACATAAAAGATCACAAATGAGTATATGGCACTGAAGCCTGAGTACATTAGACCTAAACATTTAAGTGGCACTGGCCCCTCTTACTATTATAATTAAATACATTGATTGTATACTAGTAGGTGAGCCATTCTGTTAAATATTGTTCCAACTAAAATAAAGCCTGCTTCCCTTACTTCTAATACCATCTTTAAAGAAGTTTGAAAAAGCACTTTGCTTTAATCCCGGTTCACATTTCTGCGATGCGGGAACGCTGCGAATATGCAGCTTGTTCCCGCATCGCATCCGCACCCCTGGCAGTTCACACTGCCATATGCGATACGCAGGGGGTGTCAATTAAAAGTTAACAAAAATTACATAATGAATAATTGTGTAGGTGTGTAGGTGGATGACTAATCAAAATAGTGCAGAAAAAGAAAGGAAAATTGGTGGAGAAAAAAAAAAAAAAAAAAAACTAACAAAACTTCATCAAATTATGAACAATCTCCTGAATCCAGATCTGCATGATCATAAACAAACACAATTGACCGGCAAAAAAACAATGATAAGTGAATAGTTCCTACTCATATAAATGATGCACATCAATAAAATAAAATCGTGCAATTGGCGGTATAAAGTGAATATAAACAATTCAAAAACAGTGCAAAAGTGCTAAATCAGACATGCACAGATAGTCCATGAAATAACTCTAAGGTAGTGATAGTCCAAAAAATGAATTCATAAGGTGCAAAGTGCCGATAGATGTATGGTGATATCTTCCAGTGTGATTTAAAAGGTGAACTAGATTTTCAAACACATCAAATCAAAGTGAGTGTGTCCCGGTGAGCTCACAATCCGACACCGAGTGCAGTGGCCGCTCACCTCCACAACACTCAAAAAGAGTGTTGAGTATAAATCTCCAGGCTCCTCACTATCTTCTGACGTGTATATATTATCCTCCTGCTGTTATGGATTTACATAATATCCTCCGGTTGTTATGGATTCAGTAATTTCAACTCGGTCCACATAAGTGTCTCCCTGTGTCTAGTGCTTAAACAAGAGAGGCTCTCATGGTGCAGTACATAGGGTATATTTTATTAATAACAAAATCTCAAACTACTCACAAAGCAGCAGATCAAAGTGTGCAGACAATCTCCAATGTAGCCGCCGATGCGGTGAGATCCGAAGTTTCCGGTCTCGGCCGAAGACCGGAAGTGACGTCAATACGGCTTATCTCTGACGCGTTGCGCTACGAACACCCGTAGCTTTCTCAAAGGGGGAAAAGCTACGGGTGTTCGTAGCGCAACGCGTCAGGGATAAGCCGTATTGACGTCACTTCCGGTCTTCGGCCGAGACCGGAAGCTTCGGATCTCACCGCATCGGCGGCTACATTGGAGATTGTCTGCACACTTTGATCTGCTGCTTTGTGAGTAGTTTGAGATTTTGTTATTAATAAAATATACCCTATGTACTGCACCATGAGAGCCTCTCTTGTTTTAGCACTAGACACAGGGAGACACTTATGTGGACCGAGTTGAAATTACTGAATCCATAACAACCGGAGGATATTATGTAAATCCATAACAGCAGGAGGATAATATATACACGTCAGAAGATAGTGAGGAGCCTGGAGATTTATACTCAACACTCTTTTTGAGTGTTGTGGAGGTGAGCGGCCACTGCACTCGGTGTCGGATTGTGAGCTCACCGGGACACATTCACTTTGATTTGATGTGTTTGAAAATCTAGTTCACCTTTTAAATCACACTGGAAGATATCACCATACATCTATCGGCACTTTGCACCTTATGAATTCATTTTTTGGACTATCACTACCTTAGAGTTATTTCATGGACTATCTGTGCATGTCTGATTTAGCACTTTTGCACTGTTTTTGAATTGTTTATATTCACTTTATACCGCCAATTGCACGATTTTATTTTATTGATGTGCATCATTTATATGAGTAGTAACTATTCACTTATCATTGTTTTTTTGCCGGTCAATTGTGTTTGTTTATGATCATGCAGATCTGGATTCAGGAGATTGTTCATAATTTGATGAAGTTTTGTTAGTTTTTTTTTTTTTTTTTTTTTTCTCCACCAATTTTCCTTTCTTTTTCTGCACTATTTTGATTAGTCATCCACCTACACACCTACACAATTATTCATTATGTAATTTATGTTATCCACAGTCTTTGAGATCATCGGTTGTAGGTATAACGAGTGGTCCCCCTCATTGAGAGTATAGCGCTGATTTTTACTTACTTTTTACATTGTGATACGTGGGGACTAGGGTTGAGCGGACACCTAGATGTCCGTGTTCGACGGGTTCGGCCGAACTTTAAAAAAAAGTCCGGGTCCGTGTCCCGGACTTTTACCGAACTTTTCCCGGACACCGAACCCCATTGAAGTCAATGGGGACCCGAACTTTAAGGCACTAAAATGGCTCTAAAACACCAAAGGAAAGGGCTAGAGTGCTGCAAATGGCAGCAAAACGTAATTAAGAGCATGGCAAGTGCTCTGCAAACAAATGTGGATAGGGAAATAACTTAAAACAACAAAAAAAAACAGAAAAATAAAACAATGTTCTTCTTCATCTCTGAAGGACGAGGCCCATATGGAGTAGGAGGGAGGTTGAGGTGGTGGTGGATGTGGCGGTGACATAGGCGTGCGCACAGGGTGTGCTGGGTGTGCCTGGGCACACCCTAATCACCTAGGGCACATAGCATTGCCAGTGAGGAGATGGGAAAGATCTCCCTGGGACCTGCTCTGCTCTATTTCTCCTTGCCTACAGGTACATGGCCCCGATACATTACTCTCCCTGCTGGCAAACACATGCATGTGTATTTCAACTTTGGGGTGCACACCTTAATGCAATAGGCTGCGCACACCTATGGGCGGTGTAGGTGGAAGCGGCGGTGGAGGAGGACCAGGGCCGGATTAACAGCATCATGGGCTTGGTGCTGAGGATTTTGAAGGGCCTTAAGGGCCGTGCCTTGCCATGCACCCAGAGGAGGAAGGGTGCAGCCATGCATGCCTAATTCAACATGGGATGCTGTCTCTGAAGCCCATAAACACATCCATGCATCGCCAACTGTCCCTCCTTGTCCGGCCTTCACGCTGTGTGGGGAGGTTCTGAGGGTGCTGCCTGGGGAAGCGAGCATAGAAGCCAGACTTCTGTGTTTACAAGTGACAGAAGAGCGGTAACAGTGAATATGGCCAACCCGGGGCCTATATAAAAGGTAGGGGCCTGGAGCTGCAGCTCCAATAGCCCCTACATTAATCTGGCCCTGAGGAGGAGGACGAGGTAGCCAACACTGCTTCTTTTCAAAAATTTTAAATGAGGGTACACCCCAAAAGAGTGAGAAAGAGCAAAAATGGAACAATGGGTGGGTAAGGTCGGTATCCATTGCTATTCTGCATAAGGTACGGAAAAGTCCCGTGGGATCCATGCCTGGTTCATTTTAATGAACGTGAGCTTGTCCACATTGTCTCTGGACAGGCGGCTGCGCTTGTCTGTTATAACGCCCCCAGCCGTGCTAAATACCCGTTCAGATAATACACTGGCTGCAGGGCACGCCAGCACCTCCAAGGCGTAAAGGGCAAGCTCAGGCCATGTGCCCAATTTGGAGACCCAGAAGTTGAAGGGGGCAGACCCGTCATTCACTACATGTAGGCGTGTGCACACATACTGCTCCACCATGTTGGTAAAATGCTGCCTCCTGCTAAGACGTTCCATCTGAGCTGCTGGTGCTGCTGTTTGTTGTGGCGTGCTGACAAAGCTTTTCCACATTTCGGCCATGCTAACCCTGCCTTCTGAGGTGCTGGCGGTGCCCTGGTTGCGTTGGCGACCTCCTCCTCCTCCTCCTCTGCCTTGTGCTTCCACTGTGGCCCCGCTGTCAGATGGGAATGCCAGCAGCATGGCGTCTACCAGCGTGCGCTTGTACTCGCGCATCTTGCGATCGCGCTCCAGTGAGTGAATTAAGGACGGTACGTTGTCCTTGTAACGGGGATCCAGCAGCGTGGCCACCCAGTAATCAGCACAAGTTAGAATGTGGGCAACTCGGCGGTCGTTGTGGAGACACTGCAGCATGTAATCGCTCATGTGTGCCAGGCTGCCCAGAGGCAACGAAAGGCTGTCCTCTGTGGGAGGTGTATCGTCCGTGTCCTCTGTATCCCCCCAGCCACGCACCAGTGATGGCCATGAGCTGGCCTGGGTGCCACCCTGCTGTGAACATGGTTCCATCTCCTCCTCCAGCTCCTCCTCCTCCTCATCCTCCTCATCCTCCAGAACTGTGCCCCTGCTGGACAATTGCGTCCCTGGCGTTTGCGTGTGCAGGAACCCACCCTCGGAGCCCCTTGCGAATGACTGCCCTGAAAGCCTTGGAAATGTTACCTCTTCATCCTCCTCCTCCTCCTCATCCTGTGCCACATCCTCTTCCATCATCGCCCGAATTGTTTTTTCAAGGAGGCATAGAAGTGGGATAGTTAAGCTGAGAACGGCGTCATTGCCACTGGCCATGTTGGTGGAGTACTCAAAACAGCGCAACAAGGCACACAGGTCTCGCATGGAGGCCCAGTTATTGGTGGTGAAGTGGTGCTGTTCCGCAGAGCGACTCACGCGTGCGTGCTGCAGCTGAAACTCCACTATGGCCTGCTGCTGCTCGCACAGTCTTTCCAGCATGTGCAAGGTGGAGTTCCACCTTGTGGGCACGTCACATATGAGGCGGTGAGCGGGAAGGCCGAAGTTACGCTGCAGCGCTGCCAGGCGAGCAGCAGCAGGGTGAGAACGCCGAAAGTGCGCACAAACGGCCCGCACTTTCTGCAGCAGCTCTGACATATCGGGGTAGTTTTTAAGGAACCTCTGCACCACCAAATTCAGCACATGCGCCAGGCAAGGGATGTGCGTCAAACCGGCTAGGCCCAGAGCTGCTATGAGATTTCGCCCGTTATCGCACACCACCAGGCCGGGCTTGAGGCTCGCTGGCAGCAACCACTCATTTGTCTGCTGTTCCATGCTCCTCCACAACTCCTGCGCGGTGTGTGGTTTGTCCCCCAAACAGGCAAGTTGTAAAACTGCCTGCTGTCGTTTACCCCTGGCCGTGCTGAAGTTGGTGGTGAAGGTGTTACGCTGTCCGGATGAGGAGGCGGTAGAGGATGAGGAAGCGGAGTAGGAGGAGTTAGGAACAGGAGGCAAACTGAAGCGCCCTGCAATCCTCGGTGGTGGAAGGACATGCGCCAAATTGCTATCCGCCTCAGGCCCATCCGCCACTGCATTTACCCAGTGTGCCGTTAGGGAGATATAACGCCCCTGACCGTGCTTACTGGTCCACGTATCCGTAGTTAGGTGGACCTTGGCACAGATGGCGTTGCGCAGTGCACACCTGATATTTTCCCCCACTTGGTTGTGCAGGGAAGGGATGGCTTGCCTGGAAAAGTAGTGGCGGCTGGGCACGACGTACTGTGGGACAGCCACCGACATAAGGTTTTTAAAACTGTGCGTCTCCACCAGACGGAATGACAGCATTTCAAAGGCCAATAATTTTGAAATGCTGGCATTCAGGGCCAGGGATCGCGGGTGGGTAGGGGGGTACTTCCTCTTCCTCTCAAGTGTTTGGGAGATGGAAAGCTGAACGCTTCCACGGGACATTGTGGAGATGGTTGTTGGTGACCCAGGTGGTGGTGTTGCTGACAGATCGTCTGTTTGCGGGGTGGCAGGTGCCGGTATCACTACAGATGTGGCTGGAGCGGCCGAGACTGCAGCAGAAGAGGAAGCAGGATGAGCCAGAGACGTTTCTTGGTTTTGAAGGTGTGTACTCCACTGCAGCTCGTGCTTTGCACTTAGATGCCTGATCATGCAGGTTGTGCTCAGGTTGAGAAGGTTTATGCCTCGCTTCAAGCTCTGATTGCACAGGGTGCAAACCACTCGTGTCCTGTCATCAGCACATTTTCTAAAGAACTTCCACGCTAGAGAACTCCTTTGAGCTGACTTTGGTGCGCTCGTTCCCTTGCTGCGTTGGGCAGTAGCGGGCGTAGTGTCTAGGGCACGGCCGCTCCGCTTCTGCACCCTGCTCCCTCTTCTGCTGTGCTGGTGGCTCTGTGCGACCACCGCCTCTTCCTCCAAACTACTCAGGTCACCTGCATGACGTTCATTCCATGTGGGGTCGAGGACCTCATCGTCCTCCACATCATCTTCCACCCAGTCTTCACCCCTGCCCTCCTTGTCGGTCTCCACAATGCTGAACGCCGCAGCAGTTGGCACCTGCGTTTCGTCATCATCGGAGACGTGCTGCGATGATCCTTGCATGTACTCATCTTGAGAAATAAGTGGTTGGGCATCGCTGCACTCAATCTCTTCCACTTCTGGGGCAGGGCTAGGTGGATGGCCCTGGGAAACCCTGCTGACAGAGTCCTCAAAAAGAATAAGAGACTGCTGTATGGCTTGGGGCTCAGACTGCTGGCCTGATTTGCAAGGGGGTGAGGTGAAAGACGGTTGGACATTGGCTGCAGGTGCCAACTCTGACCTTTCTGCAGTAGACTGGGTGGGAGACAATGTGAAGGAACTGGAGGCACTGTCAGCAGCAAACCAATCTACTATCGCCTCAACTTGTTCTGGCCTCATCACTTCTAGGGGCGTTTGATGCCCTACCAAATACTGATGCAGGTTCTGTCGCCTACTCACACTTGAGGAAGGTGTTTCACTTGTGCGTGTAGCTGGCACAGATCGACCACGTCCTCTCCTTGCAACAGGAGCTCTACCAGCAGCACCACGACCCAGGCCACGGCCCTTATTTGACGGTCTCCTCATATTTCTGTAATTTAAGATCTTGCCCTAGAAAGGTTTTTATTGAATAGCGGAATAGGAAATATGATCCAAAAAAGTGTATGTATCTCGCACGTACAAAACCACACTAGGCCCCAATTACTATTGTTTCTACCCCTAAAAGGATGGATGAGGAGTAGGAGGAGTATGGAACAGACAGCACCCTCAAATCTTCAGAAGTATGAGATGAACCCCAAAAACTTGGAAAGGTGGATCTCACACGTACCGACACAGACTATCCCGCAATTCAATTGATCCTCAAAGGTTTTTATTGAATAGCGGAATAGGAAATATGATCAAAAAAAGTGTATGTATCTCGCACGTACACAACCACACTAGGCCCCAATTACTATTGTTTGTACCCCTAAAAGGATGGATGAGGAGTAGGAGGAGGAGTATGGAACAGGCAGCACCCTCAAATCTTCAGAAGTATGAGATGAACCCCAAAAACTTGGAAAGGTGGATCTCACACGTACCGACACAGACTATCCCGCAATTCAATTGATCCTCAAAGGTTTTTATTGAATAGCGGAATAGGAAATATGATCAAAAAAAGTGTATGTATCTCGCACGTACACAACCACACTAGGCCCCAATTACTATTGTTTGTACCCCTAAAAGGATGGTTGAGCAGTAGGAGCAGGAGTATGGAACAGGCAGCACCCTCAAATCTTCAGAAGTATGAGATGAACCCCAACAACTTGGAAAGGTGGATCTCACACGTACCGACACAGACTATCTCGCAATTGAATTGATCCCCAAAGGTTTTAATTGAATAGCGGAATAGAAAATATGATCAAAAAGAAAGTGTATGTATCTCGCACGTACACCACCACACTAGGCCCCAACTACTATTGTTTGTACCCCTAAAAGGATGGTTGAGCAGTAGGAGGAGGAGTATGGAACAGGCAGCACCCTCAAATCTTCAGAAGTATGAGATGAACCCCAAAAACTTGGAAAGGTGGATCTCTCTCACACGTACCAACACAGACTATCCCCCAATTTAACTGATCCCCAAAGGTTTTTGATTAAATAGCGGAATAGAAAATATGATCCAAAAAAAGTGTATGTATATCACACGTACACAACCACACTAGGCCCCAATTACTATTGTTTGTACCCCTAAAAGGCTAGATGAGGAGTAGGGGGGGTATGGAACAGGCAGCACCCTCAAACCTTCAGAAGTATGAGATGAACCCCAACAACTTGGAAAGGTGGATCTCTCTCACACGTACCAACACAGACTATCCCCCAATTTAACTGATCCCCAAAGGTTTTTGATTAAATAGCGGAATAGAAAATATGATCCAAAAAAAGTGTATGTATATCACACGTACACAACCACACTGGGCCCCAATTACTATTGTTTGTACCCCTAAAAGGCTAGATGAGGAGTAGGGGGAGTATGGAACAGGCAGCACCCTCAAACCTTCAGAAGTATGAGATGAACCCCAACAACTTGGAAAGGTGGATCTCTCTCACACGTACCAACACAGACTATCCCCCAATTTAACTGATCCCCAAAGGTTTTTGATTAAATAGCGGAATAGAAAATATGATCCAAAAAAAGTGTATGTATATCACACGTACACAACCACACTAGGCCCCAATTACTATTGTTTGTACCCCTAAAAGGCTAGATGAGGAGTAGGGGGGGTATGGAACAGGCAGCACCCTCAAATCTTCAGAAGTATGAGATGAACCCCAAAAACTTGGAAAGGTGGATCTCTCTCACACGTACCAACACAGACTATCCCCCAATTTAACTGATCCCCAAAGGTTTTTGATTAAATAGCGGAATAGAAAATATGATCCAAAAAAAGTGTATGTATATCACACGTACACAACCACACTAGGCCCCAATTACTATTGTTTGTACCCCTAAAAGGCTAGATGAGGAGTAGGGGGAGTATGGAACAGGCAGCACCCTCAAACCTTCAGAAGTATGAGATGAACCCCAACAACTTGGAAAGGTGGATCTCTCTCACACGTACCAACACAGACTATCCCCCAATTTAACTGATCCCCAAAGGTTTTTGATTAAATAGCGGAATAGAAAATATGATCCAAAAAAAGTGTATGTATATCACACGTACACAACCACACTGGGCCCCAATTACTATTGTTTGTACCCCTAAAAGGCTAGATGAGGAGTAGGGGGAGTATGGAACAGGCAGCACCCTCAAACCTTCAGAAGTATGAGATGAACCCCAACAACTTGGAAAGGTGGATCTCTCTCACACGTACCAACACAGACTATCCCCCAATTTAACTGATCCCCAAAGGTTTTTGATTAAATAGCGGAATAGAAAATATGATCCAAAAAAAGTGTATGTATATCACACGTACACAACCACACTAGGCCCCAATTACTATTGTTTGTACCCCTAAAAGGCTAGATGAGGAGTAGGGGGGGTATGGAACAGGCAGCACCCTCAAACCTTCAGAAGTATGAGATGAACCCCAACAACTTGGAAAGGTGGATCTCTCTCACACGTACCAACACAGACTATCCCCCAATTTAACTGATCCCCAAAGGTTTTTGATTAAATAGCGGAATAGAAAATATGATCCAAAAAAAGTATGTATATCACACGTACACAACCACACTAGGCCCCAATTACTATTGTTTGTACCCCTAAAAGGCTAGGAGTAGGGGGAGTATGGAACAGGCAGCACCCTCAAACCTTCAGAAGTATGAGATGAACCCCAACAACTTGGAAAGGTGGATCTCTCTCACACGTACCAACACAGACTATCCCCCAATTTAACTGATCCCCAAAGGTTTTTGATTAAATAGCGGAATAGAAAATATGATCCAAAAAAAGTGTATGTATATCACACGTACACAACCACACTAGGCCCCAATTACTATTGTTTGTACCCCTAAAAGGCTAGATGAGGAGTAGGGGGAGTATGGAACAGGCAGCACCCTCAAATCTTCAGAAGTATGAGATTGTGTTCACTGTACCCCACAAAGATTGAGTTCACTGCACCCCACAATGATTGTGTTCACTGCACCCCACAAAGATTGTGTTCACTGCACCTCACAAAGATTGTGTTCACTGTACCCCCCAAAGATTGTGTTCACTGCACCCCACAAAGATTCTGTTCACTGTACCCCACAAAGATTGTGTTCACTGCACCCTAAAAGGATGTTGTTCACTGCACCCCACAAAGATTGTGTTCACTGCACCCTAAAAGGATGTTGTTCACTGCACCCCAAAAAGATTGTGTTCACTGTACCCCCCCAAAGATTGTGTTCACTGCACCCCACAAAGATTGTGTTCACTGCACCCCAAAAAGATTGTGTTCACTGTACCCCCCAAAGATTGTGTTCACTGCACCCCAAAAAGATTGTGTTCACTGTACCCCCCAAAGATTGTGTTCACTGCACCCCACAAAGATTCTGTTCACTGTACCCCACAAAGATTGTGTTCACTGCACCCCAAAAAGATTGTGTTCACTGTACCCCCCCAAAGATTGTGTTCACTGCACCCCACAAAGATTCTGTTCACTGCACCCCACAAAGGATTTTGTTCACTGCACCCCAAAAAGATTGTGTTCACTGCACCCCAAAAAGGATTTTGATCACTGCACCCCAAAAAGGATGTTGTTCACTGCACCCCAAAAATGATTTTGTTCACTCCACCCCAAAAAGATTGTGTTCACTGCACCCCACAAAGATTGTGTTCACTGCACCCCAAAAAGATTGTGTTCACTGTACCCCCCAAAGATTGTGTTCACTGCACCCCACAAAGATTCTGTTCACTGTACCCCACAAAGATTGTGTTCACTGCACCCCAAAAAGATTGTGTTCACTGCACCCCAAAAAGGATGTTGTTCACTGCACCCCAAAAAGGATGTTGTTCACTCCACCCCAAAAAGATTGTGTTCACTGCACCCCACAAAGATTGTGTTCACTGCACCCCAAAAAGATTGTGTTCACTGCACCCCAAAAATGATTTTGTTCACTGCACCCCAAAAAGGATTTTGTTCACTGCACCCCAAAAAGGATGTTGTTCACTCCACCCCAAAAAGATTGTGTTCACTGCACCCCAAAAAGATTGTGTTCACTGCACCCCACAAAGGATTTTGTTCACTGCACCCCAAAAAGATTGTGTTCACTGCACCCCAAAAAGGATGTTGTTCACTGCACCCCAAAAAGGATTTTGTTCACTGCACCCCAAAAAGATTGTGTTCACTGCACCCCACAAAGGATTTTGTTCACTGCACCCCACAAAGATTGTGTTCACTGCACACCAAAAAGGATTGTGTTCACTGCACCCCAAAAAGATTTTGTTCACTGCACCCCAAAAAGATTGTGTTCACTGCAGCCCAAAAAGATTGTGTTCACTGCAGCCCAAAAAGATTGTGTTCACTGCAGCCCAAAAAGATTGTGTTCACTGCAGCTCACACACAGAAAAATGGATGTGGATCACTGACACCTGCCTATCTCCAATCCCACACCACACAGCAATATCGATTGTAGTTTGTAGAACACAGTTTCCCTAAAATTCAGCAGACTCTGTCCCTAACAGGATTGAGAAGAGATCGTAGATCAGGATTGAGTGCAGATTCACCCCACCCCCCACACAGCAATATCGATTGTAGTTTGTAGAAGACACTGACCCTATAATTCAGCAGACTCTATCCCTAAAATGCCTACAACTCGCCCTGCCTAAACACTCCGACCTGTCCCTCAATTCTATCCGGACACAAATGGTTTTTTCCTGCCTATCTTTCCCTAATCAGCAGCCAGCACATTGATGTGTGCTCTGTCCCTTAGCTAAGCAGCAGAATGACGCTGCTGCGGCGGCTGCCTCGAACTTATAAAGACTTGGTCACATGCTTCAGACGGCCAATCACAGCTACTAAGACATTTGCAGGCATGGCTGGGATGGCTTAAGGCACACCAGTTAAACGATTGTTGATTGGCTGTTGAAAGCCCGCCATGAAAAGAGCGCCAAAGCATGCAAAACCCGGAAATAAAACGACCGAACACGGATTTTTACCCGAACATACAGTAAAGTGTCCGTGTCCGTGTTCGGGTAAAAAAAATCCAATTATTCGGTACGAACACGAATAATACAGTCCGTGTTCGCTCAACACTAGTGGGGACACTATCAAAATCAGCTGCTAGCTTGGAGGAGTTCCACGTCCATCACTAGTTTCTCATTTATAATATTCATCGGGTCGCTTACCCCATTTTAGCGCACAAGTTTACTCTTTTTACAATTAAAAGTTAACGACACCCCCAGTTGAGATCACATATCGCGGTGCGATCTGCAAGTTCGCACAGAATCAGATCGCACTAGTGTGAACCATCATGCGATCCAATTCTGCTGCGAATAAAAAAAAGGGTCACGTGCGTGTTTAGTGCGATTGCGGTGCGAATTCAGCCATACAAACTGTATGGCTGAAATTTGCACCGCACAGAGATCGCATGTCATTTAGGAGCAGTGCGCTCCGAATTACATGCAATCTCTGTGAGCGCACTAATGTGAACCGGCACTTTCCCTTCTAAAGTACGTTTTAATATACAAACGTCTGTGTGTTCCATGCTTGTATATATTATGCAATGTAGTTCAGCACAGCCAGTTTACATATATTATGTAACAGGAGTTCTTTTCTAAAGTCCTTGTTTTTTTTTCACCACTATGTAGTATCTTACAGTATAATCAACTGTTTGAAATTGTCCCCCCCCCCCCCTTTAAACCTACTTCTTTTTTATACTGTTACCATACAAACCTATACATCACATACTTCCCAGGCTCTAATTGTATTTAAACTTTAGACCTTGTCAATTACAAATTGTTTGTATCATAATACCTTTCATGCCCTGATCATAACCCGGATCATTATCCTGCCTCTAACCTTGGACCCCTTTAATGACCAGGCCATGTTTTGTGATTTGGCACTGCATTATTTTAACAGAAAATTGTGCAGTCGTGCGACGCTGTACCTAAATAAAATTTATGTCCTTTTTTTCCCACAAATAGAGCTTTCTTTTGGTGGTATTTGATCACCTGTGCGATTTTTATTTTTTGCGCTATAAACACAAAAATAACTTTGAAAAGAAAAAAAAAACAATATTTTTCACATTTTGCTATACAACATCCCCCCCCCCCCCAAAAAAAAAATGTAAAAATCAACATTTTTCATCCTTTTAGGCCAATTTGTATTCTGCTACATATTTTTGATAAAAAAAACGCAATAAGCGTATTTTGATTGGTTTGCGCAAAAGTTATTTCGTCTATAAACTAGGGGAAGATTTATGTAATTTTTATTTTTTTATTTATTTTTTTACTAGTAATGGCGGCGATCTGCTATTTTTAGCGGGACTGCGACATAGCAGCGGACAGATCGGACCCCTAACTGACATTTTTGACACTTTTGAGGGGACCAGTGACATTACTACAGTAATCAGTGCTAAAAATACACACTGTTACTGTAATAATGACACTGGCAGGGAAGGGGTTAACACAGGGGTGATCAAAGGGTTAAGTGTGAGCCTAGGGGAGTGTTTTTTAACTGTATTGGGGAGGGACTTGTGAAATGACAATAGAAACATGTGATTCTATATAGAAGGATCACAGGCGCTCTGTAATCATTTCAGAGAGAAGAACGGTCAGCTGTGTTTACAATAGCTGACTGTCCTTCTCTCTCAGCGAGGAGCGATCGCGGGTGCCCGGCGGAAATCGTGGCCGACGGCCCCGTAGATCTCCGATGCCTAGTAGGAGTGGGAGTGTGCCGGTGGCAGCACATGCTCGCCCCCAGCACCCTGCGCGTGACTGACGTAGAGCTTCGTTGGTTCACGCAGGAGAGCCAGCCAGTAAAACTGCGGCAGGCGGGCGGGAACCGGTTATAAATCACTATACTCAACGCCAATCTCAATAGAGTGGACATAGTCAGGTTTTTTTTTTTTAAAGTCTGCGAGATTTAGTAGAAATTTCCCTTAAGCTGGTCATACGCATATATTTTTTTCATTCAGCCTATGGACTGAATGAAAAAAAATCCAACAGGCTCCTCCATCCACACTACTTGGATTGAGGAATCTTCCATTGCAGCCATTGTATTTTGACAAGTAGCCTCTACAGCTGTCAAAATACCTGAATAGCGACTGCATCTGACTAAATGCAGCCACTTTTTGGCTGACAATTTTCCTTATGGCTCCTTTTGATTTTTTATTTAATGGATGCTGAGTGGAAGGGGGCCAACAGGGCAACCTATGGAGTGAATTTTAGCCAGTTTATTAGCCGAAATTTAAGTAAGCACTCTCTACTCCTTTAGTAAATCACCCCAACTCTTAGGTGATACTTGTTTAACCTTGTTGCATCAGGAGATTAAACATTTCCTAAAAAATAATTTTCATTATTTCAGCATGATTCCATCTTCTATTCTATCTGCATCCTAATGACTAGATATGGACACAATGTTTTTTTTTTTATTTATTTTCCCTCTATCAAGATTAATGGTTTAGTGAAAATGTCAGCTTTATTTTGCTTCTGGAGCTGTCAGAATGGATAATAAGTGTCATGATGTAATCCAGTATGGGTTCTGATTTGTTCATTTATGGAACGTAGCTGGATTATCCACAGCTACCAGCTGACATGTTTTATGGTTAAAAAGAAAAAAAACTCTAGAGCCAAAAGTTATGAATCAATTTAAAGATGATTTCACTGACTATAAACAGACCTTAAATGGATATTGTTACCAGGTTAGGTCAGCTCTGCCAATGCAGTACAGCAAGTTTCCTATGTTTGTAAGGTAAATCTGCATATTGAATTTCCTCTGATTTAAAACCAGTTAGCATTGAGTCCTGCTTCACACTTAAAGGCACAGTACATTGGCATATAAGAAACAAATAATACAGAAAAGTAAATACAGTATATATCAAAACATTATTGAAAGCATGGCACAAGAACGCTGTTAGTTAAAGCCCATTCAGACTGGCGTGACACGACTTTGTGGGGCGACTTCGGCGCGACTTGCACGGACTTCATATAATTGAAGTCAATGCAAGTCGCCTCCAGGTCGCCCCAAAGTAGTACAGGACCCTTTTTCTAAGTTAGAGCGACGTGTGTCGCTCCTATTAGAACGGGTCCTGTACTACTCAATGGCGAGCGACCGACCGCGACTTGTCAGGCGACCAAGTCGCCTGACAAGTCGCGCTAGTCTGAATGGACTCTAAAGATATACTGTCTAAAAAATATTAATTTATAGACAATCACATTGGATTTTGTAAAAATCCTGCAATCATTTGCATCACGGGATTGTGTCAAATAAAATCCAGTTTTAACTACTGGTCTGATCTGAGGATAAAGACAAAAAACAAAATTTTGAAAGGATAGAAATCACGACAAGACAGGTTAGGCAGTTTCTGTGCTACCAGCAGTTCCTGATATACAGCATACTTGCCACAGGGACATAAAGAAATGATTTGCCTAGTCTGTCTATTTACCTTTTTTACATGAGTTTTTCTTTAAAAGAGTAAATTTCATATCTATTTATACTTTTGATCAATGTCTCCTATGATGACCTACAGTTGACCATAAACAAAGCAGATGTTGTCCTGTTCCAGATTTCGTCTTACAGTTTATGGACACCTTTATTCTAATTTTGTGATGTCTGGATAAAAATAAGTCAATCTATAAAAGTTCTATTTTTTATGTTATCTTGCTGCTTAGAATCCGTCACATTTACAGTCAGGTCCATAAATATTGGGACATCAACACAATTCTAATCTTTTTGGCTCTTTACACCACCACAATGGATTTGAAATGAAACAAACAAGATGCGCTTTAACTGCAGACTTTCAGCTTTAATTTGAGGGTATTTACAGCCAAATCAGGTGAAAGGTGTAGGAATTACAACAGTTTGTATATGTGCCTCCCACTTTTTAAGGGACCAAAAGTAATGAGACAATTGGCTGCTCAATTGTTCCATGGCCAGGTGTGTGTTATTACCTCATTATCCCATATACTAAGAGCAGATAAAAGGTCCAGAGTTAATTTCAAGTGTGCTATTTGCATTTGGAATCTGTTGCTGTTAACTCTCAATATGAGATCCAAAGAGCTGTCACTATCAGTGAAGCAAGCCATCATTAGGCTGAAAAAACAAAACAAACCCATCAGAGAGATAGCAAAAACATTAGGTGTGGCCAAATCAACTGTTTGGAACATCCTTAAAAAGAGAGAATGCACCGGTGAGCTCAGAAACACCAAAAGACCCGGAAGACCACGGAAAACAACTGTGGTGGATGACCAAAGAATTCTTTCCCTGGTGAAGAAAACACCCTTCAAGAACACTCTCCAGGAGGTAGGTATATGTGTGTCAAAGTCAACAATCAAGAGAAGACTTCACCAGAGTGAAAACAGAGGGTTCACCACTAGATGTAAACCATTGGTGAGCCTCAAAAAACAGGAAGGCCAGATTAGAGTTTGCCAAACAACATCTAAAAAAGCCTTCACAGTTCTGGAACAACATCCTATGGAAAGATGAGACCAAGATCAACTTGTACCAGAGTGATGAGAAGAGAAGAGTATGGAGAAGGAAAGGAACTGCTCATGATCCAAAGCATACCACCTCATCAGTGAAGCATTGTGGGGGTAGTTTCATGGTGTGGGCATATATGGCTGCCAATGGAACTGGTTCTCCTGTATTTATTGATGATGTGACTGCTGACAAAAGCAGCAGGATGGATTCTGAAGTGTTTCGGGCAATATTATCTGCTCATATTCAGCCAAATACTTCAGAACTCATTGGACGGCGCTTCACAGTGCAGATGGACAATGACTCGAAGCATACAGCGAAAGCAACCAAAGAGTTTTTTAAGGGAAAGAAGTGGAATGTTATGCAATAGCCAAGTCAATCACCTGACCTGAATCTGATTGAGCATGCATTTCACTTGCTGAAAACAAAACTGAAGGGAAAATGCCCCAAGAACAAGCAGGAACTGAAGACAGTTGCAGTAGAGGCCTGGCAGAGCATCACCAGGAATGAAACCCAGCGTCTGGTGATGTCTATGCGTTCCAGACTTCAGGCTGTAATTGACTGCAAAGGATTTGCAACCAAGTATTAAAAAGTGAAAGTTTGATTTATGATTGTTAATCTGTCCAATTACTTTTAGTCCCTTAAAAAGTGGGAGGCACATATACAAACTGCTGTAATTCCTACACCGTTCACCTGATTTGGATGTAAATACCCCCAAATTAAAGCTGAAAGTCTGCAGTTAAAGCACATTTTGTTTGTTTCATTTCAAATCCATTGTGGTGGTGTATAGAGCCAAAAAGATTAGAATTGTGTCGATGTCGCATTATTTATGGACCTGACTGTATTTGTTGTGAGTGTGAATTTCTGCTATTTGGTGAAAAGAGACTGTCACATACTCAGGTGGAAACACGTATACACAGTGGAGGAAATCCCCTGAGTGGACACAGTTTATCCATGAGGACTTTACCGGTGCAATACATATTTTATGATTTGCTTATATTTTGAATATAGCCCTGAAATTGTGTTATCACTTTGATTTCATGGGTGTATGTATTTAAACCTATGTTGCGAGCTGCTCATATTTCAAGTAGTGCTGACATTTATAGTTTTTTCATAATAAATCTATAAAATCTTATCTTTCTGGTCTTTGGTTCCAGAAATGTTTTTCAAGAAATAGAACTTTTATCCAGAACACTGACACTCCAATTTTTCAAGGCCACATATGTTTCCCTAGCAAGCCTCTTCTATGCCTCCTGCCATGTTTTGGAAAGCCATTTGTTCTATCCTAAGTCATTTTAAAGTGGAATTCCAGGCTATAACTATCTACTTTTAAATCTGCTGCAACCTCCACTTCTGACTCTTAAGCCCCATACACACGCAACGATTATCGGCCGACCGATCGTCCGTCTTTTGTCCAGAGTTGTGTTTTGTTGGTTGGAATGTGCCTAGACTGCACACGAATTTTCTCGCCCAACAAAAATCTACTTCAGAAGTGATGTCATGTGTTGGTTAGCTTTCTTTGTGGTTTTTCTTCACTGAACATACCCAGACTTGCTCATTAGATTTTTCCCTGTCGAAATCTGTACTGATTGCACGAAAATCGGCCGTGTTTTGACGGCAGACAAAAATTTTATAGCATGCACACTAGATTTTTTTCGGCCGAAAAGTCGGAGTTGGTTGTCGGAAGCATCATACTAACAAGCCGAAAATCGGCAGATCGGTCGTTGGACGAAAATTCCCTGCCAATTTTCGACGCATGTATATGA